>NC_087534.1:6288394-6598465 GCF_963921805.1 Phalacrocorax carbo | reverse complement strand
GCTTGCTGGAAAGGGAGGGCCCCCCCTTCCCGGTGGCTGTCTCACCCCCTGGGGAGGTGGGAAGCGGACGTACCTGGACACGGAGCTCCTGGAGAGCCTTGGGGGTCTGCAAGAAAATAAAGCCTTAAAGGGAATTGGGGACCAGAGCAGCTGCCATGCACCCACCAAGGGACACCCAGCACTACGTGGGGCTCCACACCCTCTGCGCTGCCATTCCAGTGTGGTGCCAGCCTGTCCACCCAAAAGCCACCACCCTTGTCCACCTGGTGCAGCTGAAACCATGCAACCTTGCTGCATCCCAAACCAGCACCTGGACCCACCAGAGACAGGCTCTGGCACCGTGGCAGACCTGATCCTGCCCAGGGTCCCCCCAGGATGCTCCCAGGCATCCCCATTGCAGCACCCACCTCCGTCTCCCACAGACACAGTGTTGGTCGTGGTGCCCATCACCCCAGTAACCGACTTCTCTCTGCCCGCTTTTGTTTCGCAGCTTTTTGGCTTCGTTTACGCCTGTTACGTCAGCAAAGTGTTCCTGGAGGAAGAAGACAGCTGTAAGTGCTTTTCCTGTCAGTCACTGGGGGAGAGCCACAGCGCTGCAAAATAGTCTCGGCTATCGCTGGGCAGCATCTCGCCAGGGTGGCAGCTCCCGGCCGGGGATGTGGGAGCAAAGCTGGGCTGCAGGCGGGTGAAGCGACCCCTTTAGTTGGGGTTTTTGCCCTGTTTTTTTCCATCCCTGATGAGGCAGATGCACAAAGGTGTGGCGTGCCACCCGTGGTCCCCCCTGCCTGCATCGCGGAGGGTGCTGCACCCGGGCCGGGGCTGGGAGAGGAGGAGGACGGGGACACCCAGCCCTGAGCTGCAGTGTCTCTCGCAGGACTGCAGTGCTCACAAACTTCGGGTGCAGGAACGGGACCGGTTTCATCCAGTGCATGGGGTCAGGCTTCATCCCCGCACCAGCCACAGGAGGCTGAGAGGGTCCCCGCTCCCTGATCCCCACACCAGCACCACGACACAGCCCAGCTCCCGCTGATGTCAGGATGCTCAACCCCGTGCGTGGCCGTTCAGGGTGGATTTGGGGCTGGCATTGCTCCTGCTGCTCCCCGCTGACCCAAATTCAGAGCTTCTCCTCTGGGACAGAGCATCACCCCCAGGTCCATGGTCCGGTGTGGCTGGGGGGAGAATCACCCTTGCTGTAAAAAGCCACCTCCAAGCCCTGATCAGTTCATGGTGCATGTTCCTCCTGGTGCGGATCCGGCCCTGTTGGGGCTGCAGGAGAGCCGTCCTCCCTGCTCACGTCTCCAGGAGCCACCCATCACCTGCCTTACCTTTTTGACAGCTATCTGGGGCTTGGGGACGATGAAATGGGAAACATTATGTCCCCCCAGCCAGCACGCCCATGGACAGCGGGGTAGCAGAGCCCTGCTCCCTGCCTCGAGGCTTTTTACCCCCAAAGCTGGGAGAAAACCAGCAATTTAAGCAAAGTTACAGGCTAATTTTTATACAGTCTATATTGTGCTTTCCGATGTGACAATGATCCCTGCAAACACCCCTCCAGAAGTGCTGAGCACCCTGGCCCCGGTTAACCAGGCAGTTAAGGCTGTAGCCATCCAACCGCATTAAATGCTCATCTGCCATTAATTAATTCGCACCAGCTGGCAGCTCCCAGCAGCTGACCGCAGGCAGGGCTGTGCCGCAACCGCCGGCATGGCAAAAGCCACCCAGATACGCTCAGCATCGGGCTCCTTCCCCGCAGCATCGGGATGAGCATCCCTGCCGGTGCCGTGGACTCGCAAATGGTCCCAGCCCAGCCCAGGAGATGCTGGGGTTCAGCCTCCTCGTGTTTTTCCCCCTGCTGCTGGGAATCAGTGTAGCGGAAAAGGAAAATCTCCGTGTGAAATTGGACACTGCCTGTGGTAATAACTTGTTTCTGTACTCGGGGAGCTGGCAAAAGGGTTTATCTACCGCCGCTGGCTTTGAAGCATGTTTGCATTCAAACAAACTCCCGCATTCAATACACTTTTAATATTAATGCTGCCGGAGTCCAAGATTCAAATGCAGCTTTTTTAATGGAATATCTTATTAGATTTGGAAATGGATGGATGGCGTCAAAATTGAGAGCTGGCTGAATATTAAGTCGGGAAGATAAATATATGGGGAGAACTGGGCTCCCCCCTCAAGCTCACTGATGTTTCCCGGACACCCGTGTGCAAATCCACCCGGACCACATCTCCCTGGGGATTAATATATTTGCTTTGGGGAGATGCGTTGTGCTGTGGCTCCTGTGATGGCTCAGGTAGCCCCGCCTGGTGCCTGTTCCTGGGCTGGCTGAGCAGCCGCTGGCTGTGCCTACGGGAGGGTTCTGGTCTGGGGGCACGTAGGATGATCGTGGGAGAAGCTGGGGTACCCCCAGCCACCCACCACTGCCACTGCACAAAGCCAGGGCGAAGGGCTGGGGTCTGCTGCCGCAACCCCTCCGGCAAGCGCCCAGGGGCTCGTGGGGCGGCTGATGGGCTCTGCCGGCCAGCGGGGGATGAGCCACCAGGCTGGAAACTGCAGTCACGAAAACTGATATATTGGTGTCTGCAATTCCCCTAAATGACACGCTTTAAACGAGATGTAATTACCCCATAATTCTCCTTAAACGCCCACTCTGGAGACAATGATAGGGTAATTTTACCCACTTTGTCCAGCCCGCAATGCAAGGGCTGCTGTGGTGAGGAGAAGAGAGCCCGAGGGATCTCTGCAAGTCGGTCCGGCTCCTTTCCTCCAGTTCTCGCCAGCACTTTCCTGGGATGTTGCAGGAATCTGGGAGGCTTCTGCAGCCCGGGATGCTGCGTGTCCCTGGGACGCTGCCGTGACCTGGGGTGCTGCACTTGCCCAGGATGTACAGGGACCTGGGATGCTGCGTTTCTCTGGGATCCTGCTGCAAAGCGGGATCCTGCGGCAACCTGAGATGCTGCGCTTCCCCAAGATGCTGCTGCAGCCTGGGGTGCTGCATGACCCGTGCATGCCGTTGAGGCAGGGAAATTGCCCCGCTGCCCTTCCCAGCTCACCTCGCTGCTCTCCCCCCTCTTCCCAGTCGACTTCATCGGTGGGTTTGACTCCTACGGCTACCAGGCGCCACAGAAGACATCACACCTACAGCTACAGCCGCTCTACACGTGAGTCCATGCTGGGCTGGGGAAAGCCTTGGGGATGCTCAGGGATGCAGGAGCCCCTCCAAGGTGCCTCATCACACCATTGTAACCCAAAAGATTTGGGTCTGTGAGTCCGCTCAGCCTCGATATAAAGCCCAGACGCTCCGGCGGGGCTGAGGCTGGGCAGTTTTAGGGGAGATCGTGCCCTTGTTTTGCTTTTTGCTGTTTTTTGGCTGCCAAGCCTCAACACGCCAGGGCTGCCCAGGGGAAGCAGCAGCTCTTCAGATAAGTGCAGCTGACTTTTTTTTTCCTTCTCCCTTACCCATTAAGCTCAACTAGATAAACGCTCAAATGAGATAAGGCTGCAAAATCTAAAGGGATTAGCCTCGTGCAGGCTTTGCTGGGTGCCAAAAATTAATTATATTTTGAGCCTTCTATGCAAATTCAAGGGCATGCCATGCAATTAGAGATGCAAAGAGGGGGCTGCGGTGGAACAAATGTATTTGTGATATTGCTTGGCCCTCCCTGGACGTTTGGGCACAGACAGCCTCTCGTGTACCTGCCCTGGTGCGTGGGTGCGGGTCAGTACCCATGGGTGCTGTGCCCCCCCTGCATCGAGCTGGTCCTTCCCTGGGAGGACCCCTGGGAGCCCCCCCGGTCTGAGCGGAGCATGGTGGGATGGGAACTGCCCCGGGTGAGGACAGGGGTGGTGGCACTGGCGTTTCACCACGGTGTCACCGCGGGGTGGGAGTGGTGCCAGCACCCACGTCCTGGGGGTTGCTGTGGATGTGCTGCCCTCCCCCAGCCTCACGCCCACCATTGGGGGAACCCAGGAGACCATTGTCCCCCCGATGAGACATGCCCCATGGATGGTGTCCCCCAGGGAACCCCTTCAGACCTGCCTTGGTGGGATGGTGTGAAGCCACTGTGACAAAGATGGGCAGTGGGGAAGGCAGGGATGGGGGCGAGCACTGCCTGACCCTCTCCTGCCTGCAGCCTCCAGGAGCAGGGGGGCTGCAGGGGGCTGCTGTAAGCCCAGTGCTCCCCAGCAGCTGCAGGATGAGTGCTGAGAGCTGCAGCATTTGGGGAGATTGGCGGGAATATCAATTTTAGGTGGGGGCAATATCAGTTTTAGGTGGGAGGAGTATCAATTTTAGATATACAGGGGATCCAAAAGCTGATAGCAGAGAAACTCGGCGCTGAGATACCAGGATGGGGAGACCTCAGTAGGGTGAAGAGGTGCTGGGGAAATCCCTCTCCTCCCTTTCTGGGAGATGTTTAACCCAAGCCCTGTATCCTCTGCAAAGCCCAGCCTCCCTCCAGGGCTCTTCTGGCTGCCCAGGGCCTGTTTTGGGGTGATGGGGGGGTTGGGGCTGCATGCTTTAGGGGTGGGTTGTGTACCCAGCCGGGTACCAGAGCATCCCGTCATGAAGTGATGCTGGGGACGGGGCCGCGTGGGTCTCCGGCACAGATCCAGCCTCCCCTCCTTGCCTGCAGTAACCCCGTGGGCAAGCCCCAAAGCCCTTTGTGGGCAGCGTGTGTTGGGGGCTGCCATCTCTTGTCCTGCCTGCAGGGCTGGCTCAGGCAGTGCTCCTTGTAATTAGATTGCTTCCTAATTAATCAAGCTCATGGGCCACCCGCACCTTTGTGGCCTTTCTGCAGGCACAGCCCGGGAGGGGTCACAACTGGGACCCTGCCACTGTGCTGCCAGCTCCCCCCTGCCCACAGCCCTCTCCATCCTACCCTGGCAGCTCATTAATAACCCACCACCTAATTAATGCAGCTATAATTTATATCAAGGCACCTCCATCACCCTGACAGCGGTGGCAGGCTGGGCTCATGGACACCAAAAAAGCCAGTGCCCAGGGAACGTGCTCTGTCCCCAAGGTGGGAGAGTCCCACTGGGGTGGCACAGTGACAGCCGGGGGGACCCGAGGGGTGCCGGGACAGCGGTAACCCCACTGGGGAGGAATACAGGGGTGTCTCGCTGCCACCCATCATCTGCGAGAGGATGTACAAGGTGCTGTCCCAGCTTGGTGCAGCAGATCCAGCCACTTGTGTCCCCAGGGGACAGCCGGGCAGGAGGGACCTGGGGCTGCTGTCCTAGACTGAAAACTTAAAGCTTATTCTGCAGTTCGCGATTAGCTATAATTGGATTAATGTGGGCATGGGGGTGGGTTTCCACCCAGCAGAAGGAGGACGATGTGCCATGCCAGCACCCACTCCTTGTCCCCTTGGGTCCCTCCTGCCTGGCCAGGGTGGCACTGGGTCCCCACCACGTCGCTTGTCCCGCCCAGGATGGGGGCTCTCGCCTCCAAAATCCCTTCTGTAGCATATCAGCAAGTGGGGAAACACAGGCTGGGAGCTGGGAGCTGAAACCTGGGCACTTGTGACAGGGTGTGCGGGAAGGGGGTCTGCAGGGGGTCCCCATGCGCTGTCCTGGGGGAGACGGGGGTTGTTTCTCTTTCTGGTGTGAGGGGCTGCGTGCTTGCTCCGTGCCGTGGTTGTGTGCAGGGGGTGGGGGGGATGTGTGTGCGACCTCCCGGTGCAGCCAGGGCTGGGGGTGTGCGGCCAGCATCCGGCCTCCCGTGGTGCCAGCTCTCCCCACGCGTTTTAAACACACACACGTACACGTGAGGAAGCACAGCAATGCCCGTGCATGCACCCACGTGCACACACACAGTCCTGCCTGCGCACACGCTCGCGTGCAGACACACGCTCACATGCCTGCACATGCTTGTGCACCCACCTGCATGCACATGCATGCACATGTACACCTGCACATGCCTGCACACGCCTCCACACGCCTCCACACGCACACAGGGAACCGCCAGCCTGCAGGTGGGTGCAGCACCTCCCAGACCCCAGCACCCACCAGCTGCTGCCAAAAGGTGTCCTGCTGGGGGAAAGGGCTGGCAGCAAGCAGTGGGGTGAGATGGGCAGCATGTGCCCCACTGTGGTCAGGAGTCCTGGGCCCCTCCGTGTCCCCTCTGTGTCCCCTCCGTGTCACCATGCTGCCTGCAAGCAGCCGGGGATGGGTGAGCGGGGCAGCCTCGATGGCAGTCCCCGTGTCACCATCAGAGGTGGGGACATCAACTCATGGGGGCTTCCCAGCCTGGCCCCAGTTGCTGTCTTACATTTTGGGGGGTGAAATGAGGGTGAATGGCCATGCGAGAGCCACCCCAGGTCACCCTGGCAGGTCCCTGTCCCCCGGGGTGGGCAGTCGGCAGCTGTCCGTGGCCATGGCTCCTCGTCCCCTCGCTCAGTGCAGTGTGGGGACATGGGGACACATGGCAGGGATGACTCCCCGGACCCCGGTCTCACCCCTAACACCTCCTCTCCTCTTCTGTCCCCAGATCTGGGTAACCTCCTCCCGCCCTGGATCCGGCTCCGGCCCGGCGTGGGAGCTGGAGGCGACCGGACGCCCCTAGAGCGAACTGTCCCACACCCCATGATACGACCCCTGGCGAGGGGGGGGACGACGCCGAGCCGCCCGGTCCCCTCCTGCCTCCTCGCACCCTGCAAGACCCCTGAAAACAGAGCCGGGAGCTGCACATTCATCCCACCCTGGACGCCTCCGAGCCCAAACCACCCACCCACCGCAGGATCAGGGGGGCTGGATATTGGGGGACCCCCCCAAGCCGCGCTGCCCTCCCAGGCTCCCACTCCCTCCCCAGGATGGGGACATGGGGACACGCGGGGAGGTGGCATCGCTTGCCGGACACTGTTTTCTTCTCTTTCTCCCAGCCTGGTTTTTCCTTGGAGCAGCAGGGCCCTTCCCAGCCTGCCGGGCAGGAGGGGAGCCCAGAGCAGGATTGGGGCGAAAACCAGCCAGTTTGGAGCAAATGGGACTGGGGCGGGGATAAACACCTCTTTGGGGACAGCGGGGCATGCAGGGCAGCTTCGTCCTCCGCAGGGTTGGGATGACTTCATGAAACGCCGGGTTTTGGAGTTGGGCTGGCCCCAAAACTGGGGTTTTTGCTCCCAAAAGGAGTTTTCCAGCCCCGCTGGTTGGATGTAATGGCGTCAAGGGGCTCGGTCTGGGATGGTCCCCTCACCCCGAGGACCTGGATCTGGCCATCAGCATCTTGCCTCACCCCCCCCAGACCTGGGGATGGTGGGGGGGGCAGAGCACCCCAAAATCCCTCCACAATCCCCCCATCCCTGCCACATTTCCAGGGGGTCTTGCTCAAATTTGGCAATACTGACGCTGCTTTTGACACAGCCCCTTTCCGGCTGTTTTAACGAATCTAATGAATGTTTTAGGTTGGTTTTTTTTTTTTAATTATTGGGGTTCTTTTTTTTTTAATTTAAAGTGCCTGAGTGGACTCTGGCTGAGCACGATGCCCTGGCGAGCCTGCGCTGGGCCGCCCCCGAGGCCGACATTGTGCCTTCAGCAACGCTTTGCCCACCCCGGGGCTGCCTTGGTGCCCCCCAGCCCCTTGCCCAGGGCTGCAGGGGGGCAGCTTGGTGCTCCTCTGACCCCCCCAGCCCCTCCATCCATTGGGGGTCTTGGTGGCAAATCCATCCATCAGGTGCAGTGGCAAAAAAGGGTGATGTCGGCATGTGGGGAATGGTTATTTTGGGGGGGGGGCGGAATGTGCAAGGTCTGTTGGGCAGCAATCGCTTGGCAAAATGAAGATGAGCTGGGAATTAAAAGCCTTGGAAGAAGGTGGAAGGGAGAAAGTAGTTTCAGGAAGCATCCCGGCTCCCCCGACCAACTTGTTCTCCTTCTTTTCCCAGATGTGGGGTGCGGCTTCTCCCGGATCCCTGGATCTCGTCCCAAGCCCACCCTTTGCCTCTGGGAGCAGGGGGAGTCGCAACAATTTTGCTTCCCAGGAGTTTTTCATCCAGTCGTGGGGGTTATTAGGGGATTTATTTTTGCACCCTGGAGTGATTTTTTTTGTCCTTCCCAACAAGCAGCCGTGAAGTGCCAACGACGGAGGCTGCCCGAGCCCAAACCCTGGGCAGGGGACAGGCTGCATCCCCCCGCCAGTCCCTCTGCCACATCCAGCCAAGCTGCGAACTTTACAGGCAATAATTTTTTCTGCCCTTTCCCCTCTTTTTTCCAAGGAAAACTGTGTTTTTCAAGCAACGGATACCCCCCATCCCCCAAAACACATCCCCATCCCCAAGCACTGCCCAGCCCTGGGAACGGCAGCATCTCCAGGGTTTATTTTCCTCTCCAGGACCAAGGATGCTCTCACTGACCCACCATGAGACCATGGGATGGGATGGGATGGGATGGCAGACACCCACCCACCTGCTCGAAGCCCTTCTCAAGCCCAACAGGAAGCAGAAGGAAAAGCTTGCCGTCATTTAAAACTCATTCAGAAGAGCTTCCCTCCGTCCTGAGCTCGACAGGAGCCAGGCACCGGCCCTCCATGACCTTGTTTTTTTTCTTTTCCGTTGGCTTGTTTTTATATAAGACTGTATTTGTAACGTGAACCGAGGATTTCTTTTCTATTCTGTAATTATAAAAGTTGAAGGAAAGTTTCATCCGATGGCTGTTCTGGTTTTGGGGCATTTCCCTTGTGCAGTTGAATCGATTAAAAATTGGTGGGGTTTTTATTTTGCCTTTTCTTTCCCTGCTCTTCAATGCCACCAGCTCGCTCCCGTGGGCTCTGTGTCACCCAGCTTTCCACTGCTTTATAAGCCAGCGCTTCGTTTTAATGATGCCCGGGTGAGGCTCTGCCTCCTCCCTTGCTGCCTGCGCAGGTAATGTCCTCCCCGGTAGTAAAATAGCAGAAAAAAAATTTTTTTAAAAGCCAAAATGCAGAAAAGCAGCGTCCTCCAGGCTGGGTGTGGGTATCACCCACCACGTGATGGGGGATGTCGGTGGCCGGCGCATCCCATCCCTGTGCATGGGGGCAGCCACGGGGGTCTGCAGCCGTCCTCCCCCTAAGAGAAATATTAGTAACCCCCAAAGAAATAGTAAGAACCCCTCGGGTGTTTTTTCAGGTTGAGCTCCTAAAATAAAACTTTCCAGCCCTGCCAGGGGCAGGGGTAGGAATTCCCCAGCAGGAGACACCAGGTCACAGTCACAGCCCCATGGGAAAAGTTTCCTTTTCTCCCTAGATATTCATGTTTTCCATCAAAGAAGCAATTTTCATTGAGCTCGATGCCACCCCTTCGGGGTGATGCTTGCTTCGCACATGGTTTCATTCGAAGTAGTCAAAGCCATTTTTTTTGCTCTATTTTCAGTTGATTCCAAATGAGAGGCGGCTGCCTCCTGCTCCCATCCTCTGCCCTTGGTTCTTCTCCCCTTTGCTGCCTTTTCCAGTGCATTGAATTAAATCTTGTTTTTCAAATCAAAATGGAAATGTGGCAAGGAGGCAGCAAACACGGTGTCTTCGGTGACATCGGGGACCAGAGCAGCTGGATGCCTCTTATCCCCTGGGCTGAGCTCCCCGTGAGGCTTCTGCTCGGCAGCTCCCTGCCATGGGGGTTTGTCACTGGCTCTTTGGGGACACTGTGCCTGTGCTGACTTGTTCCTGCTTGTTCCCAAATCTCTGGCCCCATGGGAAGTGAGCCTCCATCCCTGTAAGGCTCGTCCTGGCCCCGCCGGGAGCTGGCAGGACAATGCTGTCCCTCGGCCGAGACGGTGGCACTGAGCGCACGTCACCAGGTCACCCGCAGGTCCTGCTCCTCAGCTCCACTGCGGAACCCCATCCCTGGGGGTCTGCTTTTTAACAGAAAAGACTAGAATCAGGTTTCCAGACCTAAAATCCATAAATTTTAGGGGGGTGCCCAGGGATGGAGGAGCCACAGTGTTTGGCCTGGCCATGGGGACAGCGGGGTGACCCAGCGCCCTGGGGGCAGGCAGGTGCTGCCCCAAAGCAGTGGGTGTGAGGGGTGGAGGTGGCCCCCGCTGGGGCACAGGGGTTTCCCTGAGCATGGGGGGAGACAAGCTGCCGCCAGCCTCGCGTGAGACCCCGGGGGAGGGACCCGAAGGACCCCGCAGGGTCGGGTGGGGACGGCCGGCTGCTGACAACCCACTGCCTCTGTGGGTAAGGATGGGTGTTTGGGTGAGGCCTGCGCAGAGAAGAGCTACCTCATGCCTTGTAGGCACCAGGGAAATGAGGATGAATTTTTTTTTTGGGGGGGGGGGGGTGAGCAGGGATGGAGGCCTGTTTCTATGACAACAGTGAGGCCAATCAGACCCTGTAGCCATGAACCACGGAAGAGGTGGGTCAGCACCAGCACCGCCATGGTCCCACTGGAGCATCCCACAGCCACGCTGCTGGAGCATCCCACGGCCACGCTGCTAGAGCATCCCACAGCCACGCTGCTGGAGCATCCCACAGCCACGCTGCTGGAGCATCCCTTGGCCACGCTGCTGGAGCATCCCACAGCCACGCTGCTGGAGCATCCCTTGGCCAGGCTGCTGGAGCATCCCTTGGCCAGGCTGCTAGAGCATCCCACAGCCACGCTGCTAGAGCATCCCACAGCCACGCTGCTGGAGCATCCCTTGGCCACGCTGCTGGAGCATCCCGCAGCCACGCTGCTGGAGCATCCCACGGCCACGCTGCTAGAGCATCCCACAGCCACGCTGCTGGAGCATCCCTTGGCCACGCTGCTGGAGCATCCCGCAGCCACGCTGCTGGAGCATCCCTTGGCCAGGCTGCTGGAGCATCCCACAGCCACACTGCTGGAGCATCCCACGGCCACGCTGCTGGAGCATCCCACGGCCACGCTGCTGGAGCATCCCACGGCCACGCTGCTAGAGCATCCCACAGCCACGCTGCTGGAGCATCCCACAGCCACCCTGCTGGAGCATCCCACAGCCACGCTGCTGGAGCATCCCACAGCCACACTGCTGGAGCATCCCTTGGCCAGGCTGCTGGAGCATCCCACAGCCACGCTGCTGGGGCATCCCACGGCCACGCTGCTGGAGCATCCCGCAGCCACGCTGCTGGAGCATCCCACGGCCACGCTGCTGGAGCATCCCTTGGCCAGGCTGCTGGAGCATCCTGCCACACTCCTCTTCCCCAGCTGGGGAGGAAGGAGCAAGCCTGTTTGCCCGCCCACACCCATTGATCTACCTCTTGCAAAACAACCTCCTGCTGCCCAGCCCCGTCCCAGCTCCCGCAGCCTGCCTGGGCACGCCAGGAAACCCTCCGACAGTAACGGCGCTCCAGCCTTCGGCTTCACCACACCCCGTGTTCTGCCTCCTGTACCTTGGAGGGGGCCGCTAAGGGGAGGTAAGCACCAGACTAGAGGCTGAAATAGGGTTCTTAAAGTGTTTTTCAATTAAAATCTTTACTTTTGGGAGGCATCTTCCAGATTATTGCACAGAGTTTGTGGTCATAAAATTCATTGTCCTTTATCTGACACAGATTGGGTGCCTTCAGAGGTGGCTGCTGCAGCGAAAGGTGGTTGCAGGGCTGGGAGACGTCACCCAGGTAAGGGAAGTAAAACCCCATCGCGTGCACGTGCTGGCTGGATAATGATCACAGTGGGAATTAATTCAGAAATAGGTCTGGAACACACATCAGGGAGGTTTTCTGCAGGTGCTGCGGTGGCGTGGCTGGCGAGCTGCCTCCCAGCAGGGTTCTGTGCACTGGGAAGGTGACATTGGTGGGACTGGGAAACATGGGGGGGTGGCTCTGGGAGCCTTGCTGGGAAGGATGTCATTGCTGTTACTAGAGTGGCCCCAAACCGGAGCACGGCAATGGCTCCCCGCAGCCCTGGGCTCACGCCAGCACTGGGAGGAGGTTATTTCTAGCAGCCACGGCTACTGTCAGCCTTCCGCAGCCACCATGAGGGAGATGGTTCCCGGCTCCAAAACATCCCCGCAGCCCAGAAAAACAAATAAAAACACTTGGGAAGCTGCTTTAAAAGCAAAAGAACCATCCTGGCTGGGGGCAGCGCCTTATTCCTGGGCATCCCCACCTGGCATGTGGGATGTGGGTGCTCTCGGGTGCAGCTGGAGCCACTGCACGCGTGCGGGGCTGCAGATGGGGCTGAGCACCGCTCCGAAGCCCGGCTCCTCCAGGCATCCTTCCTCCAGCTCCGGGGCGAGGAAGGCGGTGGGTTTTCATGGTCCGGCCTGTGGTCATAGACTTAAAATTTAAATAGTTAGTTACTTTTAAGTAATGTTTATTTACTTTTAAAACTTAATTATTTACCTATTTACTTATTTATAAATAAATATATTAACTTATTTATTTATAGTAAATAAAAATAATTTATTCATTATAAGTAAACGTATTGACTGATTTATTTATAGTAAATAAAAATATTATACATAAATGTATTAACTATTTTACATATTTATAGTAAATAAAATTATTTATGATAGGCAAATATATTAACTTAGTTATTTTTAAGTTAATAAATTAAATACGTAAGTAAATAAGTTTAAAAAGTAAATAAATAAGTAAAAAGGAAAGTGTGAAAATGCATCCATAAAGAAAGGATAAAACTGCACTGGGAGGTTTCAGGGGTTACAACAACTCAGATTTTAATGTCTTATAATACAGGACCTTTTTAAACCAAATCACCAGCCTGCAAAAGCCGGCTTTAAAAGCTTTTCCCAACCTGTATGCTGAGAAAACCCGTTTTGGAGGCAGCTTTGTGCCGTTTGCTCGGGGCTTGTGGCCAGCGGGAGCCCCAGGAGGACGGGAGGGCTGAGATTTGCTTTGCAGGTAATAAATCCCCTGGGTTTGGGGCTGGACATCGGGAGGATGGTCCGTGTGTCTCCCCTGAGGGAAAGCCAACAGCATCCCGACCCTCACCACGTGGAGGCAGATAGAAAAAGCTCAGGATACAGAGGAAGACCAGCCACCCGCTTCCTGGCATTTCCCTCCTCTCTGTTCCCTTTCCACCCCTTTCCCACGGGCATTCCCTTCCAAACTCCTGCTTGCGAATTTAGAGCCGCACCGTCCAAGCGAGGTCATTTCAAAATAGCAAAGCCAGCCCAGGGCCAGCTGCCGAAAACCAAACTGTGAGGTTTTTTGGGGTGTCACAGCTCCTTTTCCCTGCAACCTGAGCAGCATCTCCCACGCCAGAGCTGCATCCCGCGGGTGGCTCCCAGGAAACCCAGCCTGCCGCAGTGGTTATCGCTGCTGGTCGCCAGCCGCACCTGGGTGCCACGCACCCACCCCGGGGCAAGGCTGGGCGCCAGCACGGACCTGTCGGAGGAGATGAAGGCGGTCGATAACTTGACCTTTAATTCACATCCCAGCATGGCTCATGGGGAGAGCGAACAGCCGGGCCTCGGCCAGGTGCATCACTGCATCTCCTCCATGATTTGGGCATGTTACATTCTCGCATAACTTATTTCTCTTGGAAAATGGATACTAAAGCCTCTCCTGCCTTTCTGCCTTCCCCAGGAAAGTCTGACTCCTTTCTCCTCCCGGTTTGCAGCATCCTTTGCCGAGCGGGGAGGATGCTCGGCACCTAGGCCTTTTCCCCAGGTCCCCGCAGATGAAGGGTTCGTCACCCCCATCAGCCATAATCTGATTTTTAGAGCAGCAGGGGAAATTCTCCAAAATAAAAATGATACAAATGATCACCCGAATGGCACCGGCCATCCCTGATATGATATGCCCCCCCTCCTGCTCCCAGACCGGTCTAAAGCTGGGATACGGGTGCAGCATCCCCAAAAACTACCAGGGCAGCCCATATTTAAAAACCACATGAGTGTGGGCATTGCACTGCTACCCACAGCCATGGGGGGGTTTAGGGGGGCTTTGCTTTGAACCCCTTACACCCTGGGCCTAGCCGGTCCCTCCTTAAAGCCACTGTCCCCTGCCTGGCCATGGCTGAAATGTAATTACAGAGTCCAAGCATCTCTTGCCGCTATCATGTGAAGAAACCCTGTGTCACCGTAAACAGGAAGGGCAGGAAGAAAAACGAGTTGATTTTCTTCCATCCCAACCCGAGCAAAGAAATGGCTGAGGAGCAACAAAGGATTAATTTACCCCGTGCAGAAACGCCAGCTCCCTCCCGCAGCCGCGGGACCCTGGCAAGTCACAGATGTTAAGGAGTAAAAAAGCCGCTTTCACAACCTCAAACAAAGGCATAGAGACGCTTTTCAGGGGCTCGAGGAGATCTGTAGATCCGGCTGCCGCGGTCCTAGGTGTGCTGAGTTAAATACGGCTGGTTCCAGGGAATTGGGAGCGGGAGCAGGAGCGAGGCGGGTAGGATACGTTGGGTGAACGGGAACAATGTTTTTGTGCTCGGAGGGGAGCACACTGCTTGCTTTTGGTGGTAAATTGATTAAGAAACGATTCCTGGGCCTTATTTTCCCACCTTTGATTCATTAGTGGGGATGGATGGTTCTCCAGTTGTCCCTGCCATGTGGAAGATGCAGTGGCATCCCCAAGGGACACCCTCCTCCTGGCACCACATTGCCCAGCAGACCCATGCCACAGTATGGGTGCGAGGCCCCCAGAATCCCTGGCCCCACATCCCTAAAAAGATGCTCTTCTCAGTGCTCCCATCACCTCCGGTCCCAGCTGGAAGGTGCTACATGAGCGGGCACTCACCCAGACCAGCGTCGGACGGATGCGATGGCTGCCGTGGGGGGAGTTCTTGGGCTTTCTCTGCCGCCGTAGTGCATCCGCGGGCATATGCGCAATTTTTGGCTCTGGATGCACAACACATGGCTCATGCTGGGCAGAGACTAAAGCGCGTGATGAGTTCCCTGCAGCCTGCCTGCTTACACTGGGAGCTGGCTTCTCCTGAGAGATGCTGCACATATACAAATAGTATATATATCCATCTGGACCACAGGCCCCATAACTCCCCAGAAGAGCAGCTAAGATGGCTTTGCAACACCATGCTTCAGTCCTGCAACAGAGAGAGCTCCAAATCAGCTGACTTGTAGCTCCAGAGAATCAAAAAGTGGTCGAGGATGGGCTGAAGTGTGCCTGGGAGCCAGAGCTGGAGCGGAAAACCTGTCAGGGAAAGCTAAAGCACGGTGTGGGCAATGAGGGCAGAGATTGCAAGGTGTTTGGTGCCAGGACTCCTGCAAGCAGCACGCCTGTCCCAGTGCTGCGGCGGGCAGGACAGGGGACACATCCAGGTGCTGGGGGATGGTGGGAGCTGGCACAGGCAGCTGGCTGGGCAGGAAAAGCTCCACCTTGTTCCTGCAGGCAGGGTGGGTGCCAGCCGTGTTACACCATTCCCCGAACTTGTCTCCCTGCCCCGTTGCCATGGGACTCCCCGTGTTGTTCCTGGCACCGGTGCCTCTTGCTCTGGATGGTTTGGTTGCATCTCCTGGGCCTCCTCCATGCACGTGGTTGAGCTGCTTTTCCAAACTCCTCCTGCAGATCCTGCTCACCCCTCTGGGCTCCAACCAGAGCTGCACAGCCAGAAAGGTGGGGGTTTGCGTGTGAAAGCGATGGAGATGCGACCAGCCGTAACCACTGTGCGTCACCTCCCATGCAGGGGAAGTGCATGGGGAAGGTCTCAGGGCTGGCGGCTCCAGGGCTGGCAGAAGGATGCACAACCCTTCGCCACCACGAGCACAATCCCTGGGTGTGAGCTGGAGTAAATCCACACAGTCACAGCCAAGATGGGTGCAAGAACTGGGAATAATGGGCAAATAACCACCTGGGGTTGGCTGAACGCGCAGCCAACGCTCAGGACCCTCCAGATCAGGCACCTCTGAGGTCTCTGCAATGCATCATCCCTCTGCACAAGCAAAGCATGGCTCCTTCTGACGCCCGTTGTAGCTTTGCTCAGGCAAATCCTGGTCTGCAAGGAGGCACCCCGAGGAAGGCGCCACCGCTACCCTGAAGCCTGGGGTCACCCACATTAGGCACCTCCATCGGGTGCTGCTCCGCTGCCCTCGGCTCCCTCTGGCCTCGCAGGAGGAGCAGGGGCAGGTCCCGAGGGTGAATCAGCCTTTCTAAGCACAAGCTTGCTGCCTCCAAATTACACCGAGGGCAATTATGTTTTGAAGCCAGGTGTCTCCAGGGTATACCCGAGCCTCTGTCTGTGCAATGAAGATCAAACCAGTTGTGCTGGTGAGGAGGTGGGAGCTTGCAGCTGGGAAGCGTGGTGCCGTCCCTGCAAGCTCCGGTGCACGGAGGACATGGGAGCCGAGCACTGCTCGGGCAAGGCACCAGTGGGTGGGTTCAGCAAGCACTTGAGAAACACCATTTCTGGCCCCCAGCAAATCCCAGGCCTCCCTCTGTGCAAAACCAGCTGTGCTGGGAGGTTTCTCTGGCAAACCTGTTGCCTGCAAATCACTCCCCAGCCAGCTCCCCGCTGTGCAAAGCACCCTTGCCTTCAGGCTGAGCGGTTCGTGGAGCTTCATGGCGCATGGGGACACGGAAGCAGAGGCAGGAGGCGTCCAGGTCCCTGGGCTGTCACCTCTGGCTGGGCTGGGCTGCAGCAGGCAGGCAGGAGGAACAGCTGCCTGCATTAGGCAGAGCTGCAAGAGCCGCCGGGCTGCCTTCTTGCCTTGCGAGGAGGAAGTCGGAATAAAAGCAGCCTCCACCCAGCGCCCAGGCACATCTCAGTGTCCAAATCAAAGGCTTGCGTGGGTGGAGGGACGGCTTGGAGCTCGGCTTGGCAGAAGGTCTCTGTCTGTGCAAGGGGAAGGGAGGGAGCAGGCAGCAGGGCAGCCGGAGGTGGCGGCGAGAGGGTCTGGGGGAGGCTGGCAGCAGTGGGGTTTGGAGCTGGAAGTGATGAGGCTCTACAATCACCTTCACCCTTTCTTGTTCAGCAAACCCTCCTGCAGCACCCTGGATTTTAGCAAAATTACTTGGGTTCTGGGAGAGGAGAAATGCAAAAGCATTTCAAGCATCAGACCTCTGTCCATCGCGTCGCAAGCTCCTGCCAGCTTGGGCAGGAGGGGACATGGGGGTCCCACATCTCCCTCATCACTCTGCCCGGGGGCAGAGCCAGCCCTAACTGGGCCACAGGTGCCATGGGAAAAACCTCGTCTGTGAACCTGTAATTAAAGACTGGATCACAAAGCATGTGCCTAAGGGGGCTGAATTAAGGTTGCGCAGGCAAATGTAACATTGGTATTTCCTAAATTTGAGCATACGAGTCTGCAGCTGGGATGATGTTCTTCTCAACGTGACAATTTGTTGGGTTGTTTTTTCTTAACTGGGAACATAACAGGAAACGCATCTTGAACGTGTGGCATGCAGATAGCTGTGCCTTGGGGAGGGCCCCGGGAGGCCACCGCGACCGGCTGGCAGCAGCAGCACGTTGTCACCCTGTCCGGGTGAGGGACAAGAGCAAATCGGACAACTTAAACCCCAACAAATAAGGTCTGGGAAAGCTGGAAGCAAAGGAAGCAAAGCGGTTGGGAACTAGGAAAATCTTCTGGCTGACAGACCCCCTGCAAAGTCACCGCTCATCCTCTCGCTCCTGCTTGAGCATTGCTGCCCTGAGACTCTGCCTCTATACACAGTCTATATGTTTTCAGAATAATATATATTTTCCTATATATATTCCAATAAATATCTCTGTCTGCAGGTAAAGGATACCCCAGTCTCAATGCTGTGCTCCAGCCTGGCTCGGCTCAGGAGATGTTAGAGAGGCAGGAGAAACTCAGAGCACCCCTCCCGCTCACTTTCCAGTGCCGAGGAAGAGCTGATGCAATGCAAATGGGAAACGCGGCGCTGGGAGAAGGAAATTGCTCCCCAGAAAACACAGTCAGGCTATGGGACTGCAAGAAGTCATGCAGGCTGAGAAGGCAGCAAGCTGCCAAAGGGCTTAGTCATGTAATTGGCTGCCGAGAAAATCCAGCGTTGTTATATTTGATAACAAACAAGGTGGAAAGCTTAATCAGCCTCCTGCTCTGGAGCTCTACTGATGAGACATCGGGGTGAGACATGGTGTGGGGGATGATCCCCAGGAAGGGGTATCTCACAAGCACCCACCAAGGAGGTAGTGTCGCTCCTACCAGTGACAGCGCATGGGGACGATGTGCCACCAGTGGACATGGAATGCCTCCAGGCAGCATGTACCTGCCTCACTGATGGGACCCCGTGTCCCATGCGCTTGCTCCTGGGGGTGTCTGTACACCCCTGGTGCCCAGGAAGCAGGGAGGTGGGTAGGTGTAAGGATCTAGCCTGGATTTTGGGGTGATCTAGCGAGACCATACATAGGTACGACCCCTTGACCCCCCAGGCTGTGACTGCCCTGGGACTCGTTTGGAGGGACAGCCGCTGTGGGTGGGACGCCCTGAGCAGGGACAAGTCTCCACTGCAGCTTGGCCTAAGTGTTGGCCAAGAGCAGCCCTGGAGCCTGCCAGCTCCCTTCCAGCTGGGTATCGATGAAGCCCTGGCCAGCAACCCGCACTCAGCGGGGACACCACCACTGTGTCCTGCTTGGCAGGAAGGTGCCACCACCTGAGCTCTCCTGCCCGCAGCTGCCTTGCTGGGCCATAGGATTCTTCAGATGCCATCGGCTCCCAGGGCTGCACTCAAGCCAACCGCTACCCTCCCGTAGCGCATCCCTACCTGCCCACAAGGCTCTCGGGAGGGAACGGCTGTTCATACCCAAAGCGTTCATTTATTTTATCCACCAGCATCTATCAGAGCTCCTGTTTTCTCTGCAGCTCTGGTGTTTGGGTCCCTACAGGGTTCAGTGGCTCATTAAAAAGGCTGATGAAAAGGTAGGAGTGTGGAGCAGGGCTGAGCCCTGCTCCTTGCTGCTGTGACATGTCTCTGCAGCGAGGTCTGGGGGGAAAACCCACGCAGTTTAAAAAACAAACAAGAATTTCCTTTTTCCTGGTTTATAGTTGCTGTCAGTTGTTTGTGCGGCTGTTTTTTCTGTAGGTTTCTGAATTACCTGCTCATTAATAGGCTACATCAGTGGGGTGGCAGAGGGACACCCAAGAATCCTTCCCACCGACACTTGGTCCCGTGTACTAGTGACCCTGCTAAAAACATTTCTCGCTGCCTGGTTCCTGGGGAAAATACCTTCTTGCCCCCATAAAAGTGAGAAGAACTTGCTGTGTCTCTTTTCGTCCTGTATTTAACCCACTCTGGATCCCATAAATCCATCCTGGATTTATCTCCACTTCTCCAGGGACTTTTTCACTGCCTGCCTCTGGCTGGCTGTCTTCTTCTGTGGTGGCTCTGCGAGCCGTGGCAAACCGGAGGGAGGACAGCAGAGGACATTGCCAGGATGCGGAGGAAGGCAGTGGCACGGCTGTTTTCTATCCGTGGGATGTGTGGCATGGCTTTGCCAGCTGCCTTCCTGCACACAGAGAGGAAATAGTGGGATTTGTTGATAACGACCCTCAGGGCATCACCCAGAGTTGCTTGGTTGTTGTCCCTGCACCCAGGATCAGGGACTCTGTGTTGGGCTTGGTAACAACCCTGAGCACAGCCTGGTGGGAGCTGCTTAAAAACTTTAATTTTAGGGGTGTGTATTTTTGCAAGAAAAAAAAGTGAATTTCCAGCCAAAATGAAACTTTCAGACTTAACTGTTGTCAGGTGGGTCTGCAGCCAGAATTTCCTTCAGCTTGCCGTAACCGCAACGTTTCACCAGCCGCTTTTAGACACTTGGCTGCTGACTCCTGAAAACGTCTGCGTTGGGTTTCTCAATAAGAGCATGGAAACCCGTAGGAGAAAAGTGTCGGTGAAAACCACAGATTTATCTGATCGCTGAAAGCTGCTGCAGAAACGAAGGATGTTTCCTGTCTAGGTCTGCTTATGACGACAGGTCCGGCCCAGAAAGCATTTATGCGTGCGTCCTGCATCTGCGTGCGTGTGGGACTGGGCTCTTATGGGGAAGGTCCCGGGGGAAAGGTTCACGATTTTAGGTCTCTGGCCATCTTTGCAAAGCAGCTGACGGAGCAATGGATGGGTCAGCATGCAGCCCATGTTCACGAACAAGTATTAAAGCTGCCCAGCTGCAGGGCTGGTCATTACTTTTCGTCTCAAGGCAACGTGGTTTGATGAAACACTGTCCTAGTGATGAAGCTGAATGATATAGTTGGCTCTTAAAGCTCTTTGGTCAAGCTGGCATGTTTTGAAAGTATCCTGCATGAAAATCTCAGCAGGTTTTGGCTTGGTTTAGGAAAAAATCAGATAATTCAGTGGATTTTTATTTTCTGATGGCCAACAATCGTGCTGCCCCACTGAAATATTTGGTACTGTGGGGGAAGATGCTCTTTCCTCCAATCTGGCTTTTCATTTCAGAGACCAGGTTGTCATTGAAAGAAAAATACTGGACCTCCCCACACTTCCCTGAGGCTGGAGACAGCCGGGTCTGACTGGGGGCAGTGCTGAAGCTGCTCATCTGTGATTTATGGAGTCGCTCGATCTATTTGCTTTTCCAGCTGAAGCCCCTGTCCTGTGCGTGTGTCTCTTCCACAAAGCTGTGGGAAGCTCTGCTCCGAGGAGTATGAATCACAGCAGCGCTGGGTTTATTTGCTCTTAGTCTAGAAAGCTCCTTCAAAGAGAAGATACTGTCGTGTTGGGCATCGTGCCACCAGGAACAGAGTCTGGGCAGAGCATGGATGGAGGGTCTGGATTTGGGCATTCGGCTTTGGATGTGTAACTTTGATGTTTAATGAAGAGTACAGTTGACCGAAGCCCCTTCTGCAGTCAATGGAGGTAGAAAGGCGCTTCTAGCGAGTCATTCGGAGGTTAGGAGGACATCAACCACCTTCTCGAGGTACCTTGTTCTCTTTTTAGACTGAAGATGAAGCCCAGGATAACTTAACCAGGATAACCAGGACTGGTTCGGAGTGAGCCAGGGCCAGGGAGCTGGGGCTGCCCTTTGTGGCCAACGGTGTGACAAAGATCAGGAGGACATTTCCACCTCCAGAAGGTTTTTCCCATGGAGGCAGAAGTTATTTCACTGCTGGCACTGCCTCTTCCTCCCACTCTGCCTACCCTCCATGGCTCTGAAGTTTCCATGGATTGGAACAAGCAGGGAGCTCGGGCAAGGTCTGAGCGGCAAGAGAGAGGATGGCAGAGGTGGGAGGCAGAAGAAGCTGTGGGGGGGATGGAGGTGCTGGAGGTGAGACCCAAACTCCAGCTCAGTCCCATGGCCACAGAACTGCATGTCCCCCTGCGCCATTTTGCTGCCCCCTCCTTCCTAAACCAAATAAAGGACTTACTGGCATAAGTGAGTTTTAACCACTAATATTTCATCCACAGGAGGACTCCTTCCCTCCCCCTCTCACTATACTGGTATAAATGTAATTATCCCAGGTATAATTAACAGAAACCATGTTTCTAATGTCAGCAAGCAGCCTGGGTGTGTGCTGCAACCTGCCACGGCGTAGCTGTTATCTCTGGCTCACAGCAGAGGGTCAGAGCTGCTCAGGGAGCTCTGTGCTACTGCCAGCACGATGGCTCAGGGACAGGTGGCCCCACCAGCAAGGTGGGGTGCTGAGATTGCCAGTTTGCAAGCACAGCACCCCAAAAGCTGGCCTGCAGAAGCGGGTAGGGACCTGCCAGCCCTCTTCCCCTGGGCTCTGCAGTGAAGACACAGTGTGGGAAAGAGCTCTTATGCTTCGCAGCCCAAATATTCGTCACCCAAAAGTCAACGCTGATGCCTTATACCAGCCTGGGATGTTCAGGAGATACAACCAAAGGAGAAGGGTGTCTGGACACATTTAGTTGCTCCAGTGCCAAGATGACATGTTTTCACTATTCACATCACTGCTACACCACGAGGCTGGCCTTGCTCACACCAGCAGCGTTTTGGGGACGTTGTATGGTCCACCATAGCATGGCAGAGCCAGGTGTAGAGCTCTGCCAGCCGGAGGGTGGAGAACCGATCCAGCCTCACCACACAAGCGTACTTCTGAGGGGCTGACTGCATCACTGAGGCCATTTCCGTCTAACAGGGCAGCGCAGCTCGGCAGAATGAGCTGCATCTTCATTAGAGCTGCTCGCCAGAAGAACCTGCTGATGTTCCTATTCTGGTGAAGAGCCTGGAGGCAGTCAGGCCCTGCTAACAGGAGCTACTCGTTGTGCAGGATCCACGCCGCAGCCGGTTGCGGGGTGCTCAGGGCCCGGCAGGGATGCGTGATGGCAGTGCGGGGAGGGTCCATGCTGAGTGCCACACACCCATTTGGGCAACATGCTGCTGTGGCGCAGGCAGCTGAACCCAGCAGAGCTCAGTTTATCACAGCAGGGTTTTGCAGGTCAAACAATCCATGCTGGCGCTGGCCGAAAAAAGCTTTGGTGGCTATACAAGGCTTGGCTTAAAAAACAGCACCGACAGCGAAAGCCTTTGCTAACTGTTTATCCTGACGGTCCCCTGTCATGCCCAGCCTGGGGTACTCAGCACCTCCCAGGCCGTGGCCATGAGCTCTATTTCCCCAGGGTTTTAGAGGGCGGCCAGGGTGAGGCCCCACTTCCCCACAAGCCCCGGCTGGCTGGGCTGTGCTCTCCATCGCACTTTGGGCACCTGGAAAATGCAGCATGGTAGCGGAGACACCCATCACCCCGGCAGCCCTTCGGGGAGAAAACGGATGCAAGCTATGCAGCCAGATCTCAGCTGGATCCGGCCCTGTTCATGCTTTAACAGCTGTGATAAACCGGGCTTGAAGTAACTTCTTGTACATGAAACCACAACCCGTTTGCTTGGCCTGCAAAAGTTCAGGCTTCAGGGGACTCCCTTGCCGAGCCCCATGCGGTCTGCAGGACCCTGCTGGCTGATGAAGCCCTTTGAAAGGCGGCAGCCGCTGCTCTGGGCTACTGCTTGCTTGCTCTCTGTGTGCATGTGAGGGCATGCCCTGAGCCGCTTCCCTGCGCCAGCAGTTTCCTCCCGTTTTTCGCATGTGGTTCTCTTGCCTGGTCAGGAGGAGAGAAAATATTATACCTAGGCATCAAGTGCAGGTGCTAAATCCCACCCCAAAACATAGAAGCCCAACACCCCAATGCAGGAGGGTGCACAAAACCAACAGCAACCGCTCCTGAACGAGCTGTCCCTTTAACATGGAGGTGTTATTGCAGAAACTACCGCTCCCAGAGTTCAGCGCTTTGTTTTAATGTCCAGGCTCTGAGAGCCGGGCCGGCGCACGCTGGGCTGTGTAGTTTCCCCCCCCACAACCAGTCCTGGCTTTGTGGGGAAGGGGAATGGAGGAGGGATGAAGGGGAAACAACGCAAAATTGTGTTTGGTTGCTGGTGCTGGGCTTATAAAGGTGTGGGGCGAGGACAAGCTGCTCTCCCCACCTCGGCTTTGTGCCCCTGGCATGGTTCTTCATCGCCTTTGTGTGAGCAGGCCCCGGGTGGCGGGGGATGTTTTGGGCAGGGGCACAGGCGGCTGCCCGGTGGCTCCTGCCCGCTGCGGGCCTGGGGGTGCCCAAGGCCTGGGGCAGCGGCGGCTCAACCACAGCACGCTTAATTCAGGGTGGTGGCAGCATGGGGCTGAGCATGGTCTGAGCCCCCAACGCAGTGGGGGAAGCCATTACAGCCTGAGGCCCCCAGCCCGGGTTTAGCACCAACCTAAACCGGTCCTGGCCCTAAGCTGGCCCGAGCTTGACCCCAAGCTGAGCCGGGCCTGGCCCTAAGCCGGGCCTGGCCCCAAGCTGAGCCGGGCCTGGCCGGGGAGCGGCGACACCCGCGAGGGGACGCGCCAGAGGGTGTCGGGCACGGCGTGTCCCCCCCGCGCTGGTCCCGGCGGGGCGCGGTGCGGGTTTGGGGAGGGAAGGGAAGGGAAGGGGCCGCGGGTAAGGCCCGTCCCTGCCCATCCCGGCCGGGCGAGCGGCGGCCCGGCGCCGCTTGGAGCGGCCTCGCCTTCCCGGCGTGCAGCGCGGCGCCCGTCCCCGCCGGGCCGCCATGTTGTCGGAGTGAAAAGCTGGGGGAGAGGCAGGCGGCGAGCGGCCGGGGGGGGGCCGAGATCCGTCTTCATCCTACCGCTCCGCCCGTGAGTATCGGCACCGGACTGGGCCCCCGCCGCGCCGCGCACCTCAGCGGAGCCGCCGGTGGGGCCATATTGGTGGGGGGGCCCGGCAGAGTGGCGCCAGGCCGCCCCGAAGGCGAGTGGCGGCGGAGCGCTGCGCCCGGCTCTCCCGCCCGGCTCCTCGGGGGCCGGGGCCTGGCCCCTATTGTTACCGGGGAGGGGGGGGGCGCGGCGGGCCCCCGCCTCTCTCCAGCCAGCGGCTCCCGGGCCGCTCACCGTCGCGCCCCGGCGGGCAGGGAGGGGGTGTTATTGTTGAGGGGCGGCGGGCCCATCCCGGCCGGGCGTCGTCGTCCCCCGCCTTCCCCCCCTTCACCCGGTCCCGGCCCGCCGCGGGGACCCCGGGGCTCCCCCTGCTCCCGGGGGGTCGGCCCGACGGGAGGGCCGAGGCCGCGCTTTGTTGCGTCGGGGGTCCGGCCCGGCGCTGGCCCGCGTTGAGGGGGGGTGTTTCTGCCCTCCCCGCCGGCCTTGGGGGGGGGGGGGTGTCTTCGGCGGGGCTTGGGGGGCCTCGGCGTCCCCGGGAGGGGAGAGGGCCGGTGCCCCTCGAGTGGGAGGGAAGGAAAATGCAGACAATACTTTTTGATGTGCTGGGTGACCCTGGGGTTTTTGTGTTTGTGTGTTGTTTTTTTTTTAATTATTATTCCTTGGTTTTATCACCATTTCGTATAATACCAGCGTTTGGCCCTTTCTAATTGTACGGGTGTAATTTTAAGAGTTGCTCTCGTGCCCCAACCTGAGAAATACTCGTTTTTTTTCTTTTTCCTTTGGTCAATGTTTAATAACTTTGTTCTGAGCGGAGATTTTATTCGACAGATCATGAGTAAGGAATTTCCTTTATTAAGAGCGAGGGAGGTGGGGTAAGGGGTAGCATTTATCTTCTAATGTTTTAACGCTGGTTTAAGCAATTTGGTCAGTGATCAATTTACCTGCTTCCTGCTGCGTCTCCCCAGGTTTTCAGGAAAACACAAGGTTTAACGTTAAAAGTTCTGGTAGGCCACACAGCTCTCGAACAATGGCTGTGCTTTAATTTCCAGCCGAACTTTCAAAAAACAACCCCAAAAACCACCCAACCCGAACTCTTTTCTAGTTCACGATTGAACTTGTTGAAACCCGCATCTTGTGCCGACTTTATTTTTTAATACTGTCTGTTATTTTTAGAGGAATCTTGGAAAAGAGCAAGGAACGGGTAGCCGTGCTTGATGCAGATTAAAGCTGCCTTATTCAGCGTCGTTGCCACTTAAGCTTAAAACTTACTCGGAGATTTCCCCGAAGTTTTTGTTGCCTGTGGAAGGTCCCACAATCTAAGGGTTTTTTGCTCATAATGATAACATAGGATGGTTTATTTACATGCGATGTTTTATATCAAGGGAAAAGGAAAATTTTCTGCTTTGAGCGCATCGTTGCAGTGTGAAGCCTTTGTTTGTAAATACAGAACTCTTCCCAGCAAACGGTTTACCGAGGAAAAGTTAATCATATATATTTTACTAAGACTTTGGGAATGAAAAAGGTCCCAGTAGCCATTAGCAGGGGCGAGCCTTGCAGCTGCCGGTTAGCTAATGAATGTGCGTTGTGTAGGTGACTTAACATATTTCTGACGCTCTGTGTGCTTTGAATGACAGGATTCAGCTGTCCGCTACATTTAACATGGCATTTCTATAAAAACACATCTTGGAACTAAACTTGAACTACCCAGAATGCTCTTTTCCCCTTTGCTCCCTTTCAAAATGTCGCCTTTGCCAAGTTTTTCCTCTCGTGTTTGGAGCTGCCTTGTCTGTATTAGATGAAAGAGGAGGCGTCTGGGAGCAGGAGGCACTTGAGCGGATCTTCATAGTACCTTGACTGAGATTTTCTAGTTGCAAAAACCCCCTGTCTTTATAGTAATGTGATTATTAACCACCTGCCTGCAAACGAAAGCAGAAATGGGTTTGTGCTGGTGAACGGTGAGGCCTTGCGGCCCACTGCCTTTTGGAGGAGGAAGGTAACGTTGTGGCTGCGCTGACTTCCACTCGCAACTTTGGGCGTTGTGGTATTTCCAGCTGGAAACAGGGGCTTGTGGTGATATGTAAATACTTGAGAGGTTTTGTGGATTCATAGTATCTCCTTATATTTTTTAAGACTGTCCTGAGATAACTTGTAACCTCTTTCCATAGGGGCTGCTCAGATTTCATTGTCTGCAATTAATGTACACCCTGACTTGGTGATGTGTGAATTTATTAGTAATTACTTAATTTTTTTCTTCTTGTGTAGAGGAGCGTTATTGTTTCATTTCACGTTACTGAAGGATTTCGTTTACAATGTTTATTAAAGGAAAGATGCCATGAAATTGTAGCATTTTATTTTTAACAATCAGGGAAGTTTAGTAATACCAGGTGTTGTCACAGGGTTGTAGGAAGTATTTGGGGAAGGTGGTGATTTCCAGACTTTATGAAAGACAGAGGAGTTATTTCTGTTAAATGTTACTGGTATTTAAGTTGTGAAGGTCTTTGAATGTATAAAGCGCCTTGCAGAGTTGCTGGCTTATGTGGCCGTGGAGGCTCTGTGTGTGTGTGTTGGCAAATGCATGTTGTAGGTGCAATAAAAAAATCTTAGCACGACAGTTCTTATAGTAATTTTCTTCCGAGTGTTAACACTGTTCTCCATTAGCGGGACAAACCTGAGTAAGTTTGATCGAAGACAGGACTTGGATTTTTTTTTTTTATTAGCGTGTGTGTCAACTTTGTCTCTCCACTGTTAGAAAATTGTTCTTGGAAGTTGCTTGTAGTAGTTGACCGTTGTTCAAAACTACTATGATGAGCAGAGAGGAAACAGAGCTGCCTTTCAGGCCGTTGGAGCTGCTGTCAGGATCAGGGCCAAGGTTTACAGCCACCAAGGTACAAGACTAAAAGCATTCTCATGCTGGTACGCAGCTGTGGTGGGGGTCCATATGGGCTGAATACCCCCGTCCGGGCCCCAGTTTCATCGTTACAGCTCTGTGGTATTTTTTGGGTTGCCTTTGGGTAACTGAAGTGATAAAGTAGCAGTCTTTACAAAATAATAATACTGACTATACTGTGCCTTTAAAAACAAATTTGGCTGTGTGCTCTGCGTTGGCTTAGCACGACATAACGGCGTAAAGCACTTTTCTATTCACACGTAATGTCTTTATTGCTCTCAGGATCACCTGATAACGTCTTAAAATAACGAACTTGTGTTTTTGTGGTGCTGGCATGCTACCAAAATATTTGGGGGGATAGTAAATTGGTGAGTTGCTGTCAGCCTAGTCTGCCTGTTGCCCCCCTGTGCGCAGATGATTTTGGGTGTGTACAAAGCATTTAGGGTATTTTTGGTGTTGGACGGTTTCTGTGACTTGTCCAGCTTTCCCCTGGCGCTGTCGACAGCGGGACCGGCGCTGCTGGCTGCTCCAGCTCTGGAAGGTTCTGCCGAGATGCTGGGCACCAAAAGGTTAGCTGTTCTTTCTCCAGGGAATCTCATACAAAACGTGTTGGGGTGTTTTACCATCTCACGACCAAAGCCAGCTTCTGAGTTTGCAGGAAGAGTGCACATTGTGTTTGGGATTTAATTAACCGTATAAGCAGAAATCCAGTATTTTAAGTTTGTGTTTCAAAAAAATTAAAAAGGCAACAACAAACCTGTTGCCTTGATGTTTTGCATGACTGAGTGAACACATCGTGATACAGTGGGACTCGTGTATTGATTGAAGATCTGCCTCGTAATTTGTCAGGTGTAAACAAGCACGGCAGGCACTGATGGTGTAATTTGTGTTCCACTGGGTTTTTTGGGGGCTTTTTTCTAGCAATTTTCTGTGGCAGCGCTCCAGTCGGTGTTTTTTCCATCGCATAAATTGGCATTCTGATTTCAGCGTAATGGGTACCTTACATGAATCTTGCATATACTGATAACACTTTGCAGCACAAAATGTGGGATTTTTGGCTAGCCTGCATTTTTGTATGAAATTTTAGTTGGTAGGTTAATGGAGCAAATAACTATGTTAAAAGGCGTCAGATTTGGCATCGTGGTGTTTCCCTGCCAGTCACAAGATGGGTGTGTTATTTAATATGTAAAGCTGAAGCTGTAAGGATTTCATGTTTTCTTTTCCTTCTCTCTTTCTCGCCGTCTCTCCCCCTTCCCCTCACTCCCCGTAGGTGTTGGTGGAATGAGCGTTGCGTGTGTTTTGAAGAGAAAAGCAGTACTCTGGCAGGACTCGTTCAGCCCCCACCTGAAACAGCACGCTCAAGATACAGCTAATCCCAACATGCCTGTTGTATTGACATCTGGAACAGGGTCCCAGGCTCAGCAACAGCCAGCTGCAAATCAGGCGCTTGCAGCAGGGACGCACTCCAGTCCTGTTCCTGGATCCATAGGAGTTGCAGGCCGCTCCCAGGACGACGCTATGGTGGATTACTTCTTCCAGAGGCAGCATGGTGAGCAGCTTGGGGGAGGAGGAAGTGGTGGAGGCGGCTATAATAACAGCAAACATCGCTGGCCTACTGGGGATAACATTCATGCAGAACATCAGGTAAAAAAAAACGTTCAATGTTTCCAAACTCAACACGTGAACGCATCGGGCTTATGATAGATGCTTTTAATGACACTGTTTAAAGCTTAAGCTGGTTATTGTGCAGTTGGAATGGCAACAGTTGTACTTTTTGTTTTCTCTTTCCAGGATTGCGGTGCCTTGGTAGCTATAAGCTGAAATGTTTCTGCTCTTGAGGGTGTTGAAAGCCCAATCCACTCTCTGTGACAGTCCAATGCGTGTTTGCAACATTTATTTTATTTTTTGTTTTTGGATGTGCGAACCAGTGTAGCAGCGACTGCTGCTGCTTTTCAGATCTGTTGCTGTAGTTAAATAATTCTTATGTAATGCTATTACAAAACTGCCAATGCATGTAGGCTGAGCTTTTACCATTCCCAATATTGAAAAACACCGATCTGGAAGTTGCTGGTAATGTGTTTTCCTGGGTTTCTTTGCTTGTTTGTTTTGGGTTTGGGGTTTTTTTGGTTATAATTGGGAGGGGAAAGAGCTATTAATGTGCTTAGCTGAACTGAGAAGAGAACAGCCTTAAGAATGTCATGAAACGGTGCTTTTAGAAACACAGCTAACTTCTTACAGGGCCTTAATGTCTCTAAAAGGGTAGTGGGCCAAAACGTGTCGCGGTAGTAGTGTTTACTAGAAGGCTTTTCAGTAGTTGCATTGTCAGATGTGCTGCGAGTTAAATGAGTGCATGACTCACTCTAGCTTTCTGTCTGTGACCTGTAACTCACTCTTCAAAGAAGATGTGCTTCTTCTAAGGAAGAGTGCATGTGTAAGCACATTCTAACACCGAATGATTCCCACAAATACTGTCAGAGCAGCAGACACAAAGCTTTTGCAACCTTTATGAATATCTCCTGCCTCTGGTTTTTCAAATGAAAGCGAACAAGCCCTTGCTCCTCTGCTCTGCCTCCCCAGGGGATGTGTTGCCAGCCGGACTGTTTAAAAGCAAACATTGCAGTGAATTTTGCAACCTCACTGAAGTCGGTGTGTATATCCACAAAGAAGTAAACACAAGCGCCCTGTTAATTTGTTCTGGAGGAAAAATTGCATAAAATGTGAACTAAGCAGCTGGAGGAATGGTGTAGTTATTGCCTTATGTGGAAACGGAGTATTTAGTTAAGTTGTCGCTTTAAAGAAAATAACTGCATTGAAAGGAGATGTAGTTTTTCTGTTGACTGTCCAAGTTTTCAGTTACTAAAGGTAAAACCTGTTGCAAGAGACATTGATGGAAGAGATCTTAATGTGCTTTGCATTGTGTAAGAAACAGTAGGCAAAAATTTCTTACTGAAAGGCTGCAACTTTTAGGTTTTTAAAATAAAAACTGTCATGCAGTCTGGTGTGGAGATACTTGGGCAGGGACTGCTTTTGTTTGGGCATTTTGTGGAAAGATGACTTCATGAGTTAAGATGAATGTCATAAAATTCCCAGTCTTCCTTTCCGTTAGCTCATATGTTCATCTTCCTTTCTCTGAAAATCCCTGGAAGCACAGACAGCAGACCTCACTGGAGCTGGGGGGTTGGGAAAAGGACACCCAAACCTTGCAGTCATTAAAAACTGCGCTGGTGTTTGAACTTTTTCTTACTGCATTCTTTAATAACCAGAAGACTTAAACTTTCACTCGAACAAAAGAATCCTAGCAGTTACAGACACTTGCCCTGATGTCAGTAGGTGTGTTGCTCTTCCTCAGCTTGATTTTCTTCAGGGACTTCTTGAATGAAATGATTCTTATGAATGTGCCACCTAATGAAAGAAAAACCCATTAGCTCGTTTAAGTGAACTTTTAAAAAATAATGCAGGTGTTTTTTGGAGGCAGAACACTTCTGAGAAGGTTGCAGTGGACAAGGTATACCTGCAGGATTAAGCTCACAGGGCTCTCTGTGATGCTTTCTCTGTTTTCCCCCATGTGATCTGAAGCTGAAGAAATACCCACTATAATATAGTTAACGTTAGGACCTTATCTCTTCTACTTCCTGGTGGTTTTTGCGTTGGCTGTAACGTATTTGTCGATAGTCCTGATGTTTTGCATTCAGTATACATCTTTAAACCAATCTCCGCGTTTAATTTTTTTCAGCGTTGACTCTGAGATGGGGCAGTAACCCTTTCCTCATGTGTTTTACTTGATACCGTATACTCCAGTGGTTGCTGGGCAGTTTTATCTATGTATTTATTGCTTCAGCCTTTCTTTAGTGCCTCTTTTGCCATGGTTCTCTCTTTGCCTTGGGGTTTTACTCATGGGAAGCAGAATTCAAGATATATGTAATCCTAATGCTGCCGTTCCCTTTGGCTTTTTGGCCACCTCTGCATCTGCTTCTTAAATTATAAATTCCTTGGAGGAAGAACTAGTTTTATGCATGAAAAATGATTGAATTCAGTTTAGCTTAGCTGGGGTAGAATTGAATTTGTCCTGCAAGAAGAGAAGTGGAAGGAAGTGCTGGGACATGCAGAGGGGTGGGGAATCGTTATGGGTGTCTGCTAAGTCTCAATTTCTTATGGATATACTCATATTGTTGTACTCTTGATTTTAGACTTTCAAAGATAATGCAGTGAGGGCCCTTGCCTTGTTGCCTTGAAGACTGGTTAGGAAACTCAGTAGCTAAAAGGTAATGGAAAGTTGAAAAAAAAAGTATAGGGTAATATAGGTTAATGTCTGTCTAGAGCTTGGGAGGTCGTAATTAAAGGTAGAGGTTTTTTTTTTAATTGTTAAATCCCAGTTTGTGTTTTGTTACCCGGGTAGACAGACATCTCCGTCTGTTGGTGATAATACTCAGTGATTTTTACCAAATGATAGCATTTCATCATGTGTTATTAAATAGCTATGAGTGTTGTGAGTCAGAACTTATTTATGGTATCCTTGCTTTTCAATTTTTATTGTGCTGGCCATTCCTCCTTGTCATGTGTTCGTACTTTGACTAGCAGCTCTGAGAAGTGAGTTGTGAATAGCTTTGGTAGGGGATGTCTTAAGAAGTTTCTCTGCTCCCAAGTAAACAGATAGTGTCCTCTTGTTGTGAACAACGGGAATATATATAAAGCTAAGCAATTAATGATGCTGCTATCATTTTGCATATTTAGGTATGAAAGATACGCCATCCATGCAAATAACATATATTATGAATTACTCTGTGTTCTTGCAGACACTGAAGTAATGGTGAGATCAGACTTTTTCTTTCCTAGATTGGAATCTCTGAACTCCTAAGCAGACTTGCAGATGTCTGCAGCTACAAATGCTTCATCACCAAACTTTACATGGAAGACACTTCCATCAGCCAGGTCCTAACTGCAAAGTGTAGTCTTCTTTTATCCACAGAAAGCAGCAAGATGAGGTTGGGTGTCAATGCCCACCAGTCATTTTGAGATTCAAATTGAAGAGGTTTAGGCTGTCGTGCATCTACGATGCCCGGTTACTCTTCAGGCTGCTTGGGCCTGCAGTTATGCTGGCTGCGCTGGGGTGTCTTTATGCTGTTTATCCTGTGAAAAAATGAGGAGAGATCAGAACCTCACGTAGATGAGTGAAGAGGTACAAGATGGCTCCTGACGAGTAATGGCCTGGGTTGGATTTGTCTTGGTTATGAAAGGTCACATTACAAATGCAAACAGCCATCTATTACTCCTGAGGGGAATGAAAAGATGGTCGAGGTATTCAGCTGGGACAGGTTATCAACACCGAGCAGGTTTTTAGGAAAATTGGCTGGGTTCTCTTGGATGGGGTCTCTCGCGGCTTGTGCGTGTATGTTCTTGAACTGGAACGAAGAGAGAGTGTCTTTGGTGGTGGTCCCTTCTGAATAACAGCGAATGGATATACTTAGACTGTCTGAATTGCAGTTAGGGTAATATGGGACTTGCTTAGTAGAAGCAAATGATTTTAGGCATTTGCTTTCTTTGAGAGCATGTTTAATTAATAATTTGAGACAATAGAACTCTGCAGGGATCATTTTGTTGAATGTGGGGAATTTTTCACATATAGTTGGTGAAGAATAGTGAGAGCAACAGGGCTGGGACTGGATTTTATGTTCAGCTTTGCCTTTTGGCAATGTGACTGTGCAACTACTTAACTGGGAACTTGAATTAAAGTGGAGACAGAAGGTAGTTCTCCTGGCAGCTGCCCTTCTAGAACACAGCTACTCAAACCATGCTGCTTGCTGCTGTGAAAGTGTCTGGATTTGATGTTGTTTGACAATATTTGGTGCCTGGTGGCAGATGTCATGACCAGAGTTTGCCTTAAAGCCATGGCAAGGTCTTCCAAAAAGATCCTGGAGCTAAGGAAGCAGAAGCCCTAGTGTTTGTTCTTCCAAAGTGGAATCCCACTAAGCTAACTCTTCAGGACAGAGGTTTCCTCATCAGCCTATGTAACGCACCTAGTGTACAAGTGCCACTGTAGTCCAAATAATCTGGCTTGTTGTCTGGGCTAGAGTCGAAGGCATGGAGTCCTAAATCACATACACGGTGTGATAGAACACGTGGCTCTCTTCTTGAAGAATGCTTTCTGGTGTATGTTTCATTAAATCTGTTGAATTTTCAGGGGTCCTTCCTTGTATCACAGTGAACTGGTTAAGGCTTTTCTTACATTGACACTGAACTGGCTGTGCTAACTTGATACCTGGATAATTTAGAACATAATACCTTGCTGAAATGAAATGCCTAGTTTGGCTGATTGTTTTGCAGAGATTTCTTTACAGTAAAGGTGGTCTCTTGTGGGGGGTGGAATCGGAACATTTGATTTAGTTATGTGCTTTACATTGCCCTTTGAAAATCCTTCCTGAGGTAGAAGGAGCATGAGTCGATTGGCTAAGCTGGGTATTGGGAAAAATCCTTCTCTTGCGTAGGGGAGAAAAAACAGCCTAAAATCTTCAGAAAGTCAGTTAAGTCTGCTTCCTCTGAGGCTGTAGGTTTTACTGTCCCTGACAGGCAGTTGCAAGGTATCTGGCTCTAGTTGAGATCACACAAAAGAAGTGATGTGCTGGCTTTGGGATTGCTCTGTGGTATATCATCTCTGTGGTGCTGCTTCCTTGCTGTGGTGCTTGCTCAGGAAGAGCAAAGATATTTTCATGCTGTTGAATTTGAAATATTTGAAATTTTTCGATGCTTCAAGAAGACAGTTAATCTATTGTGCCCAAGTGTGTTTCGAACAGAACTTTATTAGAGTATAGCTTCTGTCCATCTTCTTCCTCCCCTCTCTCCAGCTTTGCTTTCCCCTTATCAGCTCTTCTGTGGTTTGCCAAGTTGGCGTGACCTATCTGTGCTTCTGCAGAACAGGTTGTGATACTCGTAGTGTATTTGTAAATTGGTGAAACTTTACAAAAGGTACAAGCCATATAATTCATCCACGGTAGCCTCTTCCTTGCAAACTGGCACAATTAATTCCAGCTGCTGGTCGGAAGTCTCCTTAACAAAGAGCTGTCTCAGAGCATTGCTTCTAGTGTTGCCTGTGTCTGAAAGCTTGCTTATAGGTGTATGCTGAGACAATTCTCTAAAGCTGTCTTCTCTGAATGATGATTTTGCGGGTCTGTGATGAACAAACTTGCCTTTGTGTGCGGATATCACGTGATGCTGTGCTCCCTCCCGTCGAGCGATCTGCCCTCAGATATCCTGTTACTCCTCTTCCTTTGTTAAGGGTAACTTCTGTTCCAGGGCAGTTGCTTTTATTGGGAGAATCTGGCAATGTTACTTACCTTGTACTGAAGCTGTGCTTCAGACCTCGAGTCTGCACTGGGGTGAAACGCAAGGGTTACTAAACCCTCAAATTAGCCCTTTGCCCTGCTGCCAACAGTCATTGTGGCATGGGGCCACTTGCATCTGTTCCTGAGAGAAGTACTGAGCTTGGCACTGGAATGAGACATCGCTGCATCCTTTCTTCACACCTTTTTTCCTCTGAATTTAAACCTCAGAGGGTCATAGTGGTGGGACTGAAAGGAAAAGCCTTCCTGGGGGTCAAACGAGCCAGATCTTAGTGTAGCCATGAGTGCTTGTGCAAAAAACATCGATCCACACATGCATCTGGGAAGCAGAAGACAGTTTTCCCAAGGCATTGCCAGCTGCAGTGGGTCAAAACTTAGGTTCCTTCTTCCATAAGCCAATATTTTGGAAGTTTGCACCCCAACAATATATGCCCAAGACATCGCAGAGTAACCTAAATTCCACATTAATCAAGAACGTCCCTTGGTGAATAAAATCTGAGGAAAAACATAATTAGCTAACTAAGCCAAGCCATTCTGAAAGGCTGCCTTTCTTGCATTTATTTCTGTATCCTGAATCATTAATCATTTTGGCTAAACGCCACATAAAGCATTAGCCAATCTGCAGTTTCAATAGCTTTTTGCTTCAGATGCTAATGGTAGTAGCAATTCTAATGATGAATCCTTTACTACAAAAATAGTAGTTAAACCACCTAATCCTGTCTAATACCTGTGACTTCACATTCTTTCTTTACCGTCTATTGTTATAGGAGAGGGCTAAAAATAGTGCTGTAATCAGTTGATGGAACAACATATTTTAACCCTGGATCTAGTTGTTAGTGGCAAGCCTGTTGTTGACAGTGAGTGGTGCTTTTCTTATTGTCAGCTGGTAAATACTTTTTTTTTTTCCCCTCCCCTAGATACTATATATGTGTGTATGTATGCACTCAGAGTAGATATTTTTCAAAGAACTTGCTAATGTGAGCTGTTCAACCAAGACAAATGCAGGCAGTCTCCCACGGCTGAGTAGGAGGCATTTGTTTCCATCTGAAATTTGTAAACCTTTGGTAAATTTAAAAAGCTTTAACAACTTGTGAGTGTATAAATCAAGTGCTACAAAGCCAGCCATATATTTTTTTTTTTCTCCTCTCCATTTAAAGGATACTTTATTCAGGCAGCAGCCTGAATGGTTTTGATATTTCTTGTTCCTAGTGTTCTTGTGGTAATGGTGACCCTTTTTTGAGGAATGTTTTACTAAAAGATAAAGAGGCTTTGGGTTTTTTTCCCTATTACAAATTGATCAAGACTTAAAATGTGGAGGCCTAATGGATGGAAACTTTAGATGACGCTTGCCTTTTCACGCTTGCGGAGCGCACGAGTTAAAAATAATTATCCAAGTAACAATCACACTTTTGAGGTGCTCTGGGTAAGCCCTCAAAATGTACCTTTGCAAACTTGGAATCTCTCATCTCTTGCTAAACAAACACCCTTTGTCTTAGGAGCTGAGAAATCATAGCATTTTGATCTATCCTGACAAGTATAACGGTAACGCGATTTCCCGCATTACTCTGCAGGAGTAGAAGAGCAAACAGAGTGGTCTTCTAGCAAGGTGGGCCTGTGAAGCTTGTGCAGAGCTTAAATTATCGGAGCCGGGAGCACAGCTGGCATCTGCAGGGGCTGAAGAATGAGCCCTTCCCATGGATTTGTGGTCCCAGTGCCCGGCCCTTGCCTGCGCTTTTGATTTGCCAGGATGGCAGATAAGTTTAGGGTCCTTTGCCCAGAATACCTTATGGTAGTATCTGTGGGATACCCCGGAATTTATTTGCTTGCCTGGCAGGACTGAAGGCTGCAGTTGGCCTTGTAATTTACTGTAGATCAAAGAAATTTTGAAGGCAGCCATTTACATATCCCAGGCTACCGAAATCCTGTCTTCGCAGTGTCCATCCTACCTTGGTTTCAGCAGGTGCTGTCCTGGGAGTTTTGCCTCCCGGTCAGAAATAGAATTGGAGGTGAGGGGTAGTGGCAGAATAAGTGCTGTAACCTAAGGGGGAGACAGCTGGGGCCCAGGTAGATCCTGGTGTCAGAAAGTGCTGGGGAAGGAGAAAGGAGCCTTTGAAATGGGGCCACATGGGGAGCGGCATTAGGGAGAGGGGAAATGGAGAAACTGGAGAGCTGAGGCTTGCAGAAGCAGCCTCCTAGTTTGCTTTGGTTACCCTATTTAACATAATTGGCTTAATAGAAATAGATAGTTGAAACCCTCTTCAACCACTGTTACCACTAATAAATGCAGATACTTGATCTGATTAACCCTGTCCAACATCAAAAACGAAAACAAAAACTGTAAACCCTCAGGCTTCATAGTGTACTTTTAGAGACAATTTTTTAAGATCATCAGCTATACTATTTCTCATCTGGTTATTTCTCAGCTTCTTCTTTTCCAAAGGACTTTCTAGTTTGTTTATTTGCTTGTTTTTTCTCCTGTATGCTTGGCTTTTTTTTTTCTTTGCTTATTTCCACCTGTCCTCTCTCTTACTGGGAAACCTGACTTGCATAAGGAGGAAGAAATAATCCTTTGTGATTAAGAGTGAAATTTAACCTTTGATAGCCTTTCTGTGTCTGTCTGGGTGAATATAAATTCTACGTAAATGAAGATTCCTTAATATTTAAGGCTAGTGTACAATCCTCTGAGATACCTGCAGACCATGAAATGTGATACAGTATTGCGGTTTGTATTTATATGTAAAGGTCATATTAGCAGCCATATTTGCTTAATATAAGGTGCAGTGTTAACACTGATTATTGACATTAATATTTGCTTAAAATTACAATCCAGTTACTTCGCTGGTAGCTGTCAGTTTGGGAAAAAACCCTTGGATTATTCTGGGATAAAAAAATATGGCACTGGAAATCTAAAAGGTAAATATGCTGTTGCTCTCCTGTTAATTTGTTAGGTCCTTCAAATCCCTGTTTAGTAATTGTAAGGACAGTTTGGGCCCCAGTTCCTGTTAATTTAACTGACTGCAGAATTCCTTTTGACAAGTGCCATTTAGCCCCGTGGGCCTTGTCATTTGCTGGGTTAAAGCAAAGTGGAGTTTTCAGTACCAGCAGTGCAGCGTGTCCCATCAAGTGCTTGGGTTTATTGCTTCTTTCTGTGGGCATGCTGGTGCTTTTGCAGGTTTCTCGGCTCATCCTCTGCTGTGTTACAGCTTTTTAGCACTGGAGACATCAGACCCTGTTTTGGGATGGCTTGTTACAGATGTAACGGGAGAGGTTTGGTGCTCTTCTCTCTCTGTCCACCCTCACCCTCTTCCCTCGGTGATTCAGATCCTGGGGTCTTTGGTGGTGCCTGGGATGATTGCCTGAGTCTGCTTTGCTCTTCTGTAAGAAAAAACTTCCAAAACTTTTAAGTACCAGCTATACCTGTGACAGAGCATGTTTCTGGGGGGATGTTTGGAGGCAGGGAAGATTGTCTTGCCTGGGTTTGTGGTGTGGTAGGTGAGCAGCAGGTCCAGAACCAAACGGTACCAGCACATAGAAAGAATATCTTTAGCTGCTGGAATATTGCTTTGTCTATTTCTGGTATAGCTATATAAATTCAAAAGTGTTCCAGATATGGACAAGAACTAGTGTCTGTGTAGCTTTGGGACCAGGAAAGCATTTGCTTCTGAAATACTGAGTTTTGCGATGGTGAGGCCCTCTAATCTCATTTAAAACAAACAAAAAAACCCAAAACCAAACTGTAATGGCCCTGCATAAGATGGCTACCTGACATAAATTAGCTGTGTGCTGCTTGAGGGGTTGAAAATCCACAGTGACTATGTTTGATGGAGAGTTGCTGAGAAGTTCTTCTGCTGTGTGGGAGGTTGAGTTCTGAAAATGGCCATTGACCTAGAGAGAAATTGGTTTGCGTGGTTGCAATCCACAGTAGGTGAGAGCAGAAAGCATTCTGTCTTTTGTCTTGTCCTCTCTAAAATAGGCGGTGGGTATCTGCTAATGAAACTTGGAAAGGCCAGAGTGTCTGAGGCCAAGGGGTTTTTATTCAGGAGCCTGAAAATAAGATTTGAGGTCTGACCTAGCGTAACTGTGTAATGAGTAATACAGCTGTCTGTCTCTTTATTGCGTGTTTTTCAGAGCAAAGGTGAAAATTGGTTAAGAGGGCTTTTGAGAGACTGAATTGACTTCAGCCTCGGCAAAGCGATGCGGTGGGTTTACTCCAGTTCCTTGGTGTGGCTCGTAGTTAGTGCACCAGGCGAATCGCTTTGGGGACGCGCTTCTGCCGTGCAGACAGGAAATTATTTATGAGTCAGTGAAGTGGCTCTAAGCTGGAGCATGTTACAGTGACATACATTCATATATTAGTGTGTGTGCAAATTGCTCTTCTTGAATGAGATTCTCATTAATTTTGGTGAGATGTACATAATTCCTGAGTGCATACACAGCATTTAATGTGAAGGGGAGGAATGTTCTTGTGCAATGAAATTGCTTTGTAACTCTCAGTAGCAGTGCTGCTGATGTACAGAGCCTTAATTTTGTTAAGCAGGCTTCAAAAGCAAGCTTGCTGGTTTTCCATGTTATCAGAAAGAACGAGTACTCTTGACAAGAAGGTAGGGAGGTCTGTGCTTGGTAGTTGGTGAGGATGTGTGCTTTGCATTTTGCTTTGCAGAGGCAGCGTGCCTGGAGGTGGCTGTAATGGGGGTGCGAATGAGGGGTGCTGCTGCTGAGAGCAGGAGTCAGGCTTTTGTTGGATCAGTTACAAAACAATTGGGACTACAGCTGACCTCCCTTTGTTTGATTCCCGACGACGGTTCTTTAGATCACCCCTTCCTCCAAGGAGCCAGGTTGCCATGTCATATCCAGGTGTTGGGGCATTGCTTCCTTGTGCAGCCAGTTTACCTTGGCATTGTCTTCTGGATTTCTTTCAAAACTCTGGTTCAGTGATAATCAAATCTCACTGATGTTACCGCTCATCTATGAAGTTCTTCCTCTGTGGGCCTCCTTGTTTCTAGTGTTTACACCATCGTGACTCTGCTCTACAAGCCCATGTTCATTATAGGTCAGTGACAGATCCCAATGAGGTGGGAGATCACCTAAAGCATTTAAGTCCCATTTCAGAGTATTGCCTGCCTTTTGGAATACTAACGTGTAGGAAGTCATGGCTGTGGCTTTAAGTTCTGCTGATTGATAAACTATTTGTTCTTCTTTCAAAGGGAAATGAAGGAGCCCTGTGGTACTTGTGTGTACCATATAAGAAAATGAGGTGGAGAGGTGTTGCTATCTAATACTGTAGAAGTGGGGAAATGAGAAGAGGACCTTCTGGGTATGGTCTTTGACAGCTGAATAATAAACTAGTCTGTGTTACAAACAAATAGATACAATGATCGGTGGAGATGAAGGAGCTACGTGGCCAAGAGAAAGGGCCTCAAAATCAGTGGTTATGTGCATTTGGAGAATACGGTGCCTGAAAGTCAGCCACAAAGAACTGATTTAGGAAATGTTTTTGTCCCTAATTATTAGGATTGATGAGAGAGATGAGTAGGGGTTTGAGTTAAATATCTCTAATAAATAACTTCTTCCATTACATGACCTCTGATAGCGCATAGAGAAGCCGATATTATTTTATTTGTTTTTGATAGTCACTGGGGCAAAGAATATTTGGGAAGGAACTGGAGGCAGCCCATTTCCACTGTGTATCATTTAGCAGGGGAGGCTAGGATGGCAATTTGCAAACTAAGGCATGTTTGAAGGACAGCTTCTTTCAGACTCTTGAGAGGAGTGAAAATAACAGCCCTCTGTTAGGTGCGCAATTAAACCAACCAGGTATGAAAAAGCTGGAGGATGCCTTGCTTTCATGTTTATCCTGCTTTTTGCCCTTTATCACTCTTCTTACCTTGGTCCCTGTCACCTCCATAGTAATTAATTATATCATGGCATCGTTTGAAGACAAACATACTTTTCCATGTTGGAAACAGCCAAATAGTCAGTGCTGAGGAGAGCCATGCGTGCTTACTGGACTCTAGCTCCTAGATGAACAGGAATTGCTATATTGTGTTTTCTGGTGGAGGATCATGAACTTGCATTGAAGGCATTGACTGTGTTGGAGATGATGATGTTGATGGTTACACCAGCTCTAGTTTCTCCACCAAGAATTCAGGCCAGCATGGGAGCACAGCTTCGCAGGCGGATGTAAATCATGTATTTGTGCCGCTGTAGGTGTTTAACAAGACGATAACGCGTTACTCTATTCAAGACAAACTCTTGAACAAGACAGCTGTAAAAATGTTCTTGCATCTAATGTGAACAAATAAAATACACGATTCTAGCATTTTTAAAAATGTTTGATGGAGTAAGGATGGTCACGTAACATGCCAAAGTACCCTAAAGAAGGGTGAGAGAAAGGGTTGAGAAGAGTTCATCCTTGTTTAGAAGCCACCTGCATGTTCTGCATGGGGTTTTCACCAGGGATGTTCGTGCAACTGAAGCTGCAAGGGGAGCTTAGCTCGGCAGCAGGGAGCTGGTAGGACTGGGATATGACCAAAACAAAATGCAAATGTCTCTTAATAACCTTTTGATTTGTGCTAGGAATGTAATGATTATATCTTTCTGGCAGCTTTGTTTTGAGGTTCCCATAGCACAACACCCTCCTTTGGGAGTTTGTTTGTTTTGGCAAAGCTGGGGGACACGCACTAAGCAGCCTCTGTTGCTCCACTAGCACTTTCCAAGGCACTGCAGGTCCGGGATCAGTGCCACTGTGGCTGCACCTGTGGTTTGCTGGGACATTGCTTTAGCAGTGAGGGTAATGAACATCACCTACTGAATCTCTTTGTGTAGCTTCTCTATTCCTAGATCTCTCTTTGAAGTAATAATTTGCTACTGTTCAGCCTTTGTGGCTTGGCATGTCTGGGGGTTGCAGCACTTACCGTAGGTTCAGCTTGAAATGCTTCACAGAAGAATTTGGTCTTATGAACTCCTGTCTCACATGAGGCAATGGAGATATGTTTGCTGGCAGATGAGTGGTGGAGTTGACAGTAAAGGAAAGTCTTTGGTGTTGCCCCGTGCTGTAGTTTCTGGAAGGTGGAGTCCTGTTTTCACTCTGCGTTCGTGGTTGATGTGATAAGCGTCACTGCGGAAGGTGGCAAGACTGAGGCATAACTGAAAATAACTTTGAACTAAGATACAGTAATAAGAGGGTACCTTATTTTTAAACTGATTCCAAATGGCTGGCCGTTGAGGATTTGCAAATTACATAAATATGTATTAGTAAATTCAACAATATGTTACTTATCTTTTGCAAAGTAGTATTGTCACAGAATAGCAGAATTCAGACTGGAAAGGGCTTCTGGGCATTATCTGTGGTGCTTTCCATGCATCTGATATTCTTGGATGGGGCAATTGAATCTTGTCTTAAAATAGAAATAAAGCGTAATCACAACAAAGCCTTGACTTGGTTCTGCTGGAAATAGTGGTGTGTCAGAAGTCGGGGTTAAGGTCAGTGAACATGGTGTAACTGCTCACAGCACTGGTCTCTGGCAGGGTGGTCCATTAGTATTTAAACCAGTTTTGGGGTGTTTTTTTGTCCTGTAAATCCCCCACCAGGTATTATTGGGTTCCTTCCCTTTGCATAAAGGAGGCTGCGTCCAAATCACCTGCCATGTCTTCAGTGGTGACACAGCTAAACACGGCATAATAAAGAGAGCCTGTAAAGGACTGCAGTGAATAGAGTTTGTGAATTACTTACAAATAAATGTTTTACAAACTATTACCCCTGCTCTAGCAGTAGGGTGTATCAGATCTGTTGGGTTGCAGGGATATTATGTAAATGTTGAGTAGGAAGCGTATAGTATTGCTTACGTGCCATCGTGTTTGTGGCTGTTGTAATAAGCGCTGCTTTGATACAGGTGTGTTATCTGAGGAGGGCAATAATCTAGTCTCAGTCCTAGCATGTGCTTGAACTTCTGAGCTTTGTCCTCAAGTTCGTCATTGGGTTTTTCTTCTTCACTTCTGCACATGTGCTCAATGGCTGCATCTGTAAGGACTTGCCTGGATGAGATTTGGGAATGAAAAGCAGAAGTGTTTTTTCTTGCATTTTCAACAGGTCTGACTTAACTTAGCTAACGGTTTTAAATGGCTGCTTTTTTTAATGTTCTAATTGAATCAACTTTCATCAAATCATGATGCAAAGCAGAAGCAGAAAATGGCATGCCTCCCCAGGTAAATGTATAGCTACAGGTCCTCCAGGTGAGCAAGGCCCATGTCACCTCCCGGGTCTGTTCCCTTGCTCCCACAGTGCCTGAGCTCTGCCCGCCATGAACCTGGAAGGACTGACACACCTTGCGTGCCTTGCCTCAGCTGGCAAGTCTCGGGGCCCCCAGCGTAGCCACTGAGCTGTGTGGCTGCCGTGCCATGCGCCGGCAACATCTTGGGAATGAGGAAAAGGCCATACCCCATCAGGGGTTTTTCTTAAGGTGTTTTGCACCCCAGTTTGTGCTTCTGTATTTCCACTTCGAGTCATTGTTGTGGGTGCAGTAACTAAAATTGGGAACTGATCTTACGGCATTTCTTGCTCTCCTTTCTTTAGCCCCCGCCCCCATTTCAAATGCTGTTTAATTTAATTTGCCGTTTGTTTCCACCGTTATGTTTTCTCTTTCATACAAATGTAACTTGAATATAAATCTGCTTGTTTTGTACGAGAATCTTTACTTGATTTTCACCTGAAAGGAAATGATGCTGACTTGCTTGCTTACGTATTGTCTCCCTCAGTTGAAATCATGCAGCTCACTGTGAAATATTAGTCTCTGCACTACACTTAGCAAAGGCAGTTTCCTTAGACTGTGCGTGTCTTAAAAGTAATTGCTAGTTTTTCCTTTTTTGTGTGTGTATAAATCTAACACCAAAGAAGTTGTAGCTTCTGAGAGACTTAAAGGTAAGTCATCTTTTGGAGCTCAGTGACGTTGTTATATTCTGTAATATGGAATGTAGCTCTCCGTCTGTATCAGAAAGATTGCTATAAACTATGATTATTATTAAGCAAAACAAATACAAGCATTTCCTCATGTGTTTTTCTTACCCATCTATAAATAGGTGCGTTCCATGGATGAACTGAATCATGATTTTCAAGCGCTTGCTCTGGAAGGACGGGCTATGGGAGAGGTAAGTGAAAGGCCTATAGAAAAAAAATCTGTATATTTTGGGGGGAGGAGGAAAACAAATAACAGTTTTTGAGGCTGCTGGAATGATTCTGAACTTGAGAGTTCTCCATTATGGCTGTGAAGCGTGTGTGTATATGTGTGTGTGCGCTTTAACAAAATAAAAACCTGTCAGGCTGGAATACATCTTAGTAGGAGGAACAGCTAAGCCCTCCACCTGTTGTATCATCAAACAGTAGAATGGTGGTTGTAAAAGAACAGTTAGAAATATGTCTTGTGACAAGTGTTACAATACTTGTAGCATGTTTATTTTGGGATCCAGTGACCTCAGACCCCATAATATTGTGGGTTTAGTTGTCTGTCATTGTCTGCTGCCCTGTTTCCACTCCTGGCCACCTTTTGGCTCTTGTCATAAAGCACAGGACTGTGTTTAACGTTTAAAGTAGCTGGGAATTGTAATCAAGGGCTGCAGAAGTGATAAGTACTTCGGACAGGTCAAAGGACTGAGCAGGAGCTGTCAGATAACAGGCCCTTCAGTTCTAACTTTATAGAAACCCAGTGAGGGTTATTTTAATCTCACAGCACAGAAGGAGGTGGCAGATTTGGGGGGAATGGCCATTGGTTTTCTTTGAAAAGAGAATTTACCTGTTTCTAGGGTGACTTGAAGGAATAGCAAGTTGGCTGTGTTAGGTTCCTGAAAGTCGGAGGTAAACACTTCTTTTCCTTGCCTCATTCCCTTTTCCTTTATAGTCAGTCCCTTTAGAGGCTTGTAGAAGAACAGAGATGAGAAAGATCATGTCTTGCAGGAGGATATTAATGTGCGGCAAGGCAGCTTGATACGGGTCTGTTGTTTTGGAGAGCCTTCCTTTTTGTGTTCCTGTATGTCAAGTTCAGACTAGTTTGTTTTCTCCATGTTTAGTCCATCCTATTTCTGTTACCTAGTTTATGAGCCATGTTTAAAAAAAAACCACTCTTCTAGAACCCCAAAATTACTGCTTTGGAGAAAACAAACCAGGACTATCGCCTGGTGGGATTCCTAAGCAGATGCACTCTCTCAGGTGAAGCACCTCAGGGAATTCATGGTACTTGCAGCTTAGCTTCTCTTCTCTCCTTCCTTTCTTCCTTCTCTGGAAAATCATAATACTGGGTTGCATTTTAATTTGACAGTACTTGATAGGAAAATCTCTTTCCCTAAGTTATATTAACCTACACTGAGACTATTGACTAAGAGTAGATGAAAACGATTCACAAAGGAGAAAACATGACATTAGAAATCCATCTAAAGCTGCTGAAAAACAGCTGATGTGCCGCCATATGAAGCATGCCAGTAGAATGATGGGGGTGTGAGTGTTCTGTGAATATTATTTTTTTAACTCCTCACTTGAGCAAGACGTTCATTTTCAGATATAAAGCGTACAGGCTCTTTCAAAGCCCATTAAGAGTAAGTACAGCGCTTGTTTTGTATTTAACATGGCATTAAGTCATGTTAGCTTAAATACCTGAAGGCATTCCTAAGTATGCTGTCTGGTAAAACTCTTATTTAGCCATTTCTTGAGAGAAGTGAATTTGGGTTTGTTTCTTTGGAGACCGTGAGGTTTGCCTTCTCATGATGACTCACTTTCCCCTCCCCACCCCGCCTTCTTCTTGTAAAGGTGATGCAGAAAGTTTTGGAGATGGCATCCTTTTGTCACTGGACTTTTCCACATACCGAAGTGTAAGTGTTTTTCCAAGAAAGGTGTCGTATCATAGAATCGTTTCACCCTTCTTTTTGATCTAAGACACTCTTTCTTGTTTCTCTTGGGGGTTGTGTCCCTCAGTTCCACAGTTTCTCTGTTGAATTCCTCTCTATTTCCCCGAGGTATTTCAACGTACATCCAGCTGGCCGATTTAAGGAACTGTGTAAGCTGCGATCCCCGCAGGATATGCGTATTGGTTTTCAGGACTGTGTTTGTCAACTACAGGCTTTGATTTTTATGGCTTAGGTGCCTTCACTGATGGTTTCTTCCTCTCCTCCTGCTCCTGGAATGTGAAGGAAACTCATGGAGAAAGTCAGTGTACTAAGAAAAAATTTAAGTCTGAAATAAATGAGGAAAAGAGTAAATTTAATTTGTATTTCTTGATCTTGTGTCTTCTGAGCCTTACCTGCAGGAAGTGCCAATTATCTCATACAGCTGATAGTGAAAAACCTGGAGGAGAAAGATGCAGAAACGAGTGTTTACGCACTTAGTGTATCTTTTTATCTTCTTGTTTTCTTGCTTCTTAGTAAGCGACTTCATCATAATTTTAGTCATTTAAGGAGTTTGTGCCTCTGAAGACAGAGCTTTTTCTTAAAGGGCACTGTCAAACAATTAAATCTCTTATCTGCATTTTGACAGCAGGATAGACAATATTTGGTGATGAACGGATATTCTAATCTGCGAAAATTAAGGGTGGTTTTGAAAAACACCCCACAACTTTAATCTGCTTTGTGGTTGTTTCCATCTTCAAAATCCCACCCTCCCCCACCACAACCAGCCTTGTACGCCCCCAAATTTCTGTGCGAGTGGAAGAGCAATACTTTCTCAAGCGTAAGATTGAAAAGAACCACAGAAACCCTTTTGCTCCACTTTAAAATGGAAAAGATTGGGGCCGTTGATAGTGAGCGTGGTCGATAATGTTGAAAGTAGCCTTCCAAAGGGGGGCTATTCTCCCCCTTTTTTTAGCACTTTATCCAGGTTGTTGGCTGTAACGAAGGGATTCATCTCGGAGCCTTTCTACAAGCCATGTTAGCGTAATGAAATCTTCCCTAGTTTTGTATCAAGCTCCCATTCTCAGCAGATGTTGAACTGGAAAGTAACGAAAAGCAGCAGCGTATAGCAATTGGTGAGGAAAGAGAGCGGCGCTTCAGAAGTTGTGCGTAGGGGCCAGTCGCTTTTGCTGCTTTAGCACAGAGAGCAGAACATGTCCGTGCTGCTTGTGCTGTCTTCTGAGGTCTTTGATCACCCAGCGGTGATACTTATCTGAAGCTTAACATGAGCTATGCAAGTTTTCTTTCTTTCCTGACCTTCAAGACAGGGGAGCTGAGTATCTGCTTTTCTTCGCTTAAATCCCTTTTATCTGTAGCTTTGCAATATTCAATATTCGCAGAGTCTCTTTTGAGGATAGTGGGCAGCGCAGAGAGGCTGCGAGGTGGTGTTTGTCTCTGTCATTGGTGCATTACATGCATTTTGAAATGTGGCAACATTCGTGATTTGGTAGTAGGTTATGCTGTGAGATAAGCCTGCGCCTAGAATAAAAGAGCATCTGGGTGAGTAGCTAGCTGTAACTTAATCCAGGAGGGTGGGAGGAGGATGGGAACAGAAAGACGTTAGGCAGCTGGGAGGTACTTAACTTCAGAAAGGGAACGAATTGACCAAAACTTTTGGAATATGAATATCAGGGGTAACAGTGAATTTCACCCTACACTTGAAAAGAAATGCGGGTAAGAAATATTTTGCACTTCATCTGATGAGCATTTAATTACTGCTCCCTGCTGCTGTCCCCTGCTGCTTTTAGTGCTGGAGCCTAGCGTCAGTCTAGCCAGAGTGAAACGTCGAAGCTGAAGTGGTAGGTGGTTCACCACGTCCATGTTTGTCCCCTTCCTGCAGTTGGTCCTAGATCAGCTCCTGCCTCTCCAGTGACCAGTGCTGTTGTTTTTTTTTTTAAGCAGGGTAGTTGTGACACTGGGCCTAGACAGTCTTTCTGGTTTAAAAAACAAAGCAAACAAAAACCAAGGGAAAAAAAGCCCAACCCCCTAAAAAGCCCCCACATGACTCTGCTTTCCCTGCTAATGATGCCTTTACTCTGTTCTCATAAATTTATGATTCATTGGCAGCTGGGCTGGGGAGTGTTGACAGTTTTGAATAATATTTGTTTGTTTTCTATTTTTTTGTTTTTTTCTCCCCTTCAACTTATCTAGTGCTAGCAGCATTAGAAATGGGAAAATTGAAGCTGTGTTTGTGAAGCGTGATGGTGCCACAGCAGCTACGCTGGCGCGTCGGGGTGGCTCGGTGCAGGGTCTGAGAGCGGCGGAACCGGGGCAAGAGCTGAGCAAGAACGCCCCAGGGCATGGTTAGGTGGCAGCGGGGGGCTGTGGGGTCAGTGCAGTGCAGTTAGGCTGCTTAGCAGCTTGCCATCCTGGCAAGGTGGAGATACAAAAATATTTTTTCTAACCTTCCCCACTATATTCCCAATCACATGATTTCTTCCCCCTTTTTCCCCCTTGTGCTATCAGACCCTCCTGTGAGCCAGCTTAACTCCCCGAGCCTGCAGAAAGCTGCCCGTTCTTTGGGACAGGAGAGCAAAAGCCGTCCTTGCGGCAGCTGTACAGCTGCCAGAGGCAGCTTGCATTGCTCCTTGTGTGCGCAGCCTCCCTGTCTTGTTTGTTTTTTAGATGGCAACATTTATTTTTTTTTAGGGTAGATAATAACATCTTAGTGTTTGTAAACCTGCAGTGCTGCCCAAATGTGACTTGTAAATACATGCCCTACCTGTTGCTGCAGATAAACTGAGTTTTCCAGCTGCACAGATGGCTGCTTTTACCTTAATATTTGCCTTGTCTGAAGGGGATCAGTTTGCTTAATTTGTCTAATTCATAATCTCATCTCAGTGGGATCTGTAAGCACAGGCTCTGTACTCATTGGTTGCAGAATTGCTTTTGTTGATGTGTAAGTTGTCCCTTCCCCTCCTCCCTGCTCTGCTAAATCGAATATTGGCCTAACTCTGTAAGTCCTCTGTAAGAGGGCTTAGAAGGATTATTTTCATACTAGATAAGGTCAATTTTAACAAAAACTGGGGAACAAATAAACTAGTCTAGTTCTAAACTGCTGCATGTTCTTTTTTAATTTCCAATCTGAAGAACTGGATGATTAACTTAAAATTATTTTGATTTTTTTCCCCCATTGCAAGAGACAACTTTCGCTGAGGAAAAAAAAATGTCTTGGCAGCCTGTTGCATAATTCAGGACAGATGATTGCTGCTTGCTAGACCTCTAGTTTTGGTCAGAGCAGTACATGACAGAACAAGGACCCCCATTGCCATCTGTTAATATTGTCTTTTGGTTTTTCCCCTCCCCACTGTCTGTAAATATATCAGGAATCTGCTTTTAAAATAAACATTTATGTTCTGTTTCTTTCTGCTTGTGGTACAGAGCTTCCAGCTGGAAACTTGATACTTCTAGGGGGAAAAGATTAAACTGTAGGGGACAGAGTTGTAGTTGTTTGTGCAGTGAAGGTGCGTGTGCGCACGAGACAGGGAGTACTAGGAGTTTTTCTAATCCTTGACTGTGATTCACTGCAAAACCGTAAGAAGGCGTTCAGGTGTAGTTCTTCAGGATCTTATTGGTAAGTGGATGTGTTTTCACCCTTAAGAAAGGGGTAGAAGGTAGGTGAAACGGCAAGGTGACCCTGAGCCAGCACCGGGCCCTTGGGGCCAAGGGGGCCAGCGGTGTCCTGGGGGGCATGGAAAGGAGCGTGGCCAGCAGGGCGAGGGAGGTTCTCCTCCCCCTCTGCTCTGCCCAGTGAGGCCACATCTGCAGGGCTGTGGCCAGTTCTGGGCCCCCCAGTTCAAGAAGGGCAGGGAACTGCTGGAGAGAGGCCAGCGGAGAGCTACGGAGGTGATCAGGGGCTGGAGCATCTCCCTTGGGAGGAACGGCTGAGAGACCTGGGCTTGTTCAGCCTGGAGAAGAGAAGGCTGAGGGGGGTCTCATCGATGCTTATCAATATCTGAAGGGTGGGTGTCAGGAGGGTGGGTCCGGGCTCTTTTCAGCAGTACCCAAAGCCAGGCCAAGGGGCCACGGGCACAAGCTGGAACAGGGGAAGTTCCCCCTAAACATGAGGACAAACCCCTTCCCTGTGTGGGTGCCAGAGCAGGGGCACAGGCTGCCCAGAGGGGCTGTGGGGTCCCTTCCCTGGAGACATTCACCCCCCGCCTGGCCGCGGCCCTGTGCCCCTGCTCTGGGGGTGCCTGCTCACGCAGGGGTGGGACGGGGTGAGCTCCAGGGGTCCCTTCTGACCCCCGCCAGTCTGTGAAACAGTAAAGGACTAAATTAGTCTCAAGTCTCCCTCCAGCCAGAGGAAATTACCTTGCTATCTTTTGTGGTAGTGACCCACTTTGTATCATCAGGAAAACTGAAATACTTATTTAAATGAGCAGGGGGAACACAAATAAAAGCTTGCTCTGTATATTCCACTTCATAAACACAGCTTGTTGCTGTGGTTTGTAAAACCATACTTATATGAAGTGTTTGTTTTCCTTATCTCAGTTAGGAGTGTACATTTGTGCAGCTATATACGAAGTGTGTCTGAACCTGGTGCCTCATGTCTGTGAATGTCCCTTTCCACCTCCTTAATGTCTAATTCTGTTACAATTAAGATTTGAGAATGTTTCGTGAGGTGCAGCACGCCTGTGTTGGCAGTACTGGTTTAAGGCATTCTTGTTCTTACAGCGGCCAGGGCGTGCTCGCGGGTGTGTTGCAAACTTCTCCCCTTGCCTCCTGGAGCCCTCTCAGCAGCCAGATCTGCGGACTGCTCTTTGCGAGGGCTCTGACCAATTTGCAATATGGAACTGCAAAAGATTGCTCTTCGTAAAGAGAGGCTTAGAGGGGGGCACGTGCTCTGGCCCCTGGGGCGTGTGGGGGGAAATACCTTTGCCTGGTGTTGCTGCTGAAGGCAAAGCCTTGTTGAAGCATGGCCTTACTCCGATGAATTCTGCTGCAGCTTCTGGTTCGGAAGTGTGTTGTAGATTTTTAAATGGTAGAAATGAAAAAAAAATCTCATTTTGTTACCACTGTTTGTATTTCATGAGAAAGCGAGTACCTCAGAGTATTAAAACCAAGACGGGAGGTTGAACTTAGCTACCTCTAGTAGCCTTCCTCAGGAAAACTAACTACAGAACCTGTATGCATGTTTGTTTCAGATTTTAGGATTGCTTTAAAAATGTTGCGATTACCTGTTGCTGTGACTGTACTTACCAGGCAGTTGCTGGGCTCCCTGTTCTCCTTTTCGGCACTAGTTTACAGATGCAGATTTCCTCTTAGGTTTGCATTATACTTGATTTTTTTTTTTTTTTTTGCTTAAGCTCTATCTTGCCTTTTACATTAAAGTAGAAATAAATTTCATAAGTTTAGAACTCACTATTGTTTTCTTGTGTATATCAGGAAAACTTAATAACATTTTGGAAACTCAAGAGATTGCGCAAGGAGTTAATGTTCTTGTAAACTAGATGTTCTTTCCTTGAAAAATACTCTTATTCTGCTCACTTCTTTCCTGTCTCCTTTCTGCAAGCTCATGCCCCTTCTCATCCTTCATTTGAGGTGTGACTGCAGAACAGATTGTGGCCCTCTACACTGTAAGGTATTGTCAGAGGAAATGAGAAGTGTTTAGTTGCAACTAAAATTTGTTTAATCGGTCCATATAGCTTTCTTCTTCAAAATTCATTGAAGTGGAACAAGGAGGAGAGTAGTTCTTTTTGCTGGGGTGGCAGCAGCAGGAGTGAAAAAGCTGGGTTTTAAGAAATACAGGAATGACAGGAGCTTAAACCAAATTGTAACACACCTGATGTGTGTTTATTTATAAATATTAGAGAGGACTGACTTAGCTTTCACCTCCTTAATGTCAGCCCCTGGTGCAGATAGAAGAACCGGTTAGTCTGTGTGTTTTGAAATAAGTTTTGCTGGTGGGATTCACTTGTCCTTACAGTTGTCTTGAGTTATTTTGGGGTTGCGTAAAAGGGGAGTGCAGTGCAAGTTTCCCTGCTTTTATTGTTCAGTTGAGGGAATCATGAGCAGTCCTACGCTGTGTTTACGATGCAGTGGTAAACCCTAAAGTCACCGACATGTTTCTAAAGAGTGAGTGATGTGCTGATACCTCATGAAGTTTCTTCTGCTGGTTGCAGAGAAGGTGCAGCTGGGGAAAATACTGTTTTCTACTCAGTGGTCTGAGAGTTAAAAGAACATGTTGAGTCTTGTTCTCTCAGTGGAAAAAGACAGTAAAAACCCAGAGGTGTCTTAGCACTTGGATTAAAATGTATTCTTCAAAGTTCAACCTTTCTGAGAGGTTTGGGTGGAAATGACTTGCTGCTGAAAAAGATTGAAACTAGAATGGGATACCCTGTAGAGAAAATAGAAAATTAAGTGATCTTGCTTGGACAGGCTGTGTGGAAGGTGTGGAGTCTGTAGGCATGGATGGTGTGCCAAATATTGAAGAACTGGGGAAACCAAGATTTTGGTGTTTCTGTGCTGAAAGGCTCTGATACTGAAAGCCGGTGTTTTGAACAAATGTTTGGCTGTAGGGGAAGTAAGTTTTTTCCTTCCTTGCACTAAAGGGAGACTGCTTTAACACAAGGAAGAAGTTCTTTACAATGAGGGTGGTGGGACTTGGAAGAGGTTGCCCAGAGAAGCTGTGGATGCCCCATCATTGGAAGTGTTCAAGGTCAGGTTGGATGGGGCTTTGAGCAACCTCAAAGATGCTCAAAAGGTTTCTGTGCTCATGGCGGGGAGTGGATTAGATGGTCTTTGAAGGTCCCTTCCAACGCAAACCATTCTGTGATTCGAAGCTCTGCATCTGTAATGAACACTGCAAAGCAGGGTGGGTACAAGTCCTTTGTGTCCCTGACAGGTTTTGCACAGGTATTTCGCTAGGGACAGCCCAGGTACTAGAGTCCCTGCGTCCAGGTGGGGTTGAAGGGCACATATCTTTGAAGGACTTTGGAGGACGCTGCATTGTGCTTGGGTGTAGATGGTGAACGAGCTCACCTCATCCTTAGTTTGAAAAAATACGAAAAAATCTGAAGGTTTTTTCTTTTGGATTAGTAGGAAGAACGCTGTTATGAGTTGGAAGAGGAGGTTAGGGTGGGGAAGTAAGTTATGCAAGCGTATACTTTCCGTAAAAGAAAAACAGCAATTTAATTGAGCAACATCCATCCCTAAATAAGTTTTGTTTAGCACTGTGGCAGCGAACAGCACACACACACACGGTGTCTTCAGCCTTGTAGGTGAACCCCAACTGGTTCAGAAGTGGCGACCTCTGTGCCGGAGCTCCTGGTGTGCCTGGCACAAGAGGAGCGCTACGGGCATGTGCCACCCTAAAATTTGACCTGTTATGTGTTAGTTTGAGCTGTTGATTCAACCTCTGTATGTGAGGATTGCTTTGTTTTACATTCCCGTGTGCTTGTACAGACGATATGCAGGTGTATGCATAAATGTTTCAGTTCAGCTGGAAAATGCCCTTGTGCCAGCTCTTGCTTGGGGCTTGCAGTGAGCCGAGGAGCTGGGAGCATTTTTCTGCTGCAGTAGAACTTGCACGTCTGTGTACAGCTTGAGGTTTGACTGAGAGCCCCTGAAGCAGCAGTGCTTCTGCTCCGAGGTCTGCTCAGACGCCGTGCTGGCCCTCCATCTTGTGCCTGTACAAGCTTCTTTTCCAAAGGGGTTGCATTTACTTATTTTCCCTTGTAGGCAACTGCCATGTTTAAGTCGTGGATTGATCTTACCTCTCTGTTGATCTTGGTGCAAAAGCAGGATTACTTTTAGTTAACAGCAACTTCGAGTATTCATTAAGTAGCTGAATGTAGTTGCTCTCATCTCTGGTGGGTTTTTGTGTGTTGTTTTTTGAGAATTTGGAAGGAATTCTGCTTTTCAGATGTGGGGTAAAATTGATGTTGCTTTCATTTTAATGCCTGTCTTCTGTGTAATCTGTCCAGTTATCCAAATCTGAACCTCAGGTTTAATCTCATACCTACAGACCTGCTTCATGATACGTTTATGAGTAAACAGATCTTCCTTAAGTTAAAAAGTAAATGGTGAGCGCCACTTTTCTCATTGTCTGTCTTAAACCAGAGTACACAGCAATCTGGGAGCTCTTAAATCATTTATGCTTACTTCATCTTTATCCAGCAGCCTATTTACTCTGTTATGCCATAGCCTTAAATTTGCACGTCTGCTGATGGAGTATAGAGTTATCAACACTTCTAATATATAGGAGACATCAACTAATCTGATGATTCTTGTTTGTACTGTGGTAATTTCAAACAGATGCAAGTACTTGTTAATCTTCCAGTTCCTTTAGTTTTATTCCAACTTCAGCAGGCAAGGCTCATTTATTTTGTTAATTTGCTGTGAATGCACTGTTGTTTCCTGTCTGAATTGCATACATCTCATTCAGCCTGAAGATTTAATTTGGAGATTGTATGCTTGACATCTAAGGCACTTAAGCAGGGCTCAAAATTCCCCGTGCCATATGTAGATACCATGCGGCAGGTGTTTCCTCGGTGAAGCTGGTATTTTCAAAATACATCTGCTAAATAGGGCACGCTGTTCTTTCTGCCATCTTACGAACTTCAGAACAATCTTCCTTGGATTCATTCAAGCCAAGGATGATTTTCTGTCTTGTTCTCGGTAAGAGTATAACCTTCTTTTCTTGTCATCTGGTAGGAACAACACATGCGTGGTAGGTGTGGTGGCCCAGAACTGTTCACTCTTATTAGTGTTTACAAATAACCTTCATAGCATGGAGAGTCCTCAGCAGTCATTAAATATGTGAGAAGTGAGAGCTCTTGGCACCTCTTGAGCTATTCTGTCCCTGCCAGCATCAGAACCTCAGTACTGAAGGCAAGGATTGGTGCTGGAAATGCTGGGTAGTTTCAGAGGTAACCTCACAGCTCAGGTGGAAGTCACGATAATGTCCTGATCAGAACAGGTGCTTTTTTTCTGCTAATATTTTTCCTGCAAGAGGCTGTCATGCCGAGAGGCTGGGGAATGTAAATTGTATGTGTGTGCTTACGTGTGTGGGGTTCATAAAGCATTTAAGAATGTAAGAGGATTGCTGAGATTGAATCATTATCTCAGTTGCTGTATGGCTTTCACCCGAGGAATATGTAAATATTTTGATTATAAAGCATGCATCCGTTTGTGTTTAATGATTGATTCATGTGTAGAAGGGAGACGCTTATGGTTTATGTTTGCATTTTATACTTATTTTAATCATGCTTTGTTTTTGTTTTTGTTTTGTTTTGTTTTTTTTAATTGCAGCAGCTGTTGCCGGGTAAAAAGTTTTGGGAATCTGATGATTCCAGCAAAGATGGACCAAAAGGGATATTTCTGGGAGATCAGTGGAGAGACAGTGCTTGGGGAACATCAGGTAGCTCAATTATTTACTTAATTTAGTTGGGGTTGAATACAGAAATGTGCAACTCATCTACTCAAAACTGCTGGCCAGTCTGGATGACACACAGCTTTTAAAAGGCTTTTAAAAACATCTGTTTTACATAATAGAAAACTAACAGAAAACTCCTCATTGCTTTGTGATAGAGTTAAAAGATATCCATAGTTATAAAAAGATTGTCTAATGTGAGCATGTGTACCCTTATGTTTATCTGCTCAAAAATTTTAGATTGCCATTAAAATTTCAACTTAAACTTTCTGGTGTATTTTCTGCCTTGGGACGATTACTTGAAGTTTGAACAAAGATATTAATGACCAAGATTAGTGTTTAAAAAAAAAAACACACACAAGAAAGAAAACCCAAACCCAGCCCCACAATTTTTAAAGTACTAAACCAGCCAACCAAAGCCCAACAACATTCCATTTAAAAAAGAGGAAAAAAGTGATGTTTTGAATTAGTAGCATTGAGGTTTATCTGCCAAGAATTTTGTTCTTAAGTCAGCGACTGTCCTTTATTTTGAATTTAAGGAGAGCGTGTTCAGGTTGGTTTTAGTTAAATGGCAAAAAATCACGTGTGTGCTGAATTTGAAATGCTAACCTTTCACTTTTTATTTCCTGTGCTCTCTATATGTAATGAATATGCTCCTTAAAGACTGCTGAGTGTCTCGTGCAGTTTCCAAACAACTGCACAGAACCACAGCTCCAGGGGAGACGTGATTTAGAGGAACTTCACCGCTGTGTGGGGTTTTTCCCCCTGCTGAAAATAGCCATTATTAGAGTGAAGGTATTGGGATAGCAATACATGGGCATTTTTTTATTATTTAAATTTCAAAATGGCTGGGAAAAGGGGATAAAGCTTCTCAAAATCTGATCAGCTAAATATTGCAGTCTGGCTGGGTACCAGGGAGATTTTGGGGAGCTGCTGCCTCCAGCCGTCTGACCTGCCTGTCTGCAGAGGATCTCTGTAGCCGCGCCTGCATCCAGCCCTCAACAACGGTTTGTGCCTGGCTGTGTTAACATAAACTGAAGTTGAGGGTGGATGAAAGGGCTGAGCCAGACTCTGAACAGCAACAGCTGAGGAAACTTTCTCCTTTGCTGCCTCTGTTGTTGGGCTGGTTACATCCACCAGACAGGCAGGGTAGACATCTGGGGGAGGTAACTCCTACGCTGGTTGATCACAGATCTCCATGAGTCAAAGCCTTTCGTCTCATCTCTTCCTTTGTTTTATTCTCAATTAATCCTGTGTACCTCAGAGCTTTTATTCCTGAGCCATGGCCTGCACTGCTGTCTGTGAGTCAGGGAAGTCATAGTTTCCCCTTTTGCTCATCTAAAATGAAGAAAAAAGCCATGGTCTGAGCAGTTGCTCAAGGTCGCTGCCCCACAGCAAGGAGCACGACTTGGAGGAGGAGTGTGGAAATGTCTTGGCCAGAAGACATGTGTTCCATGACCAACGGAACTAATGAAGCCTGGTTTTCTGTAAGATGCCCTTCAATCCACCCGTTTTCCTTTCTGTCTGTGTTTCCACAGTATGCACTGCAGTCCTCCCGTATGGCTTTCGTTCTTCACTATTCTTCCTTGAAGTTGTAGTTTTAAAGTATTTGAAGCTAGTACCACTAAAAAAAGCAGTCCTGTCTGATGCAGGCCACTCCTTTCTTCCTCTTCTGGTGGTACAAGTAGTTATGCAGCAGTGCAATGAAACCTGCTGGGGAATTGCTCTGGGTTAAAGCTAGCTTTTATCTTTTCTTTGTTAACTTTATCCCAGAAAAGTCTCCCTGGTCCACTTCACTTTGTGGCCCCATAGATTCTTGTGCTGGCTTGAGGGAGAAGGCAGGAAAGCATAGCTGGGAGCAACGATAGAATAGAATTACTTCTTTTGACAATTTATGCCTGCTTTATAAGGAAACTACAGTACCAATATCATCACATGTCCCTTCCACCATCCCCTGGCACTACTGTCTGCTGCCTGTTGCACCTGACTCGCTGACTATTGCCAGCCTGAGCAGGCAGGAGCAGAGTACTTCGTGCCTTCCCTCGCTGGGGATGTAAGGTCATCTGCTGCTGCCCAGCCAGAGATTTTTGCAGAGCTCTTAAGGACTTGGAGACAGCTGTCCTTAGTCTGTTCTGGTTGGATCTCGAACCCTCATGCTGCAGAGGGGGTAAAGGGATGGAGCGGATGCAGGAGGACAGGGGATGAGGAGGAAGAAACAAAGTTCTCAAACTCTTTTCTTGAGGAAATAGCAGCTAAGAGAAACTCCGATCATTAAATGAATATGGCAGGTCATATGGCCAAGAAAACAAATGTAGGCTGGCGTAACAGTAGGATATTTTAAATGACAAATCAAATGATTGTTTTTTCATGGTACTAATGCAAGAGTTTTACTCAAACTAAAAATTAGAACTTTGGTTTTTTAATTGCAACCTTTACTTAGAGACTTAAAATTCTGAAATTTTGTTATTTTAGACTTCAAATGTAGTTATCGCTTGTAGGTTTACAGGTTCTAGTACTTAAAAACTGAGAAAGCCATCCTGCTTTTTCTAATGGACATTGTTAGAGTCAAAAAGTTGGCACTTCTTAGTACAATTAAGACACTAGAGAGTACGTATTTAATGACTTGCCTCCTTTGAATAGTTGGATCTACTTATAAGAATTACACATGTTTTTGTTCCAGATCACTCTGTTTCCCAACCAATTATGGTTCAGAGAAGACCTGGTCAGGGCTTTCATGTGAATAGTGAAGTCAACTCAGTGCTTTCACCACGGTCAGAGAGTGGAGGACTTGGAGTTAGCATGGTGGAGTATGTGTTGAGCTCATCTCCTGGAGATTCCTGCCTAAGGAAAGGAGGATTTGTAAGTGTGCCTGATTCTGACATTTGAGTTCCCATTATGTTATTTTCTCCATTTGCTGCTTGGTTTGTTTGTTTGTTAATCCATTCCTAAAGGCAGATGTTTCTTCTTTCTTTTGTTTGCTCTTAGTCTAGCTTGCTTTCTTAAAATGGGTCGGCTAGCAGTTTAACCGTTGTTCTTGACTGAGGGGATGCGGTATGGGAGATGGGTGTACAGGATGTGAAGGTTGCTGTCATTCCCTGGTTCTTCGAATAAGCACACCAGCAGTAACGCCCCATCTAAGCTTGTTGTTGGAAAAGTATGCAAATATACCTGTGGTTTTTGAATGAGCGTGTGGCTGCTTTGTTGCTGGCTAAGAACAAAAAGCTCCATGTAATGATGCTAGAAACATAATGTAGCTACAAAAGCCACTCCAGCTGGGGAATGCTTTCAAGGGCATATCGTTTCCTAAGGAGAAATGGCATTAGTCACTGTGCTTCGTGGGGTGGGGAAGGGAGCACAGTTGCTGCTGCCTTGAATCTAAGGATGTGGTGAGAGGCGTAATCAAGCCCCATCCCTGTAGCGGGGGAAAAGAGGCTGCATCTCAGTTCTGCCTCATGAGCCAAGTGCTAGATCAGGAATTGTTGAAAAACATGAAAGTGGTGTAGGTTTGTTACTGTTAGACTGCTGTGCTCATCTCTTCAGGGAGCTGATTTGTGGTTTCCCTCATCCATCCTATTATTTTTGTCCCTCATCAGTGGGCACCTGATAACCTTGTTGAACCCTCAGCCTAAGAAAGATGATTTTTGAGACATGAATGATCAGTGGAAGGAGCCAATTTCTCATTGGAATTGGGGGGTTAGAGAGGTGTCTGCTTGGCAGCATTGGTAGTCAGGCTGCCAGATCTGAAATGAGGGATTTCACTGGTGACGATAACATTGCGTGGGTGAGAATTGGGCTCCAAATTTCTATTTACAATTGGCATTTCCAAGCCTGCTCTTTAATATCAAGAAAGCACAATTTTGTTTTCTTTGAGAAGAAGCATCAGAAGATGATCGCTTTTAAAACAATCGTTTTTTCTAAATATGGGGGAGAAAATCCCCCCGATTAGAGAGAATGGAAAAATGATTAAGTTGATACAGGGTTCAAATGCTCTGTTCTGTACAGAGTACTTTTCCCTCAAATGAAGTTGAAGACAGGGTTTGAATGTCTGTCTTTGGCAGCACCAAAGCTGTCTCTGATAAATATGTTTATATGCCCCTTGCTGGTTTTTATCATAAATTATGTTGTTTTTCCTCTCCCTTTTGTTGTTCAAAACTATGCCCCTGGCATAATCACCCTTTATTCTTCTCCCAAGTGAAATAAAATGCAGACATTAAGGGCAGAAATGCTGCTGATGTAATACGACTCATAAAATGCTCAACAGAACAGAAAGTGTTTCCTCCCCCCCTTTTTTCGTTCCACCACACCCCCCACCCCCCCAGCGTGCTTTAGGATCATATGAACCAATCCTTGAGCTAGTGATTGACTTGAGAGCTCTTCAATGAGTTGTACCTTGGAATTCGCTGTGCAAATCACAGTAATGCCCCCAAAACTGAGGTGATCCTGTTCTGCTCAAATACATGCACTTGCCCAGTGAATTACTGTGTCTTTGACACCGAGACAGTGACTTTTGGGGAGATGCTAATTTGGTTTATACCCCTTCAGTACATGTGTTGTATTTAAAAGTTCCTGAATTAATTTTGAAGTCCCTAAGTCCCATCTAGAAAGAGGATTTGGATACGTATTCTTTAAAATTATTTGGGGGTGGGATTTTTAGAGCCAATAGAAGCAGACCCTGAATTGCTAAATGGGAGAAACTAAATAGATGGATAAAACCTCTCTTGGAAGAGTGAAAACTAGTTCCCATATTTCTTTGATTATGATTGACTGTTTTGCCTTTTTACATTTATTTTTTTTAATTATTATTTGTAAGAACTAATGTTTGCAAGTGACTTACTTTATTGTGACATGTTTCTTTGATTTGTTACCATCTCGGAATAAAAGCAAAATTGATCTGAAAACGAAGCTTATTAAAATAATGTCTCTTTTGCCTAGGGGCCAAGGGATGCAGAGAATGATGAGAATGACAAAGGGGATAAGAAAAATAAGGGCACATTTGATGGCGATAAATTAGGAGATCTGAAGGAGGAGGGGGATGTGATGGATAAAACAAATGGTTTGCCTGTGCAGAATGGAATCGACGCAGATGTCAAAGACTTCAGGTACGTGCACCGTTAGCTAATAATTAATCAGTGTCACACTTAACATGTTTTGAAACATTTTTCAAGCTGTAGTGGAAAAGCCTTTGACTCATTGAAACTGTGTCATGAGGACATTATAATGTGCACAGGGAAGCACTGTGAGAAGGTGGAGGATAACATCTGATAGCCCTAGTCTGTGCAGACCTAGTTCTGTATGTTGTAATCTTATTTTCACACCTGTTTTTAATTACTCTTTGTGGGATTCCTATGGAAATACCTACTGAAGATGTTGACTCTGCTTATATACTAGGCTAAATTATACTGGGGGTTTTGGACTTCTTCCTTGTAGCTCTCAAGAGATTAAAACCTTCTGAAATTATGGCTGTTGATATAATGAATGCATTTGTATTGGCTGCTAGCTTATTTGCTGCTAGCTTACCCGCTTGCCGTGCCTCCTCTTGACATGTAGGGAAACCGTAAAAGCAAAAGCAGTGTGCTGCGAGGCGCATGCTGCTGGGCCTTGCGTTGAGATGAGCCATTTCTCGCTTGAGTCCAATGCTTATGTTGGGTAACTGGGAAACCATGGCAGCTCCTTGAGAAAGGTTTCAAGTGCAATACAGTGCCAGAGTATCACATGGTTAATAATCATGAGTAGGTTTATGACAAAAATTACTTTGGTATTGCTGAAATCCTGTCTTGTTATTACTGACCCTCTCAATTGAGGAGGGAAAAAAAAACCACATGAATTTTTTTATGCTTCTGCTGTAACAGGTCTTTGAGTCAGAGGGACTGGGAGTTTTGTGGGTGCCTCTTTTTGGTGTTTTTTTATATACATAAATTGTTCAGTAGAATTCACTTAGGGAACTATTTCAGACCTTCCTTTTATTTTTTTTTCCCTTTATCACAACGTCTGCAAGCAGTTCTGGTGAGTACTAGTGTCTGTTGCTGTTAATCAGTGCTGTGTGACATAGCATTAAATGGACGTGCTTAGTGATGAGTGTCTTTCCTTTCTGCACAGCCGTACACCTGGTAATTGCCAGAACTCTGCTAGTGAAGTAGATCTTTTGGGTCCAAACCAGAATGGATCAGAGGGCTTAGCCCAGCTGGCGAGTACTAATGGTGCCAAGCCAGTGGAGGATTTCTCCAACATCGAGTCCCAGAGCGTCCCTCTGGATCCCATGGAGCATGTTGGCATGGAGCCTCTTCAGTTTGATTATTCTGGCACTCAAGTACCTGTGGACTCAGCCGCAGCCACCGTGGGGCTCTTCGATTACAATTCCCAACAGCAGGTAAAGTGTTGGCCGTTGATCCTACGCTACCGCTCCAGTTCCTCCAGGAGAGTCGTCGTGGGGTTAGCATGAGCTCAGCCTCTTGTCCTGGGGAGAGGGACGGAGGAAGGTCGGAATGGGTTTCATCGTCCCTGTGCCATCAGTAGTGCTGCGTGTGTCCTCCTAGGGAGCTCGATGCAGGAGATCTACTTAAGTTGGCCACCTGTACAGCAGTCTTAAGGACCTGTGATAAACAGCAGTTATCAATGGTGCGTTTCCGTATATTAATCACTTTTAGTTTTGAGTAAGTTTGTTTTGGAGAAGAGCTTTAAACTAGCAAAAACTGCTAAAAAGAAAAAACCAAACAACAACAAAAAGAAAACCAAAAAAACACACCCCAACAACCTACTCTTGAGCCCTTAAAGTGACTTGAAGGTCAAATGACTATTCAGCCTCGGTGTTGCAGCCCTGCTTTGGGATCTCTGTGGTACTGACCCAGAGCAGGCTGAAGGAATAATGAGTTAAAACTGGCTGGCTCATACTTGAGCATGGTTTAAAACCTGAAGTCAGAGTCCAACACTACAAAACTTTATCTCAGCCCAGCGGGTTTGTTTGACCTTTTCTCCCACACAAGCGGCCCAAGCTTCTCATCCCAGACAAGTAACGTGAGTTCTCGCTTTGCTGTTGGCTTCTATTGAATGCTGGGCCAAGATCCAACGATCGACTCGTAATCCACTCCTGTCCTGCTAGTTTGGGTAACGATAGTAAACTTTTATTGCCTTCCTTTTGTAACTATGATATCCCTCAAAGAAGAATAAAATCCTTTGTTGTAGCTGATTGTGCGAGTATATAACTAGCCCCGGGTATCCTGAAATATCTGATCTTTTTTAGCAAAATAGCCTGTTGGCACTCTCTGTTGAGGAAAAGCTGTTGCCAAGTTTGTGCTAAAGGCCCACCTTCAGAGAGTTATCATAGTCTCAAAAGCAATGAAAAGATCTGTGTTATAGCTTATTTGGTTGTTTTATTATATGGCATGTTTGGGAGGTTAATGGAAAATTTTTTAATAATTAAACTAAATAGCTGCTGTGTAGTTCAAAAAAGGGAAAAAAGCTCGTTTCAATTCTTTGTCTTACTCTAGTGTAGGACCTCGAATGCAAGAATTACACACGTTTCATTGTTTGAAAGTATATTTTTTAAAACAGTATATTGGAGCTAAATCATTGAACTGCTTTTGAAAGAACAATTAGGTATAGGAAAATAATTGCAGGTATGTGAAGTCTGTTAGTGTATTTTATTTAAATTAAGGCTTATTTACAAGTTCAAGTAGTTTTTATTTGTTTCTCCCAGCCTTTAGAAATAGGATTTTAAATTTGTCTTGTTTTGTACCTAGCTAGTGGAAATAAAAAGTCTCGAAGTAAGGCCGACCTGGAAAGAGTGCTGATTTCAGAAGAGATTGCGGTACGGTGCTCTGGCTCCAGCTGGCCCTCTAGACAGCCCTGGGTTTTCTTCTTTGCATAAAGTGGATGGGTAATATCCACATAGAGCTAATGTCATCACCATGTAATTGTGCTTAAAACTTTCAGCTGGGTTGCCTGCAAAGCTGCAGTTCTCTCTGTCTCTTTTAACTGTGAGTTTTGGAGGGGAGCAGGAGGTCCGGGTGTTGGGAGCACAGCTGCCTGCCCACCCCGTCGCTCTGGCATGCTTAGCTCCCACCCAGGTCATGCTGAGAATAAGCAGGCTAGGCTGTTTAATAAGGACTGTTATTTTAGTTTCAGCTTTGTTGCAATAGCTACTTACACCTCCAGTAGACGCGAATGGCAGGCTTTTGTAAGTGTAAGTGCTGTATTAAAGATAAGGATTCACTCCGCTGCTAAATGCGACCTCTCAGTGCACGTTCGTGCAAATGCAGAGTGTCTTGGCTCAGAGTTGTACCCATTTTCTTAATCTTTGATATCCAGTGTTTCTTGGTACTTGCTGTGTGTCAGTTATCACCTGTATGAAAGAAATCAGTCTTTGGCAGTGTAGTCTTTTCCATTTGGTTGTCAGAAGGAAATATGTCCTGAACAAAAGGACCTTGTCTGTAAAAGTGTCTTTCTTGGCCCGTTGGGAAGCGTCATATACTTTGAAGGGATTACAAGCAAGTACAGCTAAAAGCAATATTAAGAAGGGAAGGTCTTAACCACGTGTAATCTGATTAGAGATGTCAGATGTTTATTTTGCAGAAGAAACTGGCTTACAGAAACCTAATCTTGCAGTGTTCCCATAACTATAATACAGACTGTGACGTTCTGGTTTCTTGGAATTCCCTCGATGAACTCCCCTGCGTGTTGTAAATGATACTTGAGTTGTGCTCACGTGTGAGAGAGGAAAGCAGCCTCGCTTCTTGAAATGTCGGGTGATTCTACTGAACTCGTCTGAAACTGTGTCAGTAGCTGCTAGGGTTTCACTCTGAGATTTCTAATAGGCTAAAATGCTCCGTGCATACTCTTTCATAAACTTCAGCTTCACTTTGTAGATTCTAGTTAGTATTCCTGTTAGAGGTTTCTTTTCCTTTTCCCACTTACTGGAGACCACAATTTATTACTGCTACCTAGTTTTTTTTGGAATATAGGTCTTTGCTGTCAGCAGATGGAGACAGTGCATTGAGGCTTTAATAACCCCTCCTAAAATATGTAGAGTCGATGATTCCCAGAGCTCATGTGGTGTAGGGGTTTACCTGGCAAAGTGAAGCCTGAAATTGTGGTTGTTTTTGTTTGGCTCCACTCCCCTGTCTATTCTGCAGGCAGTATGAAGTCTGCAGCTGCAAGAAGTTTTAGCTGTTCACATTGAGTTTCTTCCAGGTAAGCTGAGTCTAGAGTCTGGGTTTGCAGGCTTGCAGAAACTGCGATTAAAAGCAGGCAGAGGGAGAGGTCACTGATTTGAGTCACTGCCCGAGTGTGTGGCTTTAGATACCAACATTTATCTGACCTTTCTTTGGAAGGGAAACTCCATACGCATTGGAGAGGAGGCCTGCTGAAGGAGTCCAGCCCTTCCTCATGCTTGCAACACAGCGTGAATGCAGAATGTTTGCCTGTGGTTTTAAAGAAGCTCAAGCATATTGGCTGAGGAAGTAAGCATTGCTAAGTTGGAGCTAAGTCTTTAGGTTTCTTTGACTTGAGGATGCACACCTACTCTTGGTGATTTTCTTGAGCAGATGAGAGGACTCTGCCCAGCTGCTCTGTTTCTTACTCCTCCCATGTGTAATACCAGTAATTTTAAGTAAAGGAGCATCTTTTCAATCTCCTTCAAGTCTTTAGGTAAACTCTAGCAGCTGTTGACAGCAGCCCTTTACAGAGCATTTTGGGTACTGTGGCTTGATTTCAGCAAAAGAAAAATGCACAGAGCTAGTGTGGGTACTTGTATGTCTGAAAGTCAAATTTAGCAGTCATCAGCTGTGCTCACACGTGGGGGGGGAGAGCAGGCAGACAACAAAAAAACCCAGCAGCAGCAGGTGAAATATTCATGCTTTGAGTAGCTGTGGGGTTTGTTTTCTCTTTCTGCTAGTACTTCTAATTTAAAAAGGGATCATTGAGATGCATTTGGGAGGTGTGGAAGTCATCACACATGTAAACTGAGTAAAACAAAAAGCAATTTTGGGGAAGATAAGTGTTAAGACAGGCAACTGATAATCTAGCCTGTTCCTCCACCGTTCACCTTGGTGGAATACACATTAGCAGACTGGAAAAATGGATCTCAGGAATGCAAAATAATGTGAAAATTAAAGGTTTTGATGAAATCTCAGCTGAAGAAAGCTAAAATATTGGATAGCTGAACTCAATACAGAAGTAGGCCACAAAACCCAGGATGTCTGTTCTAGGTGTATCTCTACCCAGCACTGAAGCAGTCTAGGGGATATAGATTCCCCCCACCCCCCACCTGCTGATGCTGATCAGCAAACGAGATGTTGCTGGAAACTACTACAGAGCCAGTATCCCTCATTCCATTTTCTGTAGGTCACATTGTCCATGATGTCCTTGCCTTTTGTAACTAAAAGATGTCAGTAGAGCGTTTGATCCAGCTACTAATGACAGATGGTATATTAACGAAGATTACACCCCTTGTAAGTGCTCAGCTTTGTGTAAATAGGATGTACTGTTGAATGACACGTTTAAAGAAGAAAAAAAAGGTGTGTTCTGCATGAAGACTGCTAAGAATGTTTTATGGCCCTCCTGATGTTAGGCTCAGGGAGGTGATAAAATAACTGTGGACTCGCCATGTTTCTCCATAAGCAGCATCACGGTACCCCTTGGATGTATGGAGGGGCCCCAGCGTGAGCAATCTTTGGGGAAAACAGCTCTGAGTAGGGTTTTGGCACACACAGGATCAGTTCTGCATCCCCCAAGTACTGAGTTCCACATCTTAAATCTAATACTGATCCCATACATGTTTGTTTTTTCTCCTTCTAAACTTGTAAAAAGAGAAGAAAATGGGGGTAGGCTATCGCCTATCAGTTTTCATATTTTCTGTCTAAACAGCGGAGTTGCTCATCCTGCTCTCAGGAGAACCAATTCCAATTTTTGCCTATTAAAAACCCCCTAATTTTCTAAATGCTTCCATACTTTTTCTTGATGTTTGTGTGTTTCTGCCAAAAATTTGGGCAGAATTATTATTTCTGCTTCTGACGGCTGAAGAGGGTCACTCATCTGAAAGGAGAGCAGAGATAATAGGTGTGAAAATTGTATGGCATTTAGGCCTGTTTTTTTTACAAGTGAGTGGAGAGAGAAAACATTTATCACAGTGGTTTGTGAAGTCATTCACGCCTCAGAAATGATCAGTTTTGGAAGTAAGGCGGGATGAACATTGCTTCTGGATAGTTTCAGAGTGGCTATTCAGCTTGTGTATTCATAAATGTTTTAATTGGAGCTGAGTGATGGTCTGCTAATGGATTGATTCAGGGAGTGTTTCACTTGGGTAGAGGCATGGACTCTGGTGTAGGAAGCTGGGGAAGTCAAGGATGAATGCAAAAACAAAAAAAAAAGCCATAAGCAAAAAATATTTGGTCTTTAAAGACTAATGTAACCCCCTCTCAGTTTTTTCTTATTGAACAACTGTTCTCAATTAAACTGCCCCTAAGATTGCAGTAAGCTGGCAAACTTGCATGTACTTTGGATGACTTAACCAAAAAGGCCCTGGGTCTGGTTTCTGTCTGTGCTCAAAGAAGAATTTACACTCCTTGCCTGGATTCACGTAGGAGATGCTGGAGGTGGAACGCTGGCAGGTAAAGGAAGCATTTTGTCCAGGGGTTCGTGAGCTCCCGAGCGTGGCATCCCATCCGATGGCTCTAAAGCCATCTCAGGCACACCACCTCTCCCACGCCTTGCTCTGCAGTCGGCCTGCCGTCCGGCTCGCCGCTTCAGACCCTCTGGGAGGGTCGCATGGGTTGTCCGATGGTGTAACCGGGATTTCACTGTACTCAGTGGTGTTCAAGATCTGGAGGTGCTTGTGGCAGCTACTAGTGATCCACAGGCTGCAGTCAGGGGCTGTGTGACTGAGAAGGAGTCGGGGAAGAAAATGGCTTTCAGGCATTGCGCAGAGAATAACGGAGAAAACCCTGGCTGTGGTTTAGCTGTACTTCAGAAATACATATTTTTTTTTTTTTTTTTTCAGGTGGATTATCATGGGCAATTGATTTCAAAGGGGTTTGGTTTTCTTTCAGTTCCTTTTGAAACGTTTCTCTTTAAAGAGGAGTGTTTGTAGTTGTGAAAATAAATCTAGTGTAAAGGAATTGCTTTAAAAGGAAGTAAGAGAATGCTTTCTGTGCACGAGTAAAGGACCGTATTTGTGCTTTTATCTCTTTAGTTGTTCCAAAGACCGAATGCACTTGCTGTTCAACAACTAACAGCAGCGCAGCAGCAGCAGTACGCCTTGGCAGCTGCCCATCAGCCTCACATAGGTAAGTCTTGCATTTAATGCATTGCATTTTACCAGACTTCTGTTGGTCTTCAGAATACGTGGGGAAAATAGCAGGGAAAAGGATTGGCAGGTTTTAGAGAATCCTAAATATGTTTCTGCGACTGGTAATCGGCGTACAAGCTGAAGTATATTGCTTGAACATTTTACTTGAAGCATTCTGGAGGTATCTCTTGCACGCTTTAAAAGCTCTAGAGCATTCATGTCTGGTAGGAATGTGGCACTCTTACCCTTGCTGAGAGTGCTGTTGAGTAATGAGAGCGTTTTGAAGTACGTGCTTGCTTGGAGCGAGGCATGAATTGGGGTGAGCGTTACAGTGAAGTGAGGGGAAAATGCACAATTCAATATACACCTGAATGTGCTTCATGTGGTTCAGCTGCCTGGCCTGACTTTAACTTAAAGCTGTGATTTATGCAAATACATGCTTCATAATATTAAAACAGTATAGATTAACTGGGAAGAAAGCACTAATCCTGTGTTTAGACGAACAGGAGAACAGTGAAGGGCTACTCATGGGTGATTGGAGTTAAACTGTCTTAGCGTTAAATGTTTTTAGCACAATAAGCACTTCAAGTGGCAGTTCTTCCTACCCGAAAGCCCAGTACAAATGTGCTCCGTGCAGTGCTCTTTGTATGCTTATTGGAGTTCAGGGATAGGCCTGACTTAAAATTATTTAGCTTTTTAACTTACTCCCCTTCACCTTCACCTCCCCTCCACGCCCCCCTCCCACCCACTGGTAATTTCTCTAATGATTAAACTGTTTCCTTGCAGAGGAAGGTAGTGCCTACACGGCAGCGATAGTGCCCTGCTACGTTACGTGAATGCTCCTGAGCTCCTTCCAAACTAATTATTTGAAGTACTGGTGTTGTGCGGTGGGCATGGAACTCAGAACGCAGGGTAGATTGGTTCTTGATCAACTTGCTCTTGAAAAAACAGAATAGTAACAAGCAATTAGGTAATGATGATATCTAGCTGGTGTTAAGTCACCCAAACAGTAAGGGTGTATCTGTGCTGCAGATACCTGAGCAAGTATGGGCATTGTATGTAGAGTATTTTACCACTTCAGCTTTCCTTATGGGGCATTGTGTCCTTGGAATTAGGGTTCTTTTATGCAAATTATCCTCTGTAGATTGTTCTGTTCAGACTCCGGGACATGCCGGGGTTGCTCACTCCCTATAGAAAACATCCTGTAAAAAGCTTGAAAATACTCAAGCAACCTGAGCTTTTGTGTTGGCCAGCCAGGCAGCCAGAGGTGTCTTGGTAGGGCGTCAGTTCTAGTTAAGTTTGTTTTTACTGACAGGTGTGTTTTCAGCAGGTTTAGCTCCTGCCGCCTTTGTCCCCAATCCGTACATCATCAGCGCCGCTCCGCCAGGAACAGATCCGTACGCAGCCGGACTTGCAGCAGCTGCGACATTAGGTGAGGTACTTCCAGTTTCCAACATCTGTGACCGTTGTCTTGTACCAAAACCGCTCTTGAGTCTGTGATTGTGGAAATTAAATATTAGGACGTTGTAATTTCTGAGGAGATGTAATTTAATTGTGTATCAGTAAGCTGAAACAGTTTGTGTTGGAAACCCTGTTTTCTGTAGATTAAATGTGATAATTCTTGTATAACACTTGCTGTGGGCTCTCTTTCTGTTGCGGATAAACAACCAGAGCATATCTGAAATGAAACACTTGCAGACATAAATGTTGCTACATGTTTGGGGTTTTTTGGTAACTCTGACAGTAGTGAGAGAGACCTTTCAAAATACACTTATTAAATGCTAGAAAGATGGAGGGTGTGTTTTCCTGCCAGGAAAGTTGTATCTGGTTGCTGTTTAGCTTGACTTACTGTAGTGCATTCTGCAAACGTTATCTTTCCCTCTTGGTCGAGTCTGTTAAGGATTTATGCTTTTTAGGTTCTCTAGGTAAAAACATCCTGTATCTGCTGCGAGGCTTACACTATGAATATGCAGTTTTCCAGATGGCGAGCGAAGATGGTGGCTCTTGTCTTTGTGCAAGATCTTTCTCCCAAACGTTCATGTATCAGTTTCCAAATTCTTCCCAACTGTCATAGCCAAAATTGTTGTATCTTGGAATGACAGCTCGGTAAAACAGCTTATCAGGCAGTGTGAAGAACACACCGTACGTTGAACTTTTGCTGCGTATGCCTTAAAGTTCTTGCCTAAGAGTTGAGGACAAAGGAAGAATGTACTTTCAGGAAAAACATTTTTATAACTATGCTTTTCTTTCCGTGAGCCAGTGGGAAAGGAAGTCGTCTCCACTTTTAAATAAAAACTGTTTAGCTGAGAGTAGTGGAGATTTTTAGTGGAGCCTGCACTCCACACTCCACTTACAACTTGTATGCTCACTGCAAATCTCTTCTGCTGTGGGATAGCTTGTACTAGCCAGATCAAAACCATAGAGCAGCGGTTGTACGTGAATGCACCGCTCTGGCAAACAGCGCTGTGGTTTGGTACGTGACTTTTCAGCGTGTTTAACAGCTCTTACATAAGCGCTGCTTAGCTTTTAAGCTTTGGAGGCCAGCATCAGGTCAAGCTCTGAAATGAGATTTCAGCAACTGTTACCCAGTTGGATGGCATTTTTAATGGATCATATGGGAGTATGTAACGAATCAAGATTATAATCTGAAGATGTGGGCTTTGGACTTTTTGGCTGCTGTGAATTTTGTACGCTGATTGCATAATAACAATGCAAGATTAAGTTTAGGTAACAACATGTTGTTGGCAAACAAATGATGCTGTGATTAAATGGAGGAAAGCCAAGAGCTAGAGTGCAAGGATATTTCTAATAGTCAATAAACTATCATGTGGTGATGAATGCGTGGCAGTGAATGAATGACCTGAACTCCTGGTGGCAAATATAAGTAGGAAGTTTCAGTCAGGACTTAGTGGGGAAGAGGTGCTAGAACACCAGCAATTCCAGCTACAGTCAGAAGAGGTGCTTTGTAAATGAATGCATTAGAAAAGGATTCTGGTTGGCCTTTTTGCATCACCTCAGCGCTTTTAAAGCGAGTGCTTGTTCTTCAGTGACACACTGGAGTTCAGTGGAGCAGGAGGTCAGCATCTCGGTTTCACAGAGGACCACAAGTAACTGCTGCCAAATTTCTAGAAAATGGCAAGCGTGTTTGCGACTTTGTTTTTCTTTTTCTCAGCAGTACTGAAGGTGCAGCTGCCTGAATATCTGATTGGGCCCTTATAAATTTGAACTGGGAAATGACATACCCCAGGATACGTAAAGCATCCCAAATCTTGGCATCAGGACCTCTGTTTGAATAATTTTTAAACGTGATGTCTCTTGAAAGCAAAACAAAAGAATGTGTAATGCACTGCCACGTACTGCTAGTGTTACACCACTGAGAAATACAAGTGACTTCCTCTGTCTCATTGGGCTTTGGACCCTAACAGCTAGAACTGGCAACATAACAAACTTCACTCCTCATTGGTGTTTGTTTTTGGAAAAACACCTGTTCTGTTTTGAAAGCCTTTTCTCTGTAATGACTGAGTGTAGCACTGAAGGGGCATGGGGCAATTTCGATGCTCAGAGTTATGTATAAAGTCAGAAGGCCTCCCTGATGAGTATGGGAGAGTTAAGTTGGGAGGACTTGGAGAAGTTTATGAGATGCAAGAAATTAGTTTAGAGTTGTTGGTAGTTTATTGCTCACAGTTACCCTTGGAGTGGAGGGGAAACTTTTGTTGATTTTATGGCAGAGATAATTCTGTCAATTAAGACTCTGCCGTTACGGCAGCTTTTCATGATTGTCAGACTGTCAGTGCTGTGATAATACTTTTTTTCTTCCCAACAATAGCAGCATTTTAAAGAACAAATTTGAATGCAGAAGGAAGTGCTTCCTAGACTCAAGTAAAAAAATCACTTGTGAGTTTAAACCATGGGGAGGGTAATACTATCTTTAAAAAGTGTTGTGAAATTACCTTCTACCATTTGAGAAAGATGTCACTCAAAGAAATCTTGCCTTTTGTAAGACGACTTGGGAAATGTTGATTCCCTCTGAGGTGGTGTGTTACAGGTAGAAAAGTGTTCCTGTTCTTGTAGAGAAGTGGATGCTGGAATAATCTGCATACAGGAAAAACACAGTGCTCCTAGACTGCAGGTAGAGTTGGTTTGGATGTGCCTGCTTCTTGAGCTTGGGTTTCTTAGAAGCCTCATTCACTTGGTGCTGACCTGTGTCCCATGCAGAGCCAGCTCAGAGCTGGAGACAGGTATGGATGCATGCACATACCGCCTAGGACCGGGGTCTGGGCAGCACGTGCAGCTGGCCCTTCCCCAGCTGCCTCGGGCACGGTGTCACGCAAGGGTGCCTCTCCTCCTTTGGATCTGTGCTGACCCCAGGCACTGTGCGGCAGGCTTTGCATGGGGCTGCACCAGAGCCGTTTGAGTTCAGCTGTTTCTCACTCCCATCCCTAAAAAGACACCACTTCATGGATATCTGTGGTTGCCAAACAGGTAATTGTGACATGATCAGCTCACAAGTCGATAGTATTTGATAAAGTTGCTGTTTGCAGCCTTGCATTTTCAGACGTGAGGTTCTTGAGGCTGTTTAACCTGGTGGTCACTAAGACCTCATCCTTGGCAAGAGGGGGCTGGCTGTTCCTCCAGAGAGCAGGTATGGCTTCTGCTGGCAGAGATTTGAGTGTGAAGGCTGAGATTAAAAGCAAAAATTGTTATGAACACACTTACAGATGGTTTTGCTAATGTTTCTTGAAAGGAATATTTGTGGGTGTCTGTGGCCAACGCGTGAGATGTAGTAGTGGGAATATTTGATTTCAAAGGCACTAGAATGGCTCTTATTTTCTTGTGTATGTGTATCTTTAAGTGTAAAAGCAGGTGCAATATCTCCTGAAGTAAAGAAACACTGTGTGTTTTTATAAGTCTGGCGATGATGACACACTTGCCCTCACTGAGAACGCTGTTCAATAATGAGCCTCACCATGTGCTCAAATGAGCTGAGCCAGACTTGCAGCTTGTTTAAGCCCAGCTGCCTGCAAACTTCAAAGGCTTTGTGTCTTTTAAACACCTAAGGCTTTTGGAGATCTGATGAGCAACCTCTAACTAGGAAAAAAAAAAACCATCTAGACTATGCTTGTTTGATAATTAGAACTGAGATTAAAATAACCCAGAGAGATGCCCACAGTTTGGATAAAGGGTATTGCAGCAACTTCACAGTAGCCTGAGGGCAAACGCAGACTAATTACTTGTTGCAACTGCTCTGTTTCATGCTACTTTCCTGTTGAGTGCAGGAGGACCCTGGCAGTTGCCATCTGATCTGCATTGACTGAATATAAGCAGGTTACAATCCACTGATTAGCTGTGTGGCTGTAACTACTTAGGATATGGGATTGATTAATTTTCTGCAGGTTTTTGAGTTTTAGCTACCACTGCTCATGAATTTCCACCTTGGAAGGTAAGAAACAAGTGGTGGCTGCTCCAAGACAAATCTGAGTAAGACAGGTCACCTTCTCTGACTGACAGTACACAGCAAATCTGGCAGGGGTGGATTTTATGGCAGAGCTGTAGCGTGAGATGCAAATCCAGCCGTTCAGCATGTATTGCTAAAGTGCCTGGCGTTAGCCAACAGGCTGCTCGTAACGCCTCTGCTGTACGTAGGGCTGGGCGTGTACGTTAATGACTCTTACAAAGTCCTAGATCTGGGGAAAGTGGGGGTGGTTGAAAACAAAATAATGAAGGAGAGTAACTGTTACACCTTTGAAATATGAATTTAATATTTGATATGAAATACGAAATTAGTATCTTGAAGCGTTGCTGAATCTCACCGGTGCGCAGTACTGATCGTGGGAGCAGTGGTTCATCGGGGCTGAGGTCCAGGCTGCTGCATGGTGGACTGTGCTTGTGTTATGTAGTAGCTCATTTGAGACAAACACACGTTACTGTATAAAAAACAAAACCAAAAGAAAAACGTACTTCCTGGGTTTTTCCCTCTTTGTCATACCTGACCTTAAACTCAGCAGTGTCTTTATCATCTCCCTTTTCAGTCATCCCTCATTTTTGGGGGAACAGTTTTTCAGTCTCTTGGGGCAAACACAGTCTTTACGTGCATTCCACTTGTTCCGCTTGCAGGGTCTTACTGTAAGACGTAACTGCCAGCAATACTAAAACGGCTTGGTTAGAACTCAAATGCTAACCGCCTCTTAAAATAGAAGCTATTTTTACTCCATATAAGAACAAGTGTGCAGTTCAGATTCACTAAAGGCTTGTTTATTCCGCAGCGTCAAATACGACTGTGGCGCTCTGCCAGAAAAAGGCTAGCGTGCCGTAACCTACCCTGCTGTGGGGAAGCAACCCGTGGGATAGGAGGTGTGCTTGAAAAGCAACAGAAATACTTGAGCTTTTCTGCTGACCTTTCCAACAGATAGAGAATATTAAAAGATACTATTGAATTCACCTACGTGGTATTTGGTGGGAGGGATGCCACCGCTCAGCGCAGAGCACTCGCCACTTCCTCAGCATTGTGCTGGCTAGAATTATTTAAGGATCTAGGCTGCCATTCTGCCATCGCCAAATGAAGTGTGTGGTAGCCTAAGACTTCATAAAACTCAATCTTCAAAAGCTAGGCTGTTTCTGGTGCTCTCCAAGATTATTTTTTTTTTAAAGACTCTTAATGTGGAGGAGGAGGGAATGTAAGAAGATACAGGATCATACAGCCTCTTTTATGGTGGTTTGCAAATGCAAAGCAGGACTGAGTGGCTAGAAAAAATAACATTTTAAACACTTGAGAACTGATGCTGTCCAGATGCAAAGAGGGTTTTTTAATTTATTGGGGAGCTCAGTGATAGATGTTATTGAGCTGTGAACGTCAGCTGAGAATAGAAGAGATTTGTATATCTCTGTGCTTAAACAAGTTTCCTTCTCTTTTGGTTAGAGGTAAAGTTTTGATCCTTCCCTGTAAAATTAGGGCACAACAATAAAACCACGGAATTTCAGCAGGATTGCTGGTAGCAGAATTTGACCTCATCCAATAAGGTAACAGCAAGTGAAGATGAAATTTCAGGTCTGGCTTCTAAGCTTTTTAAAAAATGAATAATACAAATGCCAGAGTCCCTCTGTATTTGCAAAGGATTTAAAGCAGATCACCCTGAAATAGAATTTGTTAAACCAAATATGACGAGGAGGTATTTTTGGTGACGGTTTGTTGGGTACAGCTTGTCACGCTACGGAAACTCACTGATTCCCTTCGCGTTTTAGGTCCGGCGGTTGTTCCTCACCAGTACTATGGAGTCACGCCCTGGGGAGTTTATCCTGCCAGTCTCTTCCAGCAGCAAGCCGCCGCCGCCGCTGCTGCAACTAACTCTGCAAATCAGCAGACCACTCAGCAAACCCAGCAGGGCCAACAACAGGTAAGGGGTAGGATGCTTTGCACGTCAAGTCACGTACAGGGAACGCAGCAGCTTTGAAGAACCTGTGTGTGTGTGTATATATATATATATTTTTTTTTTCCAATGACCACTCCTAATGCTCAGTTGTAATAGAGGAGAATAGCCTTTAGCCTCTCTTAAAAAAAGATGATGAAACATCTGTACATTCTCTTATGTCATTTATGCATGGTGCACACGGAGGATATTGCACGTCCATTTGTGGTGGTAAATTATTGCATGTTAATGCTTTTGGAAAACACATAGTCTCATCAGTTTGCGAACACCGCTGAGCGACGCCGTAGCAAACTCCCGCTGTTGGCGTGCGAGTGGAGATCATCATCCTGCGATCTGGTTTTGTGCCCATCGCTGTGACTTGAAGGCCATGGAGGTGGTGATAATGTGTGTCAGAGACTAAATGTCAATAAGCGTGTTCTTATCTTCAGGGTGCTGTCCAGTATAGGAGGCTTTTTTTGGAGAAGACTGGCTTTAAAAGGGTGAAAATAACAACAGAATGAATTGGTTTGGTATCCATGCGAGGACTGGGAGACAAAAGATGAGTGCAAAAAGAAAACACTGAATTTGCTATTTTTATAAGGAGAACTGTGTAGCTGTTTTGCATTGGTCTGCACAAAAATTTGGAGAATTTGACACCTGAAAGGACAAAATTAATGAAGTTAGTGAAGGTTTTTCATATGATCTGCTGTTACCCCTTTAGGCGTGTTAAGGATGAAAACTGAGGCAGGTATCTGTTGTTTAAATGGTATTTGCTTTTTTTTTTTTTAAATACAAAGAGGTCACAGTGGGGACTGATAAGGGGAACTTTTTCCTTACATGCTTTATAAATGATGCGTGCTTGATGGGGCTTGTACCATCCACCTCTTCTGTCTTAATCCCTTGGCACTGACAGCGTGTTGGATTGTATAGCCTGTACTTTTCCTTCTTTTGAAAATGGTTATGCATTTTTGTGATGAATCACTGTAATTTCTTGTTCAAGTTTTTTCTTTTTCTTCTGTACTTGGAATTTAACCAGGTTAATTTTCCTAACTTCAGTTAGGTAAAATAAGCATTTTAAAGGTCTGGTATTTAATCATAGTTGTACCTGTGGTGCAGGCATCACAAACGTGAATCTGGCAACTACTGCAGCAGAAGGTGGAAACTGAGAGACTGGTACAAGAACTAAACAGGGAAAAGCCATCCTAAGGGTTTTATAAGGTTGTATGGGAGTGCACATTGTTAGCTTGCTATTTAAATCTGCATTTAAAGAAAAAAAAAAAAAATCCAAACTTTCAGACTAAACTTGTGGTTGCTAAATCTGTGTAAGTTAAATGGTAGCAGGATGAGAGGCGTCCCATGCTCCTCGTTCTGGTTCTTGTTCCCCTTGGGACACGGGGTTTGATATATTCCCATCTCTCTTTTTTGAGCCATCGGGAGGGCCTGTAGGACGGGTGTCAAGAGCCGACTCAGGCTTCTGTTACCTGGCCGGCTCTCCGGCACAACCCCAGCTAGTTTGTCCGGCATTTGGCTAAGCGCTGGTCCTCGCCTGATGTTGCCTTCATACAGTTTTATCAGCCTCTATCCAACAGTACTTCCTGCTTGGAAACAAAATGGGTTCGTTACTCAACCCAACAGTGAGGTGGCTTGTTTCTCATAGTAACACAAAGCCCGCCTTCCTGGTCCTCATGTGTTTGAGATAGCAGTTATAGACTTACAGACGATCGCAACTGGCAGCTGAATTTATCAGCTTCTGCTTTGAAAACTAAAGCAAAATCCCGTGTTTGGTAGTATTATAAGGCCTTTTCAGATAATAAAAGCAGTGAAGATTCACACCAACGATTCCAGACCAGTGATCGGGAGGAGAACACTTTGCTCCTGACAAAGTTGATCGTCAGACGTCCCCGCTTGGCAGGTCACAGACAGGAGCGTGTTGAACAGACCTCCTGCACGCACCCAGGCGCACGCTCCTGCGTTGGGAGTGTGTTAAAGCCATTTATGCTTTGGCATTCAAACTGGGAGCCTTTCCCCATGGGGAAGGTGTGTGCTACGAGAGCTTCTGCAAAGGCGTAGGCTATTAAAAATACCAATCATCGGTAGGCTGTATAATATTTTTCATTACCGTGAAGCAGGTGTGAGTGGGGATCTGGGTACCGTTTTTAATGCAAACCTCCCATCTGTAAGAGGATACAGCGTATACTTTTTGGATTAAATTTTTCTAAGTGCTGAGGCAAATGTTCTGGAAACCTAGAGTGACGATCACGGACATCTGATTTGTGATGCTTACGACATCTTAATAGCGTATTTATAAAAAAGGCCAGCGCCTCACATCCCACAGCCTGCCATCCGTCGCGGCTGTTGCGTGCGGTGCCCTTGCGCAGCGCATGCTTACCGAGCAGCCGCAGCTTGAGAGACTCCCTATGCTGAAGAGTTCCCGTTCAGGCTTTGACAGCAATAGCAAGCTCTGGGATTCACATCTAAATCGGTTAACTTCAGGATCCTCTCCCAGCCTCTCCGTGCGCAAAGTCATTTTTTTTCCCTTTCAGTAACTTTATCGGGTGACACGCACGGTGCTACCTTTTGCCACAAGGCATGCTGAGTGCCAAAGGATGGCTTTTTTAATAAGCTGACTTCGCTGGTGGGTGCAGACTCTTGCATCACCACTTTGAGTAAAAGGCTTTTGCAAACAAAGCCTGTCACAGGTAATTACAGGAAAGGTCAGTTTGCCATCTCCCCTTTTCAGAGGAACATGTGCGTAAACCACAAGAGCTATGTATAAAAGATGGTGTGTGATCTTCGGTCATTATTTCTGATGAGTAAGTGTCGTGTCACTGGGTCGCTGTTTTCTACGGAGGCTGGAAGCTTGGAAAAACCTGTGTCACCTTGTGTCATCAGCCCCCTGCTCCCAGGTCGGGCTTTTTAAGGTTTCTGCTCAAGGGAGCTTTCAGCAGTGCTTTTGTGGCAGAGACCAAATGTTATCTGGGATGGGGCAGATGGCTTGCAAGCACTTCTAGCAAAGGATGGGTATTGAAGGTGTATCAAGAAATGGAAGAGATCAGACGATGAAGAGCTTCCACATGGTGCTCAGAAAGCCTGACAAGGGATGTATTATTTCAGTTGGGTCTTCTGCATTTACCCATGGTGGTTGTGTGAAGGCTTGTGGTGGCAAAGGCAGCTCTGCCCTGAGTAAAGGGGAGGGCTCGTCACATGCTAGTTGTGACAAAGCTGCCGTTGCATGCAAGAACTTCAACTAGATTGCTGCTGATGCTCCTGCAAGTGTCTGGTGATTGTGGCTTACTCCTGGGTCCCAAAATAAACAGATCAACATTCCTCTGTCTTCTCCAGGTTCTACGGGGAGGAGCCAGTCAGCGTCCTTTGACCCCAAATCAGAACCAGCAGGGACAGCAGACTGATCCGCTGGTGGCTGCTGCAGCCGTCAATTCTGCCCTTGCCTTTGGACAAGGGCTGGCAGCGGGGATGCCAGGTAGGGGCTCCGTGGGAGCTGCAACTTCTCCAGTGCCCAGGGAGATCTAAGAAAATTATATCTTGAGTCTCTGCATGGTGTCACAATTGCCTGGCATTCAGCAGTATTTTGGTTTTATTGTTTTTCAGTTTTAATCTGTGGGTGTAGAAGGCATTTTCATGAGGCTGTTAAATGCGAACCTAACTACCTATGCAGCGTTTAAGTTAAATCAGGGTTTAGGTCCCAGTGTCACAGACAAAAACAAATGCTATCGACTGAATTGCTGTACGGGTGCATTAGCTGTTTGTGTACTCAAAAGAAGTGATGGTTCCTATTGGAAGCTGCTTTCAGATTTTTTCTGTGGATCACGCTAGCTTATGCTATCTTTATTTTAAAACCTCAGAGATATCTTAGTCCCATTCATTAGCCTTGCTTCCATCCCTGCCAGGTGCATGACTTTATCAGCATAAGGACTTCCTCTTCCTAAGTTCTTCCAGGCAAATACTAGTGGCATAACAACAAGAAAAGAAAATGAATAAAAGGAAGCAGGGTTTTATTTTAACTTATAATTCTGCAAGAGTGAATTTTAGCTCTGATCCGTAAGGCTGTGTGGTACGAATGCTTTTGACATTCAGTTATGCAGAATATTACTGTAATAGCAAAGGCCAAATGTAAGTATTTTTTTGAATAATGTGGAAGTATGTCCTGCTGGTCAAATGTGGGAGAACAGGATTATTTCGGCCTCAGGTCTCCTCACTGGAACTGTCACATGGTTGTTAACACCGGGGTTTTTTTATAGCTTAAGAAGAATGTTGCTGTATTAAGTTACAGAGTGAATTGTAACATGCATATTTTCAAGTAATCTGCAGATTTCCTTAAATCTGCATTATTGGGGTTTTGGAGGTTATATTAGCAAGGCAAATAGAAAACATTGACCCCACCATGGATAACCACTTGTTTTGTGGAAGTTATATTTAACTGTAGAATTATGTAGGGAGGTACACAAATAGCTACTACTGAAAATCTGTTGCTTTATGCATCACCAGCATATTTGATGTAAGAGTTTTTATTTATATAAAAGAATGCTTTATGATGCATACCTTTTGAAAATACGTAACTCTAAGTTCCATGTCTTGTTTGTGTGTGTGCACACACTGAACAACTTCAGCATTCAGTGGGAGAGCTGGAAGTGCAGAGTATTTACATATAGGAGAAGTCCCAGAACACGTTGTACTTACAAAAGCACCATTTCTTCTCCCTGATATTTTAAGAACTTTTTTTTATCCGTGTAACTCAGTTTACACAGAGAGCAAGGCTAGTATAGTAGGTTCAGGGCAGGGAAGTCTTCTCTACCCAAAAGTCTTGCTACTGTAAAGTCACAGACTGTTAACATGGAATTTTTATTTTCTTCAAGAAAAGCAGAGCTGTTGTTACTTTTTCTGTTTCCACTCAGATTTTCCTTAAAAAATGCTATTGCACCGTACTCATCTGAAGACAGTTGATCTAGCGTGTGTTGCGCTGCTTCTTACCTTACCTGTGCACCTGTAATTTGCCTCTTCAGGTTACCCAGTGCTGGCTCCTGCTGCTTACTATGACCAAACAGGTGCTCTCGTGGTGAATGCGGGGGCCAGGAATGGCCTGGGGGCCCCTGTCCGCCTGGTAGCCCCTGCTCCAGTCATCATCAGCTCCTCCGCAGCACAAGCAGGTGAGTCCCAGTCCCGTCGAGTGAAAACCTGCTCCGTCCCCGGCGGAGGGTGGCCCTGAAATCCTCTGGGCTCTGCTGGCAATGATGACACACTTGCCCTCACTGAGATCCATTGCGGGGATTGTTGTTGAGAACATTCTCTGTGCTCACTGTGGGCTGAGCCTCCAGAACAGCGTAACACGAACATAACATCACGTGAACTCTATTATTTTGCAGAGTTTCATGACAGTTATTTAACTTTGTCTGCTGGCATCTAGTTTCCCGTGTAATAAAACGTTTTAGCCTGTGTAGAACTCCTGAGTGATCACGTTGTGTAAAATGTTACACACCTGGCCTTTGCCGTGAGTTTTTTGAGTTTTATTAGGGTTCATTGGGAGTTCAAGGCTTTAAAAGGAATTTTTCGGCAAGAATTCATGTGTGTAAGCAGTCTTTGTCAGTGTCAGTAACAGATTATGAAATGGGCCTTTTAATTGTTTCCTTGTAGCTCTTGTTTATTCTGCCTTTTCTTTTACTTTGGAATGGGTTGAAAAACAAAAGTCCTTGGTTTTGATGTTCTTTGCACCACAGGACTGCGTTTCATACACTAAAGGACAATTTTTCTTATTTCAAAACTTGAGTTTCTTAATTGGATATTGCTAAGTGTGTGGCTGTATCGATTCGGCTTGTAGGTCTTAGGAGAAAGGGAGTATTTTTGTGTGTTTGATCTATGTAGCTCTAATCATACAAACAGCCGTAATAATAACTAGGCATTGTTGGTATTCAGGTGCTCTGTGCAAGTCTTGTGGAGCTCAGATATAAAGTAAAGAGACTTTATGCAGAGTTTGATGTGAAAGGGAGATTTTTATCTTGAAAGAAAAAATATATGGTAACTAAAAGGAACCTACTATGTTCTAATTTCCAAAACTGCTACAAAAATGGATTTTTCAGTCTATGCTTCCAATTACTTTCTCTGTAGCGGTTGCAGCGGCTGCAGCTTCGGCCAACGGTGCAGCGGGTGGCCTGGCAGGAACGACAAACGGACCATTTCGCCCTCTAGGAACTCAGCAGCCCCAACCCCAGCCCCAGCAGCAGCCCACCAACAACCTGGCATCCAGCTCGTTTTACGGCAACAACTCCCTCAGCAGCAATTCCCAGAGCAGCTCCCTCTTTTCTCAGGGCTCTGCCCAGCCTGCCAACACTTCCCTGGGATTTGGGAGCAGCAGCTCTCTCGGTGCCACGCTGGGGTCTGCGCTGGGAGGCTTTGGGACAGCAGGTAAGAACAGCAGCTTCTTCGTGGGGAAAAGGAAGAGAAGCAGATAGCTCCAAATGCAACTAGTGGGCTTTGAGGCGCTGGAGCTGGCGCTGGTGCAGCGAGCTGCTGAGCCCTCCTCTTCATCTCTCTGAGGTTAAACGGGGGTTTCCTTTAGGGACTGACTTGGCTTTCAGAATCTGCAGTGCTTTCTGGTGAAGCTTCTAGCAGACGATATATCACAAGTACCAAAGTAATTAATTTGTTTTGCTGTATACATTATAAGTCGTCCCTTTGTTGCTACAGATTAAGTTCTGTACAGCTTTGAATCTCCTTGCCTTTACCTGCCGTATGCTTGGTGGACATACTGGACTAGCAGGAACTGGCTGCAGTGGTATCCACCTGTGTGCTAACTCTTACCTCAGAGTAATGGCTAAGTCACTTGTGATATAAAAAAGGTGATCTGAGGTGGTTGCCATGCTTTATTCTGGGAATTGTCACTTACTGTGGTTGCAAGAAACGTTACATACATGGTTTGTTTTGATTTGCTTGTCAGGCAGTTGGAGGCAAAGATTTTTTTCAGAATAAAATCAAACCAGAATGATGTCTGTGGGTTGGGCTTTTCTCCCTCAGATTTGGTTGGTTTTGGTTTTTGTTTGTTTTTTCTTTTTTTTTTTTTGATAGTAGAACAATCGTTTTAATTACTGCTTAGTCTCAGAGGTAGTAATTATGTCCTGAACTTTCCTGCTTTCATCAGTGTAAAGGGCAAGTTAAAACATGCCTTTTGAAGCTGCTCCATCAGAAAAGACTGAGGGGCACACTGTCACTGCATCAAATCACTTTTAAATAAAAGTTATTCTAAATATTTTTCCTTAAACCCAGCCTGAGAATTGGAACCATCTCGGATTCAGGTAAACACAGCATTCACTTCTTTCACTTCAGTTTATTGAACTAATTGAATTAAATTATTAGTTTACTCAATGCCAAGATGCACAAACTTGTTTTCCCTCAATCAATGAATAAAAACGTGAAGCGGCTGCTTCTAGGTAGAACTTGTCTGCAGTCATGAAAAATTAGTTCATTACAGTTAACAATTTCACTGTTTATTAAACAAGATTTTAATGCAAAATTGATTTTTTTTTCCCCTCAAGTTGACAGCGCGTTTAAAGAGTTTGTATTTGACTATCAAGACAACTCTTCAAAAAAATGTTGGGTTTATGTGTTAAATTGAATTCTGATTTCCATCTCAATAAAGCTCGGTGCAAACAGGAGCTGTTTTCTAATATAATGAAAGGTGAGCACAAGGATTTCAAGGAAATGTACACGAAGCTGTACATGCTCTTAAGTAAACACGAAAGATAAAATCTCATGTTGGATTTGTTTTTGGCTCTAATGGCCAAAGAATAAATATGAGGCAATGCTTGTAGGGCAATCTAATATCTTCTGTTAAACGAAGTGCTATGCTTAGGGGGAAAGAGCTTTGAAGTATATAACCTTCTTCTGAAGGCGCGGGAGCAAAGCGTTCAGCGTTGTGTCCAAAAGCCAACACGTTCGCTGCCGTTTCATTCTGTCACTTCCTTTAGGTAGATTTTTATTTTCTTGGTCTTTCTGCTTGTAGATTCTTGGAGCTGTACTTCTCAATGTGTTCTAGCGGTATAAAAACTATAAAACTATAAATGCAAAGACAGGATTCAAGTGAAATTAAGTCAAGGATTTCTGCTTGATCATTAACAACGTGGTTTTAATTAATGCATTTCATTTGGGCACATGCAACACCCTTAGGAAGACAACAGCCTGATGCAATGAAGTTGTTAGTAGGTGCCGTACTGGCTCTCCAGCTAGCCGGTTGTTTTGGGCAGCTTGTTGACATCACATAATTTTACTCTCTCTCTCTTTTCAGTTGCTAACTCCAACACGGGCAGTGGCTCCCGCCGAGACTCCCTTACAGGGAGCAGTGACCTGTACAAGCGGACATCCAGCAGTTTGACACCTATAGGACACAGTTTTTATAATGGCCTTGGCTTTTCCTCCTCTCCTGGACCTGTGGGAATGCCTCTGCCCAGCCAAGGACCTGGCCACTCTCAGACTCCACCACCTTCCTTATCTTCACATGGATCATCTTCAAGTTTAAATCTGGGTAAGAGCCACAGCGCTGCAGGTTACTGCTCTGCTCTCCCTTGGCGCAGAGGTGTGAACACCCCGCAGATACTAAGCAGTGAGATACCTGCTGCCGAGTTGCTGCACTTACTCCTGTGGCAGGGTCCCTGCTTTTGCAGAAGTAGGTGAAACACTGGAGCTGGAGTTGTAGCACCTAATGTAATGTGTTTGTCTCTTGCAGTAGTTCAGCTGTTAAACAGGAAGGTTTCTGTATTGCCTCCTTATTTCCTCATCTCTAAATTGTGGATAACATTTCCAAGTGTTTGAAAAACAAACAGTTTTTCTTCACAGCTCTCGGTAATGGCACCAGCTGTTTGTTATCCTTGAATAAAATAGATATGTAGGGCTGATCCTTAAACTTGTCAAATGTTTTAAAACACCCATTAAGTTTTCAATAATAAATTAATGAGCTCAGAATAACAGTGTCTTCTTTTAACCAAAACATACAGTGTTATCTGGAGCAGTGATTAGCTTTCAGCAGAGGATTTTGAGTTTGCTTTTGAAAACTTTCCATCAGTGTGGCCTTATCAAAAGCATAATAGTGCATGGGAGAGGCTTCCTTAGTCTTGGGAAGATATGTTACTTTATGCAAGCTAATGCTCTGGAAGAGCTTCTAGTTAGCCCAGAACTCTTACGTGTAATAAAGTAAATCTTAAAAGCAAATATTAAATAATAAAGCAATGCTTATCTGAACTTCCTGCAGTGTCCATTTCCAGGCCTCATAAACAAACAATATAGGTTATTCATTGCATCTGTACCAGATAATATAGTACTTGCTCAAAAATTCACTTTGTTTGGTTCTGTCATGTATCTGTCTGCATTTAACAAAACTTTGGGTTATCAGAACAGTTTTCCATATATATACACGCATATAAAATGCTATGATTATCATGTTTGTTACATGCATGTGTGATAAATTCAGTGCTGGCTAAAGGGTAGCATGGAATAGTAATAAATATTATTTTTTTGAGATCAGGTTTAGATTTACCATCTTTCCTTGCTCAGAGCTTTAATAGAATTGGAAGGGGTTTTAGCTTTATTTATGCAGCTGTACAGTCCGTAAGCTGACAGTTAAATAGCTACAATAAATAAATGCTGAAGATTAACCAGATTCCAAATCTGGCACTAGAAAAAGTCTGTTGCCCCTGCAGGCAAACAAAAGAATGAAGCTTAAAAACTGGATGGGAGAAAGGTTAATCTGCTTGAGAACAAACTCTGGAAAGAAAGTGGAGTAACCATCCATTTACATAAATGGGTTGAGCCCAGAGCAGTTAGCGGGGCTCTAACCATCATGACAAAGTATTCCTCTCCTTGTAGCCAGGTTTCCTCTGTGGCTGACTTCGTGTTTGGTAACGCTGCAAGAGAAATCTCATCTAGAATAGCTCTGCATTTGTGTGGTTTCACCTTGAAACCCATGAAAGGTCATTTTATTTTTTTAAGTATCTCTCACCTGTAATGGAATACAGTGTTAAATGTAGTTGTAGTATCCTTTGCATATAAAATAAGTTTTAATGCTATAAAAACAGCACAGGCATTGTTTTTCCTTATAAGAAGCTTGAGGCTGATGCCTTTTCTGTTTGGGAGGGATTTCAGAAGCGGTGTGTGATAAAGAGGATGAGGAGTATTCCTAAGTATCTAAAAATGAAAGGACAGAAATGTGTTGTCTGCAAAGAGGGAAATTAGAGCAGTCGGGTTTAGAACCACGTCCTGCCACTGTGTTACATGGGGGGAGACAACCTGGGGAGTCACTTCAAGTGACTTTGGTTTTGGGGTTACACAGCGACATATGAAGTTGGCGTTACGTCTGACTTGCGATCAGCAGCTCTGGTTAAATGCAGTGTAAGTTGTGGGTTTGGCTGTGTCATGTCTTATGGTTGCACAAGTCGATCGTTTGTTGGGTTTCTGTTGTGTGTAAAGATTCAGCGCCGGCTCTTCTGGCTTTCCGAAAGCTCATAGCTGTGAAAAATGCTGTGATTTTATCAAGCTAGGTTTTTATCCAGTGTTGTAAAGGGACCTTGTGAAATGTCTGGGCAATCACGAGTACCTGAAATAACCATGCAGCCAGTTCTTACAAAAAGAACTACTGGAGGAGGAAGGCTGAGCCAAATACATCCTTTAAACTTGAAGGTGTACGCAACATATGCGACTGCGTAGCTAGGATAAAGCAACTGTAAATAAATATGCGCTTTTGGGTGCTAAAGCAGCAGGGGCCCCCTTCTTCCCCAGTGTTGATCATAATTATAGAACTATAAATTACTAAATAGTTTTTTTTTTTTACCAAATTTAATTTTGGCCAGGTCATACCTCACATCAGTTCCTGTAGACCCAGAAGCAGGTTTTGTCACCCCTCGTGTGTGTAGCTGGCATGGTCCCAACATAAACACGTATCATGCTGCAGCCTGGGGCTGAATGTGTCCAGCTCTGGGTTTCCCCAGTTTGGAATGGGGATCAGGATCTGCAGCGGATAAGTAATTATTTTAATTTTATGATATTCTTGCAGGAGCTGCTTGGGAGAGCACTGCCCCGTACTGTAGTCAGCCTGTAATTTAAAAGGCAGGGTCGGTGTGAGGAGGCTGATAGACGCATGTGGAATTTAATTTGTTAGAGGGGGTCTTTGGGTAAACCAGCTCGGGAACTGATAACCAGTTTGCTGTGACCGACTGGCAGCCCTGCACCCTTCCATCTCCCTGGGTGGCTGGTGGCACTGAGGTGACAGACTGGGGTGGTGACACTAGGGGTTGTCTCGGGGGCTGGTGGCTCCTGCCCTTCCCAGCCCCGTGGCGTCCCCTTGGCTGGGCGGGCGCTGCCTGGCACCTCTGCGCTGAGCCCCCCAAAGGGGAGAGCAGCAGGGGCGTCTTCTCTGCCTCCTTTCTCACAGAGCTCATCTTCCTTTTCTTCCCATTGTTCTGGCATTTCTCATACTGGGAACTCCTGCGCTGCAGAGCAATTTGAGGGCCTTATAAAAGTCCTCTGGAAGCTTGCTGAAGAAGCGCTTTGGTTTTGGGCAGCAGCCTTTGTGTCTTTTCCCGTGTCATCTTTTTGACTCATCCTTTCATTGTCTTTTTCTTTCCCTGAAATCAGTAATCCCTTCACGGCTGTCTCAAGTGTCCCCACAAGCACGAAGGTGATACCATTTCAGTATTTTGAAGTGCTCGTTTGTTACGGCCGGGGCGTGCGTCTGAGTATTGTGTCTGCCTTGGAGTCCCAAGGCTACGGTCTCTGCACTTTGTCCTCTCCAGATACAGGTTTTTTTCCTGACATACCCCAGACGCTAAGAAAATATGGTCAATATGTTCAGAGATAGAACCACACCACAGCTGTCCCTTCTGTGCAACCTCTGTGTAGTGCGTACAGCACTGGATTGCTGTCATGTGGGTGCCAAGTGCTTTGCACAGGCAGCGTGGTGTTAGCATGGTAAGATGTCTCCACACAGTTTGCAGACCACCTTTTGAAGTTTGTTGTGGCTGAGGATGCAGGAGAAATGATCATCGCCAACATCTTGCAGGAGTCTTGTCCATCCTTTGGGGATCTTGCCCCTTTTTTCTACCCTAGTTGTCCCCAAGAACTTCAGGAGCTTCCAGCCTCTGGGTACTGCTCTTTAACTACAGTGAAACGGCTCCTTGTTCCTGGTAAGATCCTGCTGAAGTCTGGGATGTGGCAAAGTCACACGTTGGCATAAAGGAGCTTGAGGTGCTCCAAGGTTTCTGGCCTTTGGTGGTTGACAGGTGGGTTCCAGAAGCACTTGCTTGATTTAGGAAACCTGTACCCTCAATGTCTCTTAATTCCCAGTATGATGTTGAACATCACAGGTCAGCAGTCAGCAGATGCAGTCAGCATCTGCATCAGAAGGGAGAGAGACGGGTAGCAAAACTGGAGTGATTTGTGGTTTATTTTGAATGTCCAAAAAGATCAGGAGGCTTTTCTCAGAAAACCTCTGACAGAGAAGACTTTGTACAAACTGTGCTTTCCCTCTTAACTAAGAGATAAGCCATAGGTGATAACAGTGTGAGTGCTAAAGCCTTTCCTCTTCCTGATCGTCTGCAAGCGGCTATAAGTAGTGTTTTCCACTTCAGTGCGTTAGTGCTATGACTCCTACTTGCTCTAGGCTTTCGAAAAGCAAGTGGTAGTCCTGAACTCTTTGAATGCCATGGAAAATGTCAGTACGCCGTTGCTCAGCTTGATGCTGTTGGGTTTCCGGTACCCGAGACGGGATTTACTGTTCCTTTGAATAGCCTGGTCCTTCCAGCAGTAAGGAATATCACTTGGTCACTTTTTGGAGTTCTCGCTCAGTTAAGAAGTTGGGTAGACAGAGAGGATGATGGTCACGCCATTGGCAAGGCAGCATGAGAGAGAGATGTGAACAAGAAGTTCTCTAGTCTCCTCTCCTCGAGGCTTGGCGCCAGCTCCAGAGAAGTCCGAACATGTTTGCCCAGCTCAGAGACAGGGGAACTTAATTAGCCCATTATCAGATAATTAATTCTCATATAGCGTTACCTGCACGGGAGCTTCCTTCAGGCATTGGTGGCAGAGGAGTGCAGTTCACTCAGATCTTCTTAAGTTTTATTTAGTATTTTTATTTCAGACACCATCGTGTGCACAGCTGCCAGGAGAGGGTCTGTTGTCTTTGCAGACAGCCCTACCGATGTTTGCCTGGAAGCTCTTCCCTCCTTTGCAAAGACTTCATGTGGCTTTTTTTTTTTTCAGGTGGTTTGCCCTCACTGCTTCATGTCGGCCTTTCAGGTGGCAGGTTCCCATGCGATAAGAACGTTATTCTTGGGAGGACTTTGTCCCACCCAGGGAAAAAAACGTACTTGCTCAAGGCATGTTGTGGTCTTTGACCAGCAGAGGGATCCCGAGCCCTGCAAGAAAGGGAAGAGTCCTCTGCCGTAGCTCCGACGCAAATTTTGAAAAATTACAGGCAGGGAAGCAGCATTTAAAGGTTTAAGTTGGTTCCTGTCAGTGCTTGCAGTTTGCTGTAACTGTATGGTGAAGCATTACGTGTTCCCCATACACCGGTTACTGGGTAACCCAGCGGCTGTCTTAGTGCGGGTGAAAATCTTCAGGCATTTGTGAAAGCACAGGCTCTTTTAAAAAGTATTTATTTGTTTTTTTAAATTTATTGTTACTTACCTGTATTTAATAGTGATTTGTTTTTTATATCAAAAATTTTTATACTTGCTGCCTTTTCCTTATCTAATTTTGTCTTAATCCTGTTCCCCACCCCCGGTACTCTTCTTTTAAATCAGTCCTCGCACAGCAGCAGGATAGGTGGAAAAAAAACTGAGGATGGAGGATAAGGTAATTAGAAATAGCAAGTTAGCAAGTGGTGGAATTGACAATTTGTCTGTTTTAGACGGTTTCGACACAGAGTGAGGAACAGAAGTTGTTAAAGCCTGTTCTCTGCTGAACCTGTACCTGATCCTACCAATACAACAGTGCCGCGCTAAGGAGCCACACTTGAACACGTCCCTGTCCAAATTATTTTGGGGGCAGCTCCCTTAGCTTAGCTGCGAATACATCCTAGTTGAACCATGTCAGGAACCCGTCTTGGTGGAAAAGGAGTAATTAAACATAAAATGGCATGCACAGGTTGTAAATTAATCCCTCGGCCACTTTATTTCATCTTGTGAAATACCCTTGTTTTTATGACTTTGCAGGAGGGCTCACAAATGGGAGTGGCCGTTACATCTCTGCTGCTCCTGGAGCTGAAGCCAAGTACCGCAGCGCAAGCAGTGCCTCCAGCCTCTTCAGCCCCAGCAGTACGCTCTTCCCTTCATCTCGCTTGCGCTATGGGATGTCTGACGTTATGCCCTCTGGCCGAAGCAGGCTGCTTGAAGACTTTCGCAATAACCGGTACCCTAATTTACAGCTGAGGGAGATTGCTGGTCACATCATGGAGTTCTCCCAGGATCAGCATGGATCCAGGTGGGATTAAAAACCTTGCGCTGTGGGAAGCTTTTGGGACAGCTGCTCTTTGAGTTAGCGTTGTTTGCAATTTGCATCATGTCCTGAAGCAGAGAGGCAGAACAGGGAAAAGGAGGTGTGAAAAGCCAAGTAGTGTAACGGTTCTGACCCTTCTTTTTTAAAAGATTGAGTACAAATGGTGATAGCAGGAGTCCCCTCTCTAAAGAGGAGCTTGCTTGCTTCGTAACTTGCTTTGCTGGTCCTGCTGGCTTAGCTTAACTCATTTTAAAGAGCCGCCAGGTTGCCAGACCTCGCTGTACCGTTCTGTTGAGATCTGCTTTGCTTGGAACGAGGAGATTTTTGGGGTACCGACAATGGCATGTGGCTGTGACCACCCGAGGTTTCAGATAGCTGGGTAGGACAACTGTGTGTTAAAGGTTTGTGTTTTGTAAGAGCTCAGTGCGTGATGCTTTTGAACAGGTTTGTATTAACAAATGCATTGCAGGCATATATGCCAGTGGCATCACACCAGCCCTATTTTTCAGGTTTATTCAGCTGAAACTGGAGCGTGCTACCCCAGCAGAACGTCAGCTGGTGTTCAACGAGATCCTCCAGGCAGCTTATCAGTTGATGGTCGATGTATTTGGAAATTACGTCATCCAGAAGTTCTTTGAAGTAAGTCTGCATTACCCCACAAGTCTTCCTTGAATGCGTGCTGTCCTGAGATATTGGATGAGCTTGTAGAAACCCTGCTGTTTGGCTAAAATGGTAGATATCTGTCAACACTGATGTCATCTCCTTCCCACAGGCTGCTGCATCATTTCTGTTGGGGTGACTGAGGTGTGGGACTCATAAAGATTCATCTGAAAAGTAACACTTTGCTTTGAGATGCAAAAGGTGCAGGAATAAATAGCAGCATATCCAGGAGGTGTAGGTCCTACAAGACTTCTCAGGGATGCTGTACTGAGCTGTCAGTGCTCACATATTTAGGAACAAAAGAAACTTTTCCAGTGAACAGCATCCACTGGAAGGAAAGTGTTGTGTTTTTATACCAGGAGGTTGGGCAGACGCCCATCTCTTCTCCTTGAAACTGGACTCTTCCTTCTCCATCAAGCCTCGGTGGTTCTTTTGCCCGGTAACTTCATAGCCACCCTGTCAAGGGTTGGTGAACCGGCACGTGTCACCCTGGTGGCTCCAGCACCTTTGGCTCTAGAGTTTTTCACAGGTGTCAGGCATGTCTGACAGACACAGGACAGACGCCTGGCTTGCGCGTGTCTGCACCCACTGAGGGGTGGTTGGTATTTTCTTTCTTTTCAGTAGGCACGGTGTTTCTTGTTTAACACTTCGGTGTGATGGCGTGGGAGGGCTTCAGTGCAGCTTGGCCACGTGAGGGTTTTGTGCTTGTAGTGATTGCTTTTCATCTTCCCAGTTTGGCAGCCTGGAACAGAAGTTGGCCTTGGCAGAACGTATCCGTGGGCACGTTCTGTCCCTGGCTCTGCAGATGTACGGCTGTAGGGTGATCCAGAAGGCCCTTGAGTTTATTCCCCCAGACCAGCAGGTAATTGTAAGTTTCAATTTTAACTTTCTTCTTGATGTTTAACGTTCCTTGCCCTTTGGTGACCTGAGCTGCGACCTTCTGTTCTTCTTGTGGCTGGTGTGCTTTTGGTTTGGTTTATGGCACGTTTGTTACATTTTATGTGCATGATCCGTTTGTGACACTGTTCTTGGGTGTCGTTATCTCCTTGTTCCACTTAACTGGTGATGGTGTTCGTTCTCTGTTAATTCCCTGAAATGAGATTATGTATGTAGGGGAAACGGAGAATGACAGTAAATTAGAAGGTACTTTTAAATCCCTTGAAGGAAGCAGTGCCAGAGTTTTGCCTTTAATATTTGCCGAGATATCACTGCTTTGATATGTGGGTCAATATTCCGCTTTCCTGTGGTGAGATGTACGAGGAGCTCATAGTTCCTGTCGAGCCAGGCCTGACATTGGAGAGATGTGGATGATAGCCAGAGTCCTACTCAGAGCTCATTAATAAAGGAATTCCTCTAGGGTTTTATGAACGGTGAATGAAGATGAAAAATATGCTAGGCAAGCTAGCTAATAAAGGTGTTAGGAATTGTAATGCAAGAATCTCAGTGTAGGTTATTGAATTGGGAAAACCAAAGCAGGCTTTAGGAATGCACGTTCCCTTTAAGTCAGGCCTGGGCTAAGCTGCTGACACCTGTGAGGAGGGCGGTGAGTGGCGGCCCAAACTTTGGCACTTCTGGTCTGAGGATTTACTAGTTCTCTTCTCCCAGAACGGTGCTTCTGAGAACACTGCACTCCTGAATGCCCGGTTTTGTATCAGCCGCAAAACTGAACTCGTCCAATTCTGTAGCGTCACTAAATTCCCCAAAACTGTCATTCTCTGTTTTCCGATTGTGAATCTGTTAGCCTGCATGTGTGTTACTTTAGTCATATCTAAACCTTATCTTCTTGGGTTCCTTGATTATCGTACAATATTACCTTGCCTGTGTAAATTGCTAGCAAGTTCTTGTCCCAGTGCTGACCCCGTTTCAGTGACATATGAAGCTGATACCTGAAAAGTGTGTGAAGTTTGGGCATTTTAGATTTCTTTCTCTTTCAGGGGAGCAGAGGAGGGAATGGGGGATGCACGGGAAAGCTATGTATCAGTAAAATTCCTTAGATTTGGATACTTGACTTGTAAGAGGACACTCATGTTTAATGAAATGAGTGCTGCATCTTCATTTCGTGATAGTATTTTGCTTGGTAGTTTCTGTAGCACAGCAGGCTTCATCTCGTCACTTGGCTGCCACAAAACTTCCCGTCTGAAACACATCAGTGCATCCTTCATACCTTTCATGTTCTTTACTGCTTTCAGCAGTGAAAACTTTGCATTTATCAGCCGTGAATCCTGGTGGTGCTTTCTGTTTGTCTTTCTCTCCTCCTAATAGAATGAGATGGTACGGGAGTTGGATGGCCATGTCCTCAAGTGCGTGAAAGACCAGAATGGTAATCATGTGGTGCAGAAGTGTATTGAGTGTGTGCAGCCTCAGTCCCTGCAGTTTATCATTGATGCGTTTAAGGGACAGGTAAGTCCTTAACCAAGATACTGACTCTCATTCTTTGTGTTCTTTTATGTTGCTCTGAATAGCATGATAGTGTCTGTAACTTGTTCAAATATTTTGAATTTTAAATTTTAGCAAGCATCAGGTGAAAGCATTAGGGAGCCTAGAAAACTCTGGTCGTGTCTCTGTTAGCGTTTTTGTGCAGGTATATCACAGTAAAGCATCCTTGCAAAAACCTGTTTTCCTGGAACATCACGTGTTTTTTGACTGATGGAGGGGAAAACAAGGCTCTTGCCAATCATTCTTCATAGTAAAGGTGGTGAGCAGGGGTTTGTGATGGCTATAGTAAACTTTCATTATGATCCTCTCTGTGAGGATGGCTGAGAGGACTGCTTTTTCCCAAGGGTCTTGGACCAGGGCAAAAACATGAGTTTCATCTAGAGAAGGGCAGTTACTTGTGCTTCATTCTCCCAGTTTTTTCTTGGTATCCTCTCCTGAATTGACGTCCTGGATATTAATTGTGTAGCTGGCTTCATTCTGCCCGTAGTCAGCTTGTCGTCCATTACAGAAGCACTGGTTTGGGCGTTTCCAACTTCAACTTAATTGGCTTTGGAGGGGGACTTTGAAGTATTGAGGGTTTGCCACAGGGATGCGAGAATGGCCTGGGGTTATTGTGGCAGGAACCAGGCTTTATTAGTTTGGCTGCTCCTGGAACAGCTGTGAAAGTGGGGACTTGCTTGGCTATGTCAAAACAAGCAGGATTCTTGCTCAGCAGACTTACTGGTTTGAGTTTAGCTTTGGACCTTCCACTAGGGAGTGAGGCAAGGCAGAAGTACCTCTGGGAACTTGGTTGATGGCACTGACCAGCCATCCCAGTTTCACCTGAACATTCATACAAAAGATTAAACTTCCTGCCTCAAGACTTTGTGCAGTTGATTGCACTTCAAGTCCTGTTTTCCTGCACAGTTTACTCAACAGTTATTAAAAAAATCTGTAGACTGTCAATTTAACTGCTGTGCTTGGAGTTGCTACGTTTGCTAATTTTAAGCAACCAAATAGGACTTCGTGCTTTAGACAGAAAACTGTGTAGCAATAAAAAAGTGTGTCATGTTCATACCAACAGATTTGGTAATCCGTTAGAAATGAGAAAGAAGGTTCTTTGTTGTCACTTCTCCTAAGCGCAGTTAAGGCTTTTAAACAAATCCAAATAGTTGAGGAAAATCCTTTGCTGAGCATTTTTAACCTTTCGGGTTCATGCCATTTCTTACATAGCTTAAAATGCATAGATGGCAAACAGTATGCTGGATTTATTCTTCTGAAACAGTGTTTTAATACAGCTTCTAATAATGCTTGGCTGCCCCAGTGTTCTTTTTATTAATCAAGAGGCTTTACCATTTGTTTTCCTCTTCCATGAATGGGGAAGCTGAAGCCCAGGTAGGGTTGTGATGTGCCTGCGATCACCCAGTTAGTCCTGTGGCAGTGGGGAACGGATGTTTCCAGTTCCAGTTCACGTGATCTGGAGCTGCCGTGCTGCAGGCTGGCATTACCTACCACGCCCTTGGAAAAACCACCATGTGTTCATTTAATGGCAAAAGGTTTCTGGGATTAACAAAGACTAACAGATGTGTTGCTGCCTGTGCTTGCCTGTCCTTGCTGAACGCAGGTTTTTGCGTTGTCTACACATCCATATGGCTGTCGCGTGATCCAGAGGATCCTCGAGCACTGTCTTCCTGAGCAGACCCTTCCCATCTTGGAGGAACTTCACCAACACACCGAGCAGCTTGTTCAGGTCAGTGTGGGAAGGGGAAACATGGGTGCTTGAGGAGATGTTTCTCTGTTACTGCTTTGTACTAGGACAGCTCCTGGCAGCCAGTTTGGGACTGCAGCTGTATCCCGAGGAGGAATGGGAAGGAACGTGGCAGATAAGAAATGCATCGCCACTAATTGTTTTGGCTATGTGCAAATATCCACTAGGTATCAGAGTTGTAGTTCCTTTCCATTTTGAAAAGGATCTTGAGTGGGTGTGTGTCCTAGTGCTTTACTCCAGAAGTTAGAGTGCAAGTAAGATCTTAAGGGAGTTGATGCAAAGAGCTGATTGCTTCCAGGAAAAGAAAACGCCAAGTAACTGGGGTGCTTAAAACGTTTTGGTTTAATGTGCACCCCCTTCCTGGCTGCCTTTCCTCTTCCTTGCAGTCCTTCTGAGAACTTGTTTCTCTAGGATTCTGGTGTTGGGGCACGATGGATGTTACCAGCAAACGAACCCTGTCTTGTACGCTCATGTGTTTAGCACATGGAGAGTGGGAAGAGGTTGGGCACGGAGGTGAGGCATCAGGTCATGCCTCTGGTATTGTGAATGGGGAAAATACGTGTCTTGTGATCTGAATATAAGCACGTTCAGAATATGAATATGCCTAAGGACCATCTCTCGTAGCTAGAACCATGGTGCAGCCCTCCAGTACGTGTGATTTGGTATGTTTGAACCTGGAGACAGCAAAGAAACTTGAAGTAAGCGGAGTACTGACATTTCATGTTCAGAGAAATTGTTTTGAGTGTTATAACTGGTACAAAGATGTAGTATTTTACCTCCTGGTAAAACTCTAGAATGCATGTTTTTGTAGAAGTACGAAGTATTTACATGACTTATACAGTAAATATTTTAATTAGTGTTTAGTTCAAGCTTGTAAGTCTTAATGCACACTGGGAACTAGTTTGACATTAATGGTTCCTGTCCACCTTTTGTCACACGCTTCTGCTGTCTCTCAAACAGGATCAGTATGGGAACTATGTTATCCAGCATGTACTAGAACATGGTCGGCCTGAGGATAAGAGCAAGATTGTAGCAGAAATTAGAGGCAACGTGCTCGTGTTGAGTCAACATAAATTTGCTAGGTATGAATTCGTTCCTTAAAGTCTCCACGCCCTGTGGGAGCATGGACACGTGCTAGAGTTGAAGAGTTAGGGGTGGGGTGTAGGTAGGTGGAAGGAGGTGAAAATAACTTTTTGCTCAACAACAGAGCGCTCTTTATAACTACTCGTAAATCAGGACGAGTGACCAGCAAGGTAAGTTTTACTTGTAATGAAGGAGGATGAAACTGTGGAAGAGTAGCTCCATCCCAAGTTCCTGAACTTGACCGAGAGTTTTTGTGTGTTGTGTTTTTTTTGTTTGTTTGTTTTTTCATGTTTTTTAAGTGGTCGCTGTCCCTTGGATAATAATATGCCATAAGAGCATTTCACTGCCTCTGGGATGCTGTGTCAAGCCACAAGGGAGTTTGGGAAATCACTGTAGCAACAGTTCCTTTTCATCCCACTTCTCACAGAAGAATCTGTGCCTTTTATATGCTAAGCCTTGTGATCGTTTTTGAGACACGCGTAGTGATATCCTCTTAGGGAAGCCGCAGCAGTCCGAGGTTGTTAGCCCAGATGCTACAGAGCTACGCAGGGGTAGAAGCAAAATCCAGGTGCCAGAGTGGATATCAAGACAAAGCAATACTTCCCCCATCTGTCACTGCCGTGTGTGTGTGTGTGTGTGTGTGTGTGTGTGTGTGTTCCAGTCACCTGAACATGAAGGCTGAGCTCTTCAAAGGCTCAATATTCTCACCTTGTTATTATTAGTAACATAGTGCTTTGATAGTTACGGACACAAGGGGAGTCTAACATTAACAAGAATTTAGAAAAAGTGTGGTCTTAATGCTGTTGTTTCAGATTCTTTCTCCCTGACTTGCCGTGCTCTTGTTTCTTTTTCCCTAAACTTCTTTCCAGATGGAGCGTTAATTAGCGTAGGATGTCCCCTGAGCTGAGCACTAGTTGTGGCAAACCGCTTGGTGATTTCATGACTCAGGCAGGAGCGCAGAAGATAAGACTAGCGAAACTCTCCGTCCCCTTTCATATATCCTATTTAACTTGGCTCTCTGGAGAGCAGAGATTAGTCATCTAATATATTCAGGAATTTTGGAAGTTTTTCTGCCTTTGCCAAGATCTTTCATTCCTGAATAAGCATTTCCCTGTTGTTCTAACCTTGGACCTCCGTTCCCGTCGAGCTCCAATACTGAGAAAACCAAACAAAGAACAACTCGTCCGCTTCTCTAGTGGGCACGCTATGAGAACAGGCGCAGGTCTCAAACACAGCATCGTTGTAGAGCTGCACGTTTGGGTGAAATAAAACCTGAACTGATCCTTTACCCAAATTCCCACTCAAATCCAAAGTTCCTTGGGCCGCTCTTCTGTTTGACATGGCTGAACAACTGTGCCAGCATGTAAGTCTCTCCCAAATGGTTTTCCCATGCTAGAAGCGTAAGAGTTCTCCTTGGGGTTGAATGAAAAGCCCAGTAGAGATGTTGCACGCTCACAGATTGTCCTTCTTTTATTGTTACAGCAACGTGGTGGAGAAATGCGTTACTCACGCCTCCCGTACGGAGCGTGCCATGTTGATCGATGAGGTGTGCACTATGAACGACGGCCCTCACAGTGCCTTATACACCATGATGAAAGATCAGTACGCCAACTACGTGGTACAGAAGATGATCGATGTGGCAGAACCAGCTCAGCGGAAGATTGTCATGCACAAGGTAAGCAACTACCGTCGATTGATAAGGACGTAAGGCTTGTCACTGCCACACTGGTTGCGGAGAGAAAATAAGGCTGAGATGATTGCTTTTGACATTAGAATTTCCCAGCGATGAAGGTATTTCAAAGTTGCGGATTTCAGTAGTAGCTGAAATATGAAAATGTGAAATAATGAGATGCCATTTGGACTTTAAACTAGCTGTTCGCTTCTAGCAATCTCTTCTGACCTAGTAACCTAGTTCTGTGCTCGTGGCGTAGCAAAGCTGCTAAAAGCCGCCAAGGCTTAACTGCAGCAGCGCCGTCGGGTTGGCGCCTTGCGAGGGACCCGCTGAAGGTCTGGCGATGACGACACACTTGCCCTCACTGAGAACAGTGTTCGCTGATGAGAGCGGTTCTATGCGCTCAGTGGAGCCGAGCCAGACCTCGGCGCACCTGAAGCCCGAGCACGGACCTGCGGGTTGCGTTTCCGAGGGCAGCCGGCGCTGCCTTGTCGCGTCATGGCCCTGCCCTGCAGCCCAGATCAGGACAGTCGGGTTGGCTGGTAGCGCTGACGGGGCGCGTGTTGCTGTAGCGTCTCAGCCTGGAGCCGTTAATCAAATCCTCTATTTCTCAGTTTTGAACGCGGTTTTGACGAGAGGCTTCCATGGTTTAGCATTATGCTGCGGTGTTTGAATGCGTAACAGTTTCAGGACTTCATTTGTCAAAAATGAAGACATTTTGGAATTAAATATGCATTGCTGTCAGTCCTACCTCCCAAGGCTATAAGCCTGCCGCCCAAGAGCAGGAAGCTCTAAAGATCAGGTGATGTCTTCATTTACCTGCTTTTAAAGGTCACATTTGCAGGTCTTGATAATTGTGATGAATGGAAAAATTTATGCTTTAAAATGTGTAGTGGAACTGAGATTATTTTCTTCAGACACATGTTTTAGGGTCTGTTACTTTGTGAAAAATAGCAGCTACGGCCAGACCTCTTATTAGAAATAAAATACTGACTAACGCTGGCTTGGAAAACCCCATATATATTGATTTTTAAGAGGAACTGAAGTGTGTCAGGTATTCAAATCACAACAAAATCAAGTGTATGTAAGAATCCTTGAGTAAAATGGACTGAGTGATTTTTCTGTTGTTAAAAAAAAAAAAAAAAAGAAGTGGGTATTATCTGTGTAAGGGAGCTGATTGTTAGCCGCACAAGGCAGTTGATCGGTGTATAAACAACGTACCTGAAGCTGAAATAATCTTCAGGGAGGTTAATTCTTAGGTTTATGAATCATTCAGAGTAGTTCTTTGAAACCAAAATCTGTATTAGTCCAAAAGAAATTATAAAGATAATTAAACAAAAATGTGTGGCAAGGGACATACGCAGTTTAACTGTAGCAGAATGACCTGTAGCTTTGCTTATATATATATATATATAAAGATAGATGATAATATACAGAGTGATTTTTACTGATGTGTTCTTTTTTCCTGTCAAAGTCTTTTGAATAAAATGCTAATTAGGTTATCAGTGTGGTTGTCAGAAATAGAACTGGGATGACAGCTAAATAGGGCTGACTGAATGTGAAGATTTCAGCTACATTATCAAGCTGAATGAAAGCCTGGGAAAAGTGAGTGTATCTACTGTTGCCTTTGGGTTGTGAAGATCGCTCTTGGTACAAACAAGTGGTTTGTGTTATTGTTAAAAACAGCACTTTTATTTAGAAAAACATAAAATATTGAAAAGTAATTTTAACAGTCAGTTCTATCAGTTAGAAAAAAAAGATGATTAACAAAGAACAAACTGTTGGACCTGGGGAGCTTTTCTTCTCCTAAACCTCCGAGCAGCTCTCAGACCTGGGAAATGGCACGTGGGGAGGGCCAAGGCGTCCATTTACGCTTGTTACAAGGGGGGTCCTTGAACTGAAATAGGAATTTGAGCGTTTGGGGCGCAGCTGCTGAGGTAGGCTGAGTTTGGGGTGGGTTTCCCATGGGCGTTCTCCAGTGGGTCCTGGCCCAGGCAGGTGACGGCCATGTACCTCCCCGAGGAGCAGGGAGGGCTGTAATCGCGCTCTGGTCATTTTCTCATCCTGTCTGCTCTTCCACCGTAGAGTAAAAAGTCCCTTATAATTGTGTTACTGAAGGAACTGTGGGATATTTCTCATCTAGTAACGAAAACGAGTTGCTCTTATGTCTCCTTCCTCTGAAACCGCCCAGGAGCACTTCAGCAGCACAGCGGCGCTCCTGCAGCACAACCAGCTTCCCTGGTTTGGGTGCTCTGGCAGCAGAGGCGGTTTTACTCTGGCTACGGTCGTTACAGTGGCCTGGAAAGTGACTTCTACTGTGAAATGGTGTGAGCAGGTGAAACTTGCTTCCACAGACCTCTTCTCTGCTTAAATTAAATGTTTGAATCGTCAGGTTCAGAAATGAAACTGCTGTTCAGCCCAGGAGCGCTGCATGCCTCTCCCAGTAGCTCTTCCAAATCGACTGCTGAAATTCATAGCGGCAGCTTTCAGGCTTTTAGCAGTTTTTCGAAGGTCAGCCTGTGGCCTGGAAGGAGGCAGAAGGCCCTGCTCACATTCAGCAAAACCCACTAGACCCTTCGGATGCCTTTTCTGCCTTGGTGTGTTTGTCCCCGGGCTGGGGGCAGAGTGTCAGGGGAAGCTCGAGCACTCAGCGGGTCGCGTCTTTCCAGCCTCCTCTCTTGGGACAGAGCCTTGTGTTCACCCACGTGCTCGGATCCCACTGGCTTCCAGTAATACGGCTCAGGATGATGCCACTTGCTTGACCAGAAGTTCCTCTTAAAAATAACATCAGTGGGTTATGGAAAATTAACTTGATTCCCAGTAATTTGAGGTGATCACAGCAAACTCAGTATTTCAGGCATTTTTGTGGTCTCCTGCCGGCGGCCGGCGCTCTGACCCTCCGGGACCCGGCGCTCGCTCGCCATTGCCGTGGCCGTAACTCGGGTTCCTAAGCTTCACTCCTCCTTCTTTTATCTCCTAGATCCGGCCTCACATCGCTACCCTGCGTAAATACACCTACGGCAAACACATTTTGGCCAAGCTGGAGAAATACTACATGAAGAACGGGGTGGACCTGGGGCCCATTTGTGGGCCGCCGAACGGTATCATTTGAGGCAGCGAACTGGGGAGGAGCTCACTGGCCGTCGGGCATCTACAACCAGCAACCGCCAATATTCCAGTTAGAACATGTTTTATGGTTGCTAAACTGCTAAAAAAAAGGAAAAAAAAAAAAAGCCTTTGTAAATTTCTTTAATTTTATTATGCATAACATGTACTAATTATTTTTTTTAATTAACTAATTGCCCTGCTGTTTTACTGGTGTATAGAATACTTGTACATAGGTATCAAATGTACATGGAAGGCCACATTTTTGTTCACTGTTGTATCTATATTCCAAATGTGGAAACTTTCAGGGTGGTTGGTTTGAAGAAAACAAACAAAAAAAACCCCGTTTTTAACTCATCTGCCTTGCAGGCAACTTTTTTGCAAATACCTGGGTGGTTGTTTTTTTTTTTTCTCATTTTAATCAAAAGTCAGCAAGAAGTTTGGATTTTAGTTAAATGGCACAAACGACGCATTTAACGTTGTTTATAAAGGACAAACTCAACTTGCTCGAGCTTTGTTTTTTTAAAAAAAAAAAAGGAATTAAGTTTGTGAAACTTTTTAGTAGCTTTTTTTTTTCTTTTGAGTCTAACATGCTAAAGGAGGTAGCTTAGCTGTCGTTTTGGGGGAGAAAACTTCACGCACCCAGAAGGTTTTTAAAGCGAGGGGTGGGGCCGGGTGTACTTGTTTACCGCCTACTCGGTTTGTTCTGTTGACATTGAGAGACACAATCTGATTATTTAGCATGAGGAGAAAAAAAAAAATCCAACTCGGCTTTGGTCTTGCTTCTATAAATATATAGTGTATACTTGGTGTAGACTTTACATATATAAAAATTTGTAGTATTTTCTTGTTTTGATGTCTGATCTGTATCTATAATGTACCCTAGTAGTGGAACATACTTCTGACTGTACAATTGTACATTTGTAAACCTCTGTAATGTAAATGTGGAGAAGTTTGAATCGACATAAACCCGTTTTTTGGTAAGAAAAAAGAATTAGCAAAACCTGTGCATTTCAGTGTATATTCACACCTTTTATGGTCGTAGCATATAGTGTTGTATATTGTAAATTGTAATTTCAACCAGAAGTAAATTTTTTCTTTTGAAGGAAATGTTCTCTTTATACAGCCTAGTTAATGTTTAAAAAAGAAAAATAAATGCTTGGTTTTATTTGTCACCTAGTTGAACAGTAGCGATCCTTTCTAAATGTTATACAAAAATGATTCAGTTCAAAATAGTGTTTTTTTGAATCTTAAAAGGTAATGTTTTGCTTATTTTGTGACAGTAAGAAACAAAAAGTGCAAAAGTACAGACCCCCCTAGTTTTCCTTACAATCAGAGTCCCTTTTCACCTTGTAAAGTGTGAATCACCTTCCCTTTTTGTACAGAAGATGAACTGTATTTTGCATTTTGTCTACTTGTAAGTGAATGTAACATACTGTCAATTTTCCTTGTTTGAATATAGAATTGTAACACTACACGGTGTACATTTACAGAGCCTTGTGTATATTTCCAATGAACTTTTTTGCAAGCACACTTGTAACCATATGTGTATAATTAACAAACCTGTGTATGCTTATGCCTGGGCGACTATTTTTTGTAACTCTTGTGTAGATTGTCTCTAAACAACGTGTGATCTTTATTTTGAAAAATACAGAACTTTGGAATCTGGCTTTGTGTTTACTTCGCACGCCCGCGATAGAGTGCCACCCCCACCGCTTTTTGCCCCTCTCTTGACGGAAGAGCAGCCCTCCCGTGTCGGCCGAGGGCGGCCGCGGCCGCTGGGCACCGGGGACACGCGGAAAACGAAGAGCAGAGCGAGCACGTGCCTACGGCTGCTTCCCACTGCTGCCATCCCTGCTCCCGCGGTCTGGGATTTGGGCTCTTTGGATCCCACCCCCCGCCTCTTTGAGCACATCTAAACCTCCTCGGAGCCCGTGCAAACTCGTAGCACCCACAGCCACCACCCTCTGGGCGGTAAGTTGGAGGTGAGAACCCACCACCTGTCTCTTGGTCGCTTTAAGCCCTGCAACCCCTGCAGCGAGGCGCAGGCAAGAGCTTGCCCTGGTACCTCTCCCCTTCTGCTCGTGGGTTCCTCTGCTACTTCCCTTGCTGCAGGCTGCGGTCGGTGTCCGCAGAGCTGAGGGTTGTGCACGAGCTGTTCATATTCTCCTCTTCTTCCTCGCTTCTTGGGGTGGGGGAGGAAAGGGGCCCGGAGGGGACTGGGGAGTGGCGCCCCAGCAGGGATGCCTCAGCAATGCTGAGTGCCACGATGTGCTCTGGCTCGTTGGGAACTGCTAGAAAAACGAGCAAACGCTGAGCTCCTGTTTGCATGGAGCCTTTCCCCTGTCCCCGGCTCTTCCGAAGAGGAAGCGCTCAGCTCGGAGCCCAGCACTGGGCGAGCAAAGTTAGGCCTGTCCTCGCCTGCATCGTGTCCCACCCCTGCTCCGAGTCGTCATCTGCTGCCCAGACCATGCTCCTGTGCAGCTTCCCAGCCTGCCCTGGCCTTTATTCCCCCAGTTCCCTGTCTCAGAGAAGCTCCAGCTCTGCGTTTCATCCCCTGGGTGACCCTTGCTTGGGGAGAAAATTGGCCTTTTAAGACCAGTTTTATTTCCTTTACCAAGCCTAAAGGACCATCCCTGTCCCTGTGGTGCAGTTCAGCGGCTGCTGGTTTTACAGGCCTTTTCCGAAAGCTATCATCAGAGTAATTTGGGAAATCCTGGTAAGTTTGAGCACTTGTGCAAATAGGGTGACCTGTGATAAATTGATGGAGGAGAAGGAACTTTCCATTTTACAGGAAATCAGGGGTTTTTGGCTCAGGGCATTAAAAGGGTTTGATTTTGGAGTATGTGTCAAATTACTGACCCTTCCCACGCTGCCATTTCCTTCTCCTCACCCCTCAACAAAAACCAATACCCCCATGACCCAGCCGAGGGTTTAATCAGTTTTCACACCCGTTGTTAAACTTAGCAGAGCTTGGGCGTTCCGACACCTTTTCTGCCCTGGGTTTGAAGCCAGCCTGTGCATTAAGCAACAGCCACGAGGGTTAGAGCAGCACTTGGGTCCTGGAGCTTTTGGGGCTCTTTAATGCTTCGTGTAACCCACGGTGTTCAAGCAGCTCGGTGAGGCGGCAGCGTGGCTGTGAGTTTGGGGCAGAATGTGGTGAAAGCAAGGGATATATATAATTTTTTTTAAGTTTAATGTAAATTAGTGTTGAGCAGCTAATTTAGGTTCAAGAGTGGGGTGAGAGTCAGCCCAGGCTCCATCTTCTGCTGGACACCGGTGGGTCTGGGATTAACCCTGGGCATCCTTCCCACCACAACAGCGGCAGCAAAGGAGTTTAGGAACTGGATCCATGGTTTTAGCTCTTCCCAGACCTGCAAACTCCTGCTCCATGCCTGACCCCGGGGGAAGGATCCAGCCAGCAGTGCCTGAGCATGGGCACGGCTGGGGCCCGGCCCGGGCAGCCGCCCCACGGCTGAGGGAGGGGGCACGATGGGGGCCTGCCGGGACGGACACGGCTGGGTCGCTCCGTGCGGACCCAGCTTTGGATATTCCAGAGCATGGAGCATGGCTGCCGGTGGCTGCTGGATGAGGGATGTGCAAGGACCCATCACGTCAGCCGGGACCCATCACATCAGCCAGGGTCCACCACGACACCCACCCCAAGTCCATCACATCAGTGATGAACCACCACATCAGCCAGGGTCCGTCACATCAGCCGGGGTCTGTCACGACACCCAGGCTCCATCACGACACCCGGGATCCGTCACGCTCCCCCCGCCCCGATGGCACAAGCTCTCCCGCTTCCAGCGGAGCCGCAGCGGGTGGAAAAAGACCCTGAGGCAGCCGGGCAGCGCCCCCCCCCAGCCCCCCCCCCCTCGCGTACAGACGCCCCTCTCGCCCCTCCACGCGTGGGGGCCGCCCCGCGGGTGGCAGCCCCTTGGTGGGGACCCCGGGCCGGCGGCCCCCGGTGCCGCCCCCCGCGGGCGCGTCGCGGCGGAGCTGCAGGGGCGGCGGCGGCCACGGCGGGGCGGTGCAGGCCCAGCTACGCGCCGCGGCCCGCTCGGGACCCTCCCCCGGGGAGCCCCTGCCCCGGGGAACCCCCCTGCCCCGGGGACCCACCCTGCCCCGGGGAGCCCCTGCCCCGGGGACCCACCCTCCCCCGGGGACCCCCTACCCTGGGGGAGCCCCTGCCCCGGGGAGCCTCCTCTGCCCCAGGGACCCCCGTCCCCTGCCCCGCGGACCCCCCCCCCAGTGACACTCTCCCTGCCCCAGGGACACACGCACACACACCCCGCCCCAGGGACTCCCCCTCCTCTGCCCCAGGAACCCCCCCTGCCCCAGGGACCCCTTTCCCTGCCCCAGGGACTCCCGCGCCCCCCCCACCCTCCAGGGACCCCCTCCCTGCCCCGGGGACTCTTCTCTGCCCCAGCGACCCCCTTCCTTTGCCCTGCGGACCCCTCTCCCTGCCCCAGAGACCCCCTGCCTGACCCAGGGACCCGGACCCATCCTGCTGCATTTTGGCATCACCCAGAGCTTTTCCCTGGGTTTTGTCCCCTGCCAGCTTCTCGCTGATGGTATTAATACACCTCTCTTTTTTAAAAAAAAAAAAATTATTAATTTGGACCCTGCTAATTGCAGTGCAATTAAAACAGAGAGAAGTGGCTCAGGTGGGGACCCTGAGGCAGAGCCCCTCCTCTGTGATATTTCACACCCCCAAAGAGGAGGGTTGCTCTGAGCTTCCCATCAGCCAGGGACCAGGGAAGATGCTCCACCATGGGACGTGTCCCATCTCTCCCTTTCCAGGGGCTGCATCTCAAATTTTAGCTGAATTTGGCTGATTTCCCCTCGTAACCCAGCAGTGCTGGGAGGGCAATGCCCCTTGTTCCAGGTAATCCCCCCTGCTCCTCCCTTGACCCCCTCCCAGTGTGTATTTTGCATTCAGATGAGGGTTTTTTAATGAGAATTTGAGTATATTTTTAGTCTTTTCACAGAAAGTATGTGAAAGCCATTAGGAGGAATTACACGTGTGTGAGAAACGACTCATATCCCATCCCGTCTGTTCCCTGCTCACCCACAGCTACGGCCTCCTGGGCCCATCGGGGTGACTGAACACCCAAATCCGGAGCGAAGTCACCCCAGGGTTACCTGGCAGCCACATGAAAGTCACTGTCATGACAGGGGACTGCCCCGTCCTCTGGTCCCACTGTTATCCCCTTATTTCTTGAAAGGGGAAACTGAGGCACGGTGCTGTGGGGCTGCTTGAGCTATTGGCCCAGGGCTGGGAGCGAGCCCTGGCTCTGCCCGGAGGATTTGCCCCTCCTGGTTGTACCCCCTAGGGGCAGCCCTGCGCCCAGCACCCATCCAGGGGTGACCGAGGGTCCCACGGTGGGGAGGCACAGAGGGTGGGGGTCCCACCCAGGAGGCAGATCCCAGGGCCCCCTTCTGCCTCTGGTTCCTGTCCCCTGTCCGCCCTGAGGTGACCCCATCTGCCGCAGGACCCTCCCATCTTTCCCTGGGCCCCCATCTGCCTGTTCATCCCTCCCCATACACCTGAGTCCCCCCCTCTACCCCTTCCCCCCCCACCCCAGCTGCGCCCGAGTCTCCCCATTGCCTCAGCACCACCCTGTCTGCTCTGGCTTCCCCCATCTGCCCCAGGATCCCTGCTCCACTGGCCCCAGCTCCCCCTCCATCTACCCCTGAGTCCCTGCAGTCTGTCCCAGGTCTCCCCCATACCTGTCTTTGGGTCCCCCCTTTGTCCCAGGTCCCCCCCGTCTGCCCCAGTCCTCCTCCCATCTATCCCTGGGTACGCCTCATCTGCTCCAGGTCCTTCCTCTATCGACCCTTGCTGCCCCCCCCCATCTACTACTGGATCCCCCCCAGTCTGCCCAGATCCCCCCTACATCTTCCCCAGGGTTCCCCCATCTGCTCCAGGCCCCTCATCTATGCTTGGGTCCCCCTCCCCATCCGCCCCAGGACTCCCCCCATCTCCTCCTGGATCCCCTCAGCTTGTCCAAGTCCCCTCCTTTACCTACCCCAGTGCATCCCATCTACCCCAGGATCCCCCCAGTTTTTCCCAGTTCCCCCCCTTCTACCCCAGGGACCTCCCAGTCTGTCCCAGTTTCCTCCATCTACTCCAGGGTCCCCCCAGTCTGTGCCAGTTCCCCCCCATCTGCACCAGGGTCCTCCCCATTTCCCCCAGGATCCCCCCACGTCTGCCCCGGGGTCCTGTGTCCCCCCCCACCGCGCTCCCCCCGGGCCGGGTCCGAGGCCCCCCCGGCGGCGGGGCCGTGCGGGGGCGGGGCGGTGGAGCCGGGGCGGGGGGGGGGTGGGGTGGGGAGGACCCCGGGACCGGGGAGGGGTGGGGGGAACGGGGACGGGACACGGAGCGGCGCTTCCTGCGGGGGGTGGGGGGGGGGCGCGGCGGGGAGGGCGGCGCGGCGGCGGCGGCCCGCACCCACACCCGCACCCACTCCCACGCCGCCTCCCGCGGGCGGCGGCAACAAAGGCCCTTCCCCGCCCCCGCCGCCGCCTCCCGCCGCCGCTGCAGCCGCCGCCGCCGCCCGCCGTCCTTGCGGCAGGAAGATGCCCGGGGAGGTGCCGCCGCCGGCGCCCCGGGGGCTGCGGAGCCTCGCCGCGCTGCTGCTGCTGCTGCTGCTGCTGCTGAGCGCCCGCACCGCGCGGGTGAGTGCGGCGGGGGGCGGCGTCCCGCGTGGGCCGGCACCGGGCGGGGGGCACCGGCACCGGGCACGGCCTGGCCCCGGGCGGGGGGGGGGGGTCTGGGGCCGGCATCGTGCGTGGAGGGCCCCGGGACCGGCAACGTGCGTGGACCGGCACCGGGCGGGGGGGAGCACAGGGACCGGCATCGTGCGTGGACCGGCACCGGGTGGGGTGGGGGGGCACCGGGACCGGCATCGTGCGTGGACCAGTACCGGGGAGAGGGGGACCGGGACCGGTACCGGCACCGGCACCGTGCGTGCGTGGGGAGTCTGGGACCGGCATCGGCATCGTGCGTGGAAAGGCAGCAGCCGTGGGGGGACCGGGACCGGGACCAGGACCGGCACTCTGCGGGGGTGTGTGTGTGTCTAGGACTGGCATCGTACGTGGACCGGTACCGCGCGTGGGGGGCTTGGGACCGGCACCGTGCACGGCCTGGCCCCGGGCACGGGGACCGGTACCGGGCTGGGGGGGGACAGACGGACGTGGGACCAGCCTCGGGCACGGACCGGTGCCAGGCTGGGGGGGGGCTGGGACCGGCATCGGCACCGTGCGGGGGGGACAAGAACCCTACTGGGAGGGGTGGCGGCAGCGGCAGCCTGCCGGGGAACGGGGCGGCACCCCCGCACCCGGCGTGGGGGTCCCGCAGCCGGGACCCTGCGGGGGACCAGTGGGGAGCGGCACCCTGCGCGGGTGGGGTCGGGCGGCACCTCGCTGGGGGGTCTCTAGAACTCCATCGACACCACACCCCCCCCTCCGCGGGTCGCACCCCGCTGGGGTGGGGGGCGGGCACCCAGCTCCCGAGGTGCTCCTGCACAGGCGCCCCCAAAGCCGCAGAATCCCGGCGGGCAGCGCAGGCAGGAGCCGGTGCCCCCCCCGGGGATGACCCCCTCCCCTGTGCCCCCACGCCCCCGCCCCCCGGGGTAGTGCTGGGGCAGGGGCTCAGCCCAGGGGTGCAGGCAGAGCTAGGCGGGTGGGGGGCAGGCGGGGTGCTGGGGCGTGGGGAGGGGGTTGCAGGCAGATGCCGTTTGAAGGTCGTCGGGAAACACGCCTTAAAAATAACCCTGGGCGGGGGGGGAGAGGGAGGAAAATCGTACTCCTGCACGCTCCCGCTTTCCCGTGGCAGAAGAAACTTGGGGGGTTTTGCCCTGTCCCTGCCCGCCCCCCCCCAGTCCCTGCCTGCCCCCCGGAATCTCTCTTGCACCTCCAGCCCTGCCCAGGCATTGCCCCTCTCTGCCCAGGCTCTTCCCAGGAGCTTTTCCCAACCCTTTTCCAGGAGGTTTTGCCAGCCGGCTCACGGGAGAGGATTTCAACGTCGGCAGAAGGAAGGGGTTATGTCCGGGTGTTCTCGCGGCTCTTCCGAAACAGCTTCTCCCCACTGCTGGGGCACGCTCAGGTTGGCAAACCCTCCACCGGAGCCACCCTGCCCTGCCTGCGCCCTGCCTGCGCCCTGCCCAGCGCTCGCTCCTCCACCAGCCCCTTACGGGAGCGTTTGGGGGACACTCCGCGGGGCGCTGGCTCTTGGGTGATGCTCTACGGGAAGGATCATCCTGCAACCAGGAGATGCTTTTCCCACGCAACCGGTTGTGCTCCAGGGCGTCAGGAGAAGCAGCTGCTCCAGGAGGGATAGGAGGAAGGCTGCCTCTTCCTCCTCTCTTAAAGAGGAGGAGAAGTCCCAGGGCCTGGCTGCTCCCCAGCACACGACCTGCTGCATCAGATAATTCTGCTGTGTAGGTGCCACGGGCCAACACCCCTATTTTTGCAGGGCAGTGGGTGTGTGTGGGGTGTTTGCCCAGCTTTCCCAGCAGCGGTCATTCCCCCTCCCAAAAGGCCAGACGCAGCTCCGGTGCTTCCGAGGAGGCTGCTGAGCAGTAATTGAGGAGACCATCAGGTGTGTGATTTACTCGTGTGAGCGGCGATAAATACCGTGGCTCCCGGCGATGCCGTGCGGCCGTGTGTGCGGTGTATCAAAGGGCAGTTTATTAAGCTGAATATTGCGCTTTGCCATTGATCCGGGGAAGCCCGAGCTGCGCCGGCAGCTCCCTACCATCGCTGGGTGCCCGTAGCAGTGAGAGGTACGTGTGTAGCCATGCTTGTGTCTCCAGCACCTGTGGCGGGCGTGGGGTCAGCTGTATGGGTGCTTGTTCCCACCACCACCACCCCAAATAAGCTTTTCCTCCTTCCCCATTTGGGGTCTTTCAGTTGCTGGCTGGTGGATGGCAATGCAGACGGTTGCTGGCATTTGCTGAAGATAATTAGGCAGGAAAGGTTACGAGCTTATTAAATGCCAGGGTAGGAGGTGATGGGATGCTGGGGTGCTCCCGGGGACTGTGGGGCAGGTCTGGGGCTGGGGGGAGGCAGCCCAAGGGAGGCAGGAGGCTGCTTCCCCCCGTGAGGGATGCTCCAGGGGACATCGGGCATCCTCACCTGGAGGGGACCGAGGTCTCTCCTCTCCCCTCCTCTTCGCCAAAGCTTTAGAATCTTTTGGTCTCATTGGACAAAGTCTCGGCTTCTCCCTGGGGTCACCGAGATGGGAAGCAGTGACTTGGCACAGCTCTGCTGCACCCCAGCCCACTGCTGTGATAATGGGATGGGGGGTGGATTTGGGGACCCCTGTCCCCCTGGTGCAGTGGTGCAGGCAACGGGGTAACGCTGTCTGCAAACCCTGCGCCAGGTCCTGGTCCCTGCCGGGGAGCCCTTCTCCGGAGCAGCACCCGGAGAATTAATTGATATTTGTGCTGCAGAGACCGGACAAATAACTCCAGCTCCCGCTGGCAGCGAGCCCGCGAGCTCCCCAGGGTGGGCCCAGCGCCGCGTCTTCCCGGCACAGGGACGTGGCACTGCTGGGGCGGTTGGGAGCCATAAGGAGTCTCCCGGGGCTCAGGGCTTCCCTTTGATCTCTTTGGTGGCTGTGATCCCTCTTGGCCCCGGGTTTGGGGAAGCTGGGATTGGTCCGTTTAACCCTTTGTGTGCCTCCGTGGGAGTGCTGAGGAGCAGGGGCTGCCTCTCCTGGTGAGACCCGATCCTGGCAGTGGGTTTTCCCAAGTGTCACGGACACGCAGGTCTGGTTTTGGCCAGGATTCCCCAGGGCTGTAGGGCGCAGGATCTCACCCTGTCTGTCCCTGCTGACCCCCATCTCCTGCCTCATCACTCTGCAGCTGTCTATGGACCACTCAGAGAGAGGACGTGGTCTGGACCTGTCTGGGAGCTCCAGGCAGCTCCATGTTGAGGAGCCCCCGCATCAACTGTACCCATGCCAGGGGTGAGTTCAAACCCTTATTAGACACCTGAGAATCCAAGAGCAGGCTGTTTTCTGCACAGCTGGGAGAGCTGGCGGCTTCCCACCCTGCAGACCACATGCAGGCCAGTGGGGTTGCTCCTTCCTCTTCCTCTTCCTCCTCCTCTGTGCAGGGCTTCAGTGGGGAGCTGGGGTGCTGGCAGCCGAGTGGCATCTGGGGACCGTCTGGGGATGGAGAGGGCAGTGCCAGGCAGCACCGCTCATGTTAATTAGAATCAGGCAAAGCATGAGCCATGAGCTTTAATCAGCGAGGGTGGCCCGTGAGCTGGGCTGCGGCGAGGTGCTGGGGGAGTGGGTGTGACACCCCCTGCCCGGGGACCCCAAGTCCCTTGGCATGCTGGGGGAGGCTGCTTTGCCTTGGCCCCGCCTGGCTGGCCGAGCTGTGAGCTTATGGATCAACTCGTCACCTTAATTACTGAGAGCGTTGATTAGCCGTAACCTTTCTGCAGGTCCCGGCCGCTTGCGTCCCTGTCCCTGCTGGAGCTTTGCCTGGGCTGGCTCCAGGGCCGGCCTCATCCTGCTCCTCTTCGTAGGGTGTCGGGGAGGTGATTTTGATCTAGTCCTGGAGAGTGTTTCCACAGGGCTCTCCTGGCGGGGTAAATGTGGTGCGTCGTCACTTGCTCTGGGTCGATACGTGGGACCCAGAGATGCCCCACGGCCCTGCAGAGCATCCACCTCCCCCTGCGGAGGATTTGGGGGTTTCGGCATCCCCCACAGCTCTGGGTCCCACCGGCACCGCCGTGGGGGTCGGGGTTGGCAGGGCACCCATGTTCTCACAAGGTTTGCTGGTGGTCCAGGGTCAGCAGCTCCCCAGTAGCCAGTCTGGCACCAGGACCACGGGGGGGATCTTTCCCTTCCAAGGCTTGTGGGTGCTCTGGGGGCTGTCGTGAAATTGTGTGGCATGTAACGAGTTTGCTAGGACTTGGCCTGGCTCCCAGGGACTGGATTTGAGGTCCCTGGTATGAGCTGGGGTAATGCGGTAGTTCGACCCACCCCTGTCTGTAGGGACATCCCAGCTCTCCCCACCCACCCACACTCAGCACCCAGCTCCTTCCTCTTATAAGCAAGAGGTGAAGCAAGTTCACAGAGAAGCTGAGAAAAAAAAAGGAAAAAAAAAACCCAAAAAACCAAAAAAGGGTCCCAGAGCTTCACAAGGGGTGCAGGGTCCTCTGGCCACTGGCACCTCCCGTGTGTGGCATGGGTGAAGTGGGGGTTAAGTCCCCAAGTGTCCCTAAGGCTCCTTTTCCCCTCAAAGAGTGGCCGGGAGAGGCTGGGAGACGCGCGGCAGCCCTGGGAGACGGCGACCGGGCCGGCGGAATGCCCGTCCCCGGCACAACGTGAGCCGGGTACCAAACCCTGCCGGGCTGGTCAGGCTGCCGGCACCGAAACCGGGGCTGTGCCTGGGGAGACGGGAGCCTTTCCCTTCCTGAACCTTTAAAGAGTTTTAAGTAGTTTTAAGTGGCGGCATTAATTCTGTACACACATCCTCTTCCTACCGAGCTTTCCCCATGCTCAGAGTGAGGCAGGGAGGCTGGGTCTGATCATATCCTTGCACCCTGTGTGGCTCTGGGTGTGTTTTTTGCTTTTATTCTGCTCCTGGGTGCATGAACCTGGCACTTGGCATCCCTGCAAACCTAGCCTCGGCACTCAGGAGATGGGGAGCAGTTATTTGATGGGAGAGAACCCCCTTCAGCACATGGTTTGGCATCCCCTGGGAGCAGTGGGCAGGTACCTTTTGCTGGAGGTGTGGTCCTCCTCAGCATCCCTCAGCATCCCTCAGCATCCCTCAGCATCCCTCAGCATCCCTCAGCATCCCTCAGCATCCCTCAGCATCCCTCAGCATCCCTCAGCATCCCTCTTCCCTCCACCTGCTCCCTGCTCTGGTTAATGCCTGCACGAGGCTCCTTGGGCTCAGCACCCCACGGAGCTGCTGGAGAAGGATTTATCCTGCAAAAGGGGTGATGCCACTGAGCCTCTCACAGGCAGAAAGGGGGTCGTGCCTCTGTTTTTCAGCCCGGCGGTGTCAGCCTGGCCCCAGCAGAAGATGCTCGTCCCCTGCCGGCCGTGTCCCTGGAGACGGTGCCGCAACACGTGTGCCGAGGGAGGAGCGGCGGCTGCTGGGGAGGTTTTCCCAGCTCTTCCATCCTCGCTTTGTGTGTTTCCCAGTTCCCTTAATGAAGTGCTTTCTGGGCGGGGTGGGGGGAATTATTTGCCATTGGGAGTGACCAGCGGTCCTTCGCCTCCCCTGGCCTTGGCTTTTGCAAGCCGCAGCCAGTGCCCTGCTCTGGGGAGGGAGGAGGTGGCAGGAAGGGCAGCGGGGCAAAACAGAGAGCTTTTTGTGACAACGCATACATCTTTCCCAGTTAATTAATTTGACATTTACGCTGAGCTTCTCGTGCAAAGCTCCGGAGCGTTTCGGCGACCTTCGTGTGCAGAGCGGGGGGCAAAGGCCCCGCTTCGTGCCCAGCCCCGCGGGGCAGGACAGGAGCAGCCTTTCTGCTGGAATTCAAGGCGGGGGGGAAGGATGTGGCCAGATCTAGGCAGAGGGCAGCTCCTGGAGCTGCTGAACTCAACCTGGCTGCAGCATCTGCCCACCCACCCCCAACAACTGTGGGTTTTGGGGTCTTGTTGTGGTCGGGAAGGAATGGGGTTGAACCCAGGGTCATGCTGGTGGCACAGGGATTCTCCTTTTTGCTGTTGGGAAGGTGAAAGCATTTTTAGAGCTGGTTCTTTCGAGGCTTTTTGTTAAAAATGGCTCAAAGTTAATTTTGGTCCTGCTTAAACCAGTATTTAACGCAGCTGTGGCGACGCATGCAATGCCTTGAGCAGATGGAGGGGACACCGTTGATACGGGGGTGAACAGCGATGGGTGCTGCTGCGGTCCCCACCCTGGGAGAGATGCTCCCCAAACCTTGCATCCTCCTTTTCCACCTCAGCATCCCAGAGTAGGTGACTTCGTCCCTCTCCGGTCCGGATCGGGATGTTCGCTCTGCCTCGGCCGTGCGATGTGCCCCTGCCGGGACCGAGGCCGCGTGTGTTTACATCTCTGTGGCCACGATGCAAAGCATCTCCTTCCCTCGGAATGGCTTGGCCGCAGCTCAAACTATTTATTTCAAGATAAAAATAACAGCAGCAACCTCAGGGCTGCTGCTTCTTTCCAGGCCGACGGCAAAACAAGGATTGTTTTATCAAGATGGGGGGGAAAAAAACCTTGATGTGGGGGAGCCTGGGTGTGGGTCCCCACCGCTGCAGCCCCAATGCGGGACCCGAATCGGGGCCCGTTGGGGTGGGGGAGGCTGGAGCCAGGGAGAAGCATCGTCTCTCAGGCAGCACAGAGCACAACTTGTTGGCAAAACACTTTATTTGCCAAAAAATGCTGTTTTCCGGAGGAGGAGGAGGGGAATGAAGCTGTTCCACGAGCCGCGTTGGTTGGGCTGAATAACACTGAGAAGGGCAGGCGGTCCCGAGCGCGAGTTTGGCTGGGCTTATAAGTAATGCTCGCGTTAGCAAATGTCAAAACTATAGCAGAGGGCTGCGTTTTGGGGAAAGAGAGTGGGTGTTTTGGTCCAAAGTGGGCATTTAAGAAAAAAAATCTTATTTCTTATTTTTTGCAAGGAAAGCTATAACTGAACAGAAAGCCCCTGTGTTTCTCTCCTACCCTAGAGCAGTTTTCCCTGAAGAGGCAGCAAGTGGTGCCAGCACGGAGCATGCAAAGAGCTTTACTGCCCCGAACTAGGGGTCAGTCCACTGTTTCCAGCTCATTTAAGGCAAATTTGGATCTACTGGGCTCCTTACAACTTTTCTAGGGACTGCCTGTCCTGGGGATGTCTGTCATGTCCTGAGATGCTGCTGGGGAACATCTCCATTGCACCCCATAGAGATCAAGCAGAGGAAGCTGGAATAATGCTTTTTTTTTTCCCATTTTGGGGGCTTTTTGGCAAGAAGTATAATTTGGCCTTTAATTTTCCTTTTCCCTTGAGCACAGGCTGCATGTGCATTTGCTTAATGTGAGGTGAGGGTGTTGTGGGAATCTCCTGCCACCCGGATGAGGGTATTTAAGAGCCAGAACTGAGTGTCACTGGAGATGGCACTTATGGGGAGCGTGGGGAGGAAGCAGGGACCGGCACTTAGACGGCTCCAAAACCCTGGCCCTGGCCCAGTGGAAAAACCCAGAGCTGCCAGGTATTTGTTGATGAAACAGGATGATTTTATGCAGCTCCAGCAATGCTTTAACCCGTGCCCAGGAGACTGTTTGGACTGCGAGGTTCCCTTTTTTGGAGGTGCTGGGAGAGACGTGACTTTGGGGTGCTTTGGTGTCCTCGGCTGGTGTCACCGCTCCCTCGTCTTGCCTCCTCTTCCGGCACAAATAATGCAGAATATAATAATAAGCCAGCTTTGCAGGACATTCCCTTCTGCCTGAGGCCTGGCGAGGCTGGTGCACCCCAGCCTGGGCAGTGTGCTTGGGTGCCGGGGGGCTGTGACGTGGAGCACCCACTCCTTGTGCTCCCATGGCACTGATGAGTGCTAATTAAGCCCTAATTAGCCACCAGAGGTTGCAAGTCGGTGCCCTGCCAGCACGCATGGCTCATGCCCTGTGCGGTGATGCTGTTGCTCTGTCAGAGGGTGATTACAAACATCCCATGCAAAGCTGGGGGGGGGATCCTGGCGTTAATTAGCCTGGTGTTAATTAGGGAGCCTGCTGACATGTATTTGCTGATGGGGAAATCGAGGTGTTAAATGAGGACCTGGGGCTCAAACAGGGACTTGAGGCATCAAGTGCGGCGAGCTGGGATGAAACAGGGGCCTGTGCTGGGCTTAGTGCCCGTGGGTCGTTGTCGTCCCACCGGGCTCCCCGGGACCCGCAAGTGCTGGAGGTGTTGGGGCTGCACCCGGCTGGGATGCTCAGGTGAGTGGAGCCGCCTGCGACGTGGCATCCAGCCTCTGTAATCGGTTGTTTTTGTTTTCTCCTAGTGCTGAAAGGAGTTGTTTATCCCCATTTATCAGTAAATAATTGTTTTGGGTGCAACTTGCTCGTTAGCTGCCTGGCAAGCTGCAATTAGGCTGTGGCAGAGGGCTGTAGGGAGGGTTGGCAAGCTGCCCTGGCTCCTCGGGGTGTCCCCTGTGGCACTGGGCATCTCCTGCAGTACTGGGGTACTGGGGCTGCAGGGGCTCGCATTGCTGGGCAGGACCCCCTGGATTTTTGGGGTGTTGAGCCACAGTCCTCAGTGCTGTAATGGGGGAGACGCAGCTGGTTATTCCTCTTTGCCCTCTTGCCTTTAATGGGGATTAATTAATGCCTGGCCCATCTCCGGGCCGTGGACATGCACAGGACCTTGCAGCGTGGGTCACGCCGTCCCCAAATGTCCCTGTGTAAATGTCCTTACAGCCATCGTGGGTGATGCCCAGGGATGTTCATGTGGAGATGGGTAGAGGCTCTCCATGCCAGGGGGCTCATTGCAGCTCCGCCTGCCCTGGACGGGAAGAGGTCCTGGCTGTCGAGCATCCTGAATCCCTTTATTTACCATGGCAAGAGCTCTTCAAACACCCAACCAAAGGCTGGAGGAAGAGGAAGGTGGGAGGGGAAGGCTCTTGCTGCCGTGGAGGAAGAGAGGGAATCCATTGAACGTGGCGTGGGGATTGGACGGGCATGGCTGGGTTTGCAGGCGTTGCCTGGTACCCACGGGCAGGTCCCTGGCACATCATCCCTCACACGGATGTACCCATCCCTGCGGACATTTCTGCACCGGTGGCATCCCACCGCAGCTGCGCCTCCCCGCCTTTGGGCTGAGCTCAACCAGACCCTGCCTGCTTAGCCTTGCAGTAAAAGGAGGCTGCAAAGTGTCAGCGGGGAGGATGTGCCATGGGGGTCTGCATCTTCAGAACAAGACATCCCGCTCTGCTGGCATGAAATCCTCCAGATCCCCCAGACGCTCACGAAACGCCCCCGCCACGCGCCCGCTCGCCCGACCAGAGACGTGTGTGCAAAGGGTGCTGTTTACCAAAGTTTGGGCTCATTTTGCAGACAACCAACCTCTATTTGTGTCTGTAACATCCCAAACAAGACCCAGAAATAGTCTGCGAGGGGCATGTCCTTTGAGTATTTTCAGCTGATGTGCAGAGAAGTGGAAAAAAAACCAACCCTGGCCAGGCTCTGGATACAGCAACCCGGCTTCAGACGTGCCCCGACCCGAGGAAATTGGAATTACACCAGCTGTAAAGGAAAGGCAGCAGGCAGGGGGTGGCTGGGGCTGAAGGCAGCAGTAGCTCTGTGTCCTGCCTCCCTCCTGCCAGAGGAGCGAGTGTTTGGGCCTAAACAGTGACTTTTTGGGTTTAAATGGTTGGGGCTGTCTCCTCAGGGTTCTCCCTTCCAGCCCTCAAGCATTTGGGTTTTGTGCTGGGCTAAAAACACCAGCAAAGGGACTGGGGAAGATCAGCCCCATGGGCTCTGTATAGACTCTGACACAATATTTGGTAAAAAGAGTTTATTTCTGGTTTGGTTTTTTGGGGGTTGGGTTTTTTTTCCCAAGGAGCTTTTTGGCTGCTGCTCCCCCTAGCCTGGTGCAAAGCTGAGGATCTGGTTGGGGTCATCCTGGCTGCAAAGCACCCGGCAGTATGGGAGAGGGTACCAGGAACACAAATGTGGGGGTTTTTCCTTCTTACCCAGCTCCAAACTCCCCGTTTACCCTCGCCAGCTCCAGCACAAGCAAAGGATGCGTCTGCAGCCAGGACAATTCCCCTGGCCCCGTGCGTCCCGGTGCCGTGACCCCTGGATGAAAAGCACTACTGAATCCGCGCCGGACAGCTTCGTGCCGCTAGCGGTGTCGGCGATGCTGGGACAGAGAACGGAGCAGTTGCTCTCCATCAGGCAGGATTGGGGTGCAAAGCCCCCACGCTCCCAGCCTGCCCCTCGTCCCCGCTCGCCTCATGCCGGCAGGATTTTTGCATCCCCCGGCTCAGGAAATGGCTGCTGCCCGCAGGCAGCCGGGCCTCCCCCTCCGCATCCCTCTCCCCACCAATTTTCCTTCCTTCAGCTGGAGTGTTTTGCCTGATGGACTGTATTAAAGTCAGGATGTGAGGAGGACAAGCTGCCAGCAATTAGGCTGTGCGAGCCCTCCCCCAGCCGGGCACGTTAGAGGAGCAGGGCTGGATGCTGAGGTTTTGGGAGAAGGGACAGTTTCTTCCCTCCTGCTCCATTCTGCGTGCTTGGAGCAGATGAGGGGCCACGTGGGGTGGATTTCCCATCCCCTGGGAAATGCTTTTGGAGAAATGGCTTGGGTTTGGGCACCTGCTTTTTTTTTGGATAGGAGCCACTGACCAGCGACTGGGCTGTTCCTGAGCCTCTCAGCTCTGTGGGTCATCCTCTTTGCTCTAGATTTGGCCAAAATACTCCCACTCTCTCCCCAGAACCCCCTGGCAGGTAAGCACCTCACACCTCCTCTCCTATGGCAGTTCAGGAGACTGGCATTTTCGGGGCCCATCCTGGCTGCCAGGAGGGCTACTCACCCCCGTGCCCACTCCCCTGCTGCAGGCGCGGGCCGGATCCTGCCTCTCCCGGTGCAATTCCAGCTGCTCCCAGCAAGCGCAGTCAGAGTTTGCCTCCAGCTATAAATATCTCGGAAAGCAGCAAAGCCCCCAAAGGGTTTAGGCACTATATATAGTTTTCTGCAGCAGAAAGACATCTTGCACGGAGGCTGGGCGGTGGGATCTCCTTCTAGGAATGGGGGGAAAGGAGAGGACACATTGAGGGCGATGATGACTTTCCATGTGGATACGGGGCTGGAACCTCTCCCTGCGGCCGGTGTCCCGGTCCCTTTGCACCCTGGCAGCACCCAGCAGCTCCACTCCAGGTCTTGCTTATGCCGAACGTCGGCAAAAGTTGCTGTCTGAGTGTAGAGGAAAGGGACGTAAAGCATTTATAGCCCTTGAAAATTGTCAAGGAAATGTCTGTCTCGGTTAAAATAGCAAGAGCAATTAGAGAGGGAAAAAAAACCCAAACCCAACAACAGGGTTTGTGTGTTATTCCAGCTCTTTTCTGAGTGCTTCCCATCCTCAGCCGGGGTTGTAGGCTCCCTGCCTCCTGCCCTCCCATCTCCTGCTGGCTCTTCCCATAACGAGGAGTACCAAACCCATCTGAAAATTCAATCTTGTGGCTCTCCCAAGCACGTTGAAAATTCAATCTTGACTTAAAATGCAAGGGCACCAAGAAGTTAATTGGGTTCCTTCTTCTTTTTGGTGTTTGCAGCGATGCCGGAGCAGGGTTGGTGCCTCCTGCGTGTCTCTGGACGCCGTTAATTAGGGAAGCCCCGAGCTTGAACTTCCCCAGCGCCTTTGCCAGCTGCAGTGGGATTTATCGTGTGCGAACAGGTCCTTCCCCTCCCTGGGTTGCAGGGGGGGAGAGGATGGGGTGGGAGATGAGGGAAAACAGGCGCTCCCAGAGAAACAGGCCAAATCCTGCAGATAAGGGGAATTTTGCTTTGTTTGACCCAGTATCTTTCAGGGGAAAAAATCCCCAGTCCTCCGGTAGGCAGCAGGGCTTAAGAGTCACGCTCGTTTGCTCAAGAATGCATTTCCCTGCTGAAAAAATCAGTCATTTAGTGGGTTTTCATTATTTAATTTCTTTCCTTCTGCAAATTTAACCTGGCTGAGGAACAGAGCTGCTTCTGTGGGTTAGAAGACAGAGATTCAAGGTCCACCGTGGTCGGGGAGCGGGTTGGGGCGCTTTGCCCTACTGAAGGTTTTGGGGAGCAGGGCTTATCTTGGCGAAGCGCCCCGAGGGTTTGCATGCCCCGGGCGGGTGGCTCTGGGGCTGAGGGCCTGGCACGGCACGGTTTGAATCTTGCTTGTATGAAAAAGAGGAAAGAAAACCCCAGGAGGAGAAATCCGGGGAGGAAGGGCAGTTCTGGGCGAAACAGCCAGAAGGACGTTGAGGGGTCACTGACCGGGGACGGCAACGGGCCCTGCCTGAGGCAGGAGGGAGGGAGACCTGGAAAGCCACATTTTCCTGGAGATGGAGTGTAGAAAAGTGGGTTGGTTGTTTTTTTTGGGGGGGGAGGGAAACCCCAACAAACCTGTTACAAAGACAGGCTGTTTTGACTTGAGAACAAAGGGTTGGTTGGTGTTTCAGGCTAATAAATATCTTGATTTTTTTGAATGTTTGCTTTTGTGACAGTGTGCTTTTCCAATGGGAAAGTAGTGAAACTCGCATGAAAATCTTCCCATTTTGTGAAATCAAAATTTTGAGTCCTTTCGCTTCACCCGCTGGGCTGTGAGAGCTTCTCAGGGGTCCCGTTTTCAAGCTCTGCCTGCTGACTTAAGAGCTGGAAAGACTTTTCAAAAGCACACGGTGAATCCCTGGACTCACGGAGCTGAGGCTCAGAGGAAAAAAAAAACGTGGTCCTTGGTGGGAGATGGTCACTGCGTGGTGAGGTTCTTCCTCACTCTGTACAGAGGCCAGAAACGTCTCCCCAGGGGAGCAAGTGGAGCATAGGGTAAAACAAGCCCCATGGCTTCTGCTGGTGGCTGCTGGGGAGCGTGGGCATCCCGGTGCCCTGGGAATGTGCTGACCTGGGGTTCAGTTCTCCCTACTTTAATTTTCCTCCGGGTCTGATGGTTTTTGGGTTGTGGGTGAGAAGAGTTGCAGGGCTTGGGACAGTGAGGCTGGGTCCTGGGTGTAGTTGGCTGGTATTTGCCTGGGAATGCTGGTACCCTGTGTGAGGGTACCGGTATGTTTGACAGGCCCCCCCGTGGGGATGCTGGTGTGTCTGACGGTCCCCGTGCAGGGATGCCGGTACCCAACCCTGTGCGGGGATGCTGGTGCATATGACAGGCCCACCATGGGGATGGAGCTACCCATTCCCCCATGGGGATGCTGGTGCGTTTGACAGTGCACTGACCACCCACCCTCTGAAGAAAGGTTTCTCTTCGTTCTTCCCCTCTCAACCTCCCTGGCTGGGCAGATCATTTCTGTCTTTCCTTTTGTCTCATCCTCTCATGCTTTCAGCCATTAGGCACTAAAGCAAACTGGATGGAAAAAAAAAGGCCTCAGATGCAGTGAAACACCCTCCTCTTGCATTCATTGGTTGTTCCTCACCTGCTTGCAGGGACTACATCTGAGGGCTGGTTGAGGTGGCTTTTATTTTGCCTCTACAATAATAAGTTTTTCTTCAACAGCAGAGACTGGAAGCCCTGAATAGCTCTGAACAAATAACATAAAACGTGTCAGGAAGGGGTATTTCCACCAGAAGGCTAAAGCTTCTCTGAGTCTTTGCTATTGTGGAAAGACGGAGCAGAAACCTGGATATTTGCTGAGGGGAAACAACAGGGTGTGAAATAAATATTGGCATTTCTGCCCTGGGGGACTTCCTGGTGACAGTCCCCAGTTCAGACCCACAGGTGAAGGCTGCTGAAGTGCCTGTGAGCAGGAAGATGCTCAGCAGTGGTGGATTATGTTGTGGGGTTTTTTTCTTAATGGAAAAAGCCATTCTTGTACGGAAACCAATTGGTTTCTGTGGTCCTTAAGGGAAGGAGCATCCCAGAGGCACTGGTAAAAGCTTTCTGTTTTATGCTCAGTGTTGCAAAAAGGCTTATGAAATTAAAAATGGTGTGTAGAGGCTGCGTGGGGGTCTTCATACCATGTGCCCCATCTTGCAAGGGATGCTGGCAGACTCTGGAATGGCAGTGAGGGCTGGCAGACGGAGACGTGCAGGAGCTGAGCCCTGACAAGTGACACGGGTGGGAGCCGGGTCCTGAGCTTGCTCAGAGCTCCCGAGCAAGTCGCAGCAGGCATGTACTTATACCCAACGGATGGTCTGAGCCCACCAGTCCCTTTCTGCAGATATTGACGCTGGCAGCGCTTTGGAGGTGTGAGCAGCCGTTGCATCCCCGGGAGCTGCCGTTTTGGGTGCAAAAACCTGTGGATGTGTCAAAAGCGGGAGTCCAAACCTATTTCTGCTCATCATGGGGAGGTGGGATGCTCTGGGGGAGGCCAAGCTGAGCCTGCTGCAGCCCCTGAACACACCCACATCCCACCAGGGCCGCAAGAAAGTAGGTCGTGGCCGCGCTGGCGTGGCGGGCTCCGTCCTACATATGTAAATCGGGTCTATTTATGGCCGCTCGGATGACTGCGGGCTCGGGCGGCTCTGAGCAATACCTCGCTCTCCGTCTCCAGTGCGGGGCTTGTCCTGGTGGTGCCAGGGCCCTGTGGGTGGGTCCAGTCCTGTTTCCGCCTCTGGGGTGAGCAAGCAGATGCTCATAGGTCTGCGCTTTTGGGGTGAAGCTTTGGGATTGCCTCCCAGTCCAACTGGGCAGGGAAAGTGAGACGAAACCTCTCCCCTCCACTCCTGGGCTGGGTGCTGAGCTCCCTGCCTCCATCCCCGCCTGCACCGGGCGTTTCTGGCAGCAGTTGCTGGCCCATCCCACCCTGGCTTCCTGCTTCCCAACGCTTTGGGGCTTTTTCATTCCTCCTATTGACAGGGCAGAAAAAAAATACCCTTTAAAGCTGCATTTGCAAAGCATGGAGCTTGTCTGGGCAGACGTGAGGCATCTCATTTCTCTCTCCATCCCCATCTCTGGAAAGGGGACGGGTCTCCCTCCAACGGTCCCCCTTTAACCCAGTGCAGGATTACTCTGGCTAATCTCCTTCAGGCTGGAATCCCTCTGAAAATTGTGGCACGTTTGCATTTGGCAAGCGCAGCATCTTAATCAACATCCATTACAATTTCCATGACAACTATGGGGAAGGTAGGCAGAAACTCCTTCCCATTGAATACAAGCAAGCTTGCAAACACCCCGTCCTAGTGCTCGGGCCACTGGTCAGCAAAGCACCACCCTTGATTGATTAATTATTCCTAATTAAATGCCATCAGGAAAAGGGCTGCCTGGGAAAAGGGCTGCTTCATTTTTTTTCACCAGTGGTTTGGGGGACCTGCGGGTGGGGAGGGGGCATCGGTATTAATCTTAAGCCAGCAAAGCTGCATGCAGGAGGCTCTAATATATTCCTGATTAATCATTATTAGGAAGTTCATTAGCTGTGGCTCAACACAGAACAGATCAGGAGGAGCAGCAGGGCTCCAATAACTGAACTGCGACAGTTTTAGGTGCAGATAGGTGATGGTTATCATGGCGTCAGGACAGCGATGGCTTTTCTCCTTCCCATGCTGTTTAAGTGTGGTATGAACAAACCGTTTCTCCTTGCTCCCCTGCATCCCTACGACCCCCCTTTTAAAAGTATTCATTGCCACTTTCACAGTTGCTGTGCAAACTGGACCGGGATGCTTCCTGCGTCCCTAAAAATAATGCTTAGCTTGTTCACCCTCCCATGGCTGGGGGTGATGCCCGTGGGTGGGCTCCCCGCATCCGAGGAAGGGGCAGCTTGTGGGGGGAGACGGTGGGGATTTCCTGAGTGTTGCAGGCTGGTGCATTGGGAGCAGCTTCAGAAAGTGGTTTTCCATGTGCCAGAATTGGTGAGTTTGGCACAAAATACTTGAAAAGCTGTTAAAACATAGAGGACTGCGTGGCTGTGTGGGGTCTGCTGCCTGCCCTCGCCATGGGGCAGGATGTGGTCCCTCCGCCTGCTCCACGTTGCTGACCCAGCATGCTTGGAAACTGTGGAGAGAATCCCCCTTAATGGTGATAGTTGCTTTGCTCTTGGAACTCCTAGCTGGGAAAGGTCTCGGGTCTGACTCCTCAAGGGGAAAAATCCCACCAAGGATCCCTGCCACGGCACGTGGGGGGGTGACTGTGACCACTAGTCCTCGGTTAGGGGACAGGGAAACTGGGAGGGAGAGGAGACGGCAGCCAAGGGGGTGGTTGGGAGGAGGAGGATGGTTTGTAGGGTTGGAGGATCTTCCCTATAAGAGCAAAGGGGCTGAGATCTGTCCCCATCGCGCTCCTCTCCTCACCCCAGCCCATTCCTTGGAGGCTTGGTGTTCCCCTCGCCACCTTGATGACCACAATTGAGCCAATCCCAGAAAATGAAATGGCATTTAAAAAAAAACCGAAATAAAATTAAAAAGCCCACAATTGCTTTTTGTGGTCATTAAGAGGCTTTTTAATCCCACGGCTGCCTGTTCTGCGGTTTCAGTGGAGCATCCCTTGGCTCGGTGACAGCACCCCGCTCACCAAAGCCATCCCATGCTCCTGGGGGGGGCTGTTTTGGGGGAGTCAGATTTCTCCTTAGTCCCTTGGGGGCAAAAATTAGTTATGGTGCATCCGACCTCTGCCAACATCCCCCACAGTGGGACAACTTGCCCTGCAGAGGTGTTCCCCATGGAGGGAGGTGACACGGTGGTGGCCTCAGACCAGGGGGATTTCTGCCTCTTGAGTCACCCTGGCTGCCCCGGCTGGGAAGGGCATCACGTGCCTGAAAGTGGAAGAGGTTTTCCGCCCGGCTCGTGGTCCCTGCGCTGTGTCCCCACGTCCCCGAATAACCGTGCTGAGCTCATCCCATCGCCGCCAGGCCTGGGGAGGGCTGAGCCCTTGTCGCTCCCCATCAGAAACCTCACGGAAAAGAGATTTGAGGTGTGGCACAGCTGGTTCCTGTGTCCCGCCTCCGACGGGGGGTGATTTCCCTTGGCATGCAGGCGTTTCCAGCTGAAACCTTTTCTTCCGCGAGCAGCTGTGAGATCATTTTCTTCTTCCCACAGCACAATTAAGCATTGTTCTTCCTATTCCACTGAAAATTAAGGAGGGGTTATGAGCGAAAATACAGCAATCGGTGGCCTGATGGCTGCCGGTTCTTCTTCCTAGCATCGAAGGAGGTGGGATGTGGCTCCCTAAGCATCCCAAAGCCTTTTCCCTGCTGCAGGGAGGGGTATTGCCCTGGTAGAGGAGGGGTCCTGCCAGGTCATGGGGAGCAAATCTATGCTGCTGGTTCCTGCCTGCATCTCGGCACTAGGACCCACCCAGCCTGGTACATGGGTGGGAGGGTTGGGACTGCGCTTGGCTGGCTTTTAAAAAGGGTAATTGCTCTTTTCCTTGCATTTTCATTGTTTAGCAAAGGGCTGTTATCTAAGCAGGCAGGGAACAGCAGTCTGGCAGTGCTGGTGCTTGGCTGGAGGGAGCAATTCAACATGCCCGAATGAACTGAGGCTTCAGGTCAGAGGTTTGGGAGACGAAAAAAAAAAACATCCCTTTTTTTTTGTGGGGCTCTGGAGAGCCAGCCCAAAGAGAGCAGGAGCTGGCCTGGATTGCTTGGGAAGGGTGTAAAGATGTTCCTGGGAGCCCTGTAAACTCAAATGCTGCTCACAGGGTGCCCATCTGGGCACACACAGGGTGTTCTGAAGGGTCCTGGTATTGCAGTATGAAGCCCATGAGCAGCAGCCCTATGTGATGCTGGCGGGAGCAGCGATTCCCTCTGCTCCAACCAATGGGTATTTTTTTGCTGTCAGGGATTCAGCGTTAGGGAGAGCATCTCACCCTTCACCTCGCTCATCCGCCTCCACGCAGCACCCACCACTCAGCCCACGCATCACGCAACACCCTTCTCCTCTACCACGCGCTACCAAACGGTGAGATGCACACCCTGGAACACAAAGACACCCCAAAACCCCATTATCCCCAGCTGGGAGAGCCGTGCCGGCATCACCCATGGAGCCAGCACAGATGGGGATGTGCCACCAGCCCATCTTTGGAGCCCATCTGCTCGGCATCCCGGTGCTGGCTGCGCTTTGCCAAGTCCCTGTGAGTCACCCACGGCTCATCCCCACACGGGGTATTTTTGCATCCACCGCTTCAGGCTCCCGTGTTGCACATCTCCCTCCACAGCTTGCTTTTTTTTTATCCCCCTTAATTAATGGAAACCATCCAGGTGTGCAATAATAGCGCCGGGTGACCTGTATTTTGCATGCTCTGCATTGTAATTAGGAGCCGGAGCACAGAGACCGTGCTCCCCAGTGCGGCAAATCTTTCCTGGCCGTAATTAGGGAGAGAAAATCGGGGGATTTTTTTTTTAATCCATGGTGGCAAATGTGGCAGGAGGGGACCAAGCCTGGATCCAGCCCTGCTGCCTCCTACCCATTTCCAGGAGCTCCCATACCTGCTGTGCCATCCCAAGGTGTAGATCCGGTGGGGTATATGTTGGTTGGTAGGTTTTAAGCCTGGAAAGAACCATGCAGTCATCAAGCCCAGGGTTTTATGCAGCTCCTTCAGGCTCAGAGACTGTTTTTCCTTGGAAGGATGTGGGGTGCGTGGCCAGAGCCCACCATGGCCTCGGCTCCCTGTTGTCATGCGCCGTTCCCGGATCTTTAGCCACAGTGAGACAGATTGTGTCTGTTAAGGCGCGTCCCTGATGAAACGCCAGGTGCTTAACATATACCACAATTTTATTATATTTTCCACTGTCCTTAAGCAGGTTATTTTAACCCTTACAGTAAGCCCAATACATAGTAAGACAGAAACTGGTAGAGCAAGGTACATGGAGTTGGGGAAGGGGAGTACAACCTGCTCGGTGGTCCGGCAGTCCGCAGCGAGGTCAAAGGCGATGGGTGTCTCAGACCAGCTGAGAGGGAGCTCCACCGAGTTACTCCACTCTCCGATTTTATAGGTGGCGTGAAGCCCCTGGTCCCCACATATCTTTGTACCCAGAGTCTTAATCACCGCAGCACACCCTGCTACGAGTCTTGGAGCTGAACAGGGGCTGTTTGGGTGGATAAATGAGGGGCAAGGAAGGAGGAAGGCCTCATGGTTCAGCAAAAATGTTCACACTTCTGTAATATAAAGGAGCCACACAAATAAACCCTCAACCATGAGCTGTGCTTGTGATTAGTGTTTAGTTGCAAGTGGGTGACAGCTTCTTGATTTGGTTTAAATACTTCCCCCAGGGTGTTCTGTTAGAAACTGTCCAGGGTCTTGACTTAAGTTTAGGCCTAATTTTCTGGCAGCTGGTGGCAGCGTAGGGAGTGGCAGAGGCACATTATCGGAGCCTGCACGGCTGGGGCTGGGGGCTAAGCAAGGGGCGACCACCAGGTCTTCACCTTGGCCTCATCGTGGCATCCCCCTCTTCAGCAGACCCCTGGCATCGGTCCAGTCCCAGGGTCGGGACCCCACACCTGCGTGTGGGGGAGGCGCACATCAGCAATATGCAACCAGCGCTTGAAAACGTGCCCGGGGCAGCATTGCGTTAAACCTGGCTTTGCTGGGGACCTTTCCCATAGCCGTGTTACATCATTTCACAGGGAGGGGATTAACCCTCCAAGAGCATGACCGAGCTCTTGGGCAGCGCACAGCCCATCTCCCTCCAAAGTGCCCATGTTTTGGTACTGTCCCTTGGTTTGGGACCTTCCTATCCCCTGTGGCTTTTCTGCTCCACAAGCTGTCTGCCCAGAGGCGCCAGACCCCTCCTTGCCCATGCTGGGAAGGATTAGGCTCCCTTGAGCCATCTGGTCCCTGCAGGAACAGACCCCGGCTCAGCTCCCTGCAAGCCCTGAGCCGATCCCCGCAGCCCCATACCCACGCTGGGGACAGCCTCCTGTGGCAACCAGCCAGGGGGTCCCCTGGTGAGGGGCTCACCCACACAGGGACAATGACCCTCAGCACCTTCCCATGTCTCTCCCTTGGCTGCAGAGGGAATGGCTGTGCCTGGCTTGGGGGAAACACCTTGTGTCATTGGTCTGTGCCACCTTTGGGGACAGAGTTTGGAGCCAGGCACATTTGTGCTTGTGGAAGTAGAGAGGGTGAAACACCCCACGGGCACCTCTCACCTGCATTTGGATCAGAGGTGCCTGCTGTCATTGAGAATAAGGTGGAGGATAAGGGGACCTCTCTCCCCGTGCTCAACGGGGAGCCCTGGGGAGGATGCTCTTGGCTAGGGACCACTCTCCCATGGCACCTTGGCTCCTGCCTTGCTGCTGGCTACTGCTCTGTCTTGCTGTCACCAGTGCATTTAAGCAGTGGCTATTATTCTCTTTAATCCTTGCAGACAGGCTCCTGCTGCAACCCTCAAAGCGCCACTCGCTTCACCTGGCAGCTGGCGAGCCGGCGGCACCCCGGAGGTTCACCGCGGGTGGCCCCGGCACCGGCGGCAGCACCAGCAATCGGCTTAAGGAAGATAAAGCTGCAGAGATGGGAGGGACGAAAAGAGGTGGTGGGGTTTGGGTGGGGAAAATGAGCCACCGGGGGTCTTGCAATTAGAGCTCGGGGGCCTCCTGGGTGACACTGGGCAGGTCATCCCACGGGGGCTGGATGGCAGCCTTTGCCCCCTCAGGACGTGCCTAGCTCAAGGCTGGGCTGGGGTCAGAGGATGATGGATGCCAGTGCTGAAGAGCATCTCTTTTTTTGGGGGTGGGGGAGCAGCCCTGTACGTGTGAGAAGGGGATCGTGGCATTTTTTACCTCTCTGGGTAAAGCTTTGCATTGAGATCCCTGCTCTGCCTCACTCCTGGTATCCAGGGGCTTTTCCCGGAGGGTTTTGGAGCAATTGCCCCCAGCTCACTGGCGTGTCGCATGGGCGCGGAGCATCAATTTTTGAGGGTGAGAGCACTGGAGATGCTCGCTGCCTTCTGCGGCTGACAAATCCCCCACCTCCAACTGCACCTTCGTACTCCCCTGAGCTGCATTGGCATTCTGCAGCGGGGACCCCCAAAACTGAATGCCTGTGTGGGGACAAGTGATGCCAAGCGTCCAGCCTGAGCAGCGGTCGAGGAGGGAACCCAGGGGCCCAGGGTGCTCTGCAGAAGGCAGGGGCAGGCAGGAGCAGGCAGGCAGGGCTGTGGTCATGGAGGCGCAGTGAGAGGCATGTCCTACAGCCAGAAAAATTTGGGCCAGGCAACGGGAACCCCATGTTGATCAGGATGTGCTGGGATAGAGGGGCTGTGAGATGCTGTGCAAACCCATTGCTGGAGATGCTAAAGGCTGGGTTAGCTCAGCTCATGGGGAACCAGAGCTGCAGAGCTGATCCCAACCCAGGGATGCCTTTGGGTAGGGAGCGGGGCTCAGGGGAGCCCAGCCAGGTGAGCAAAGGGCAGAAGTCAGGATTTCTATGCAGTGCATGCGGGCAGCATCTTCTGTAGCATCCCTGCAGCAGCATGAACGCAGGGAGGGAACTACAAAAGGAAACTCTGCATTAATCCTCAGTGTTTGGCCAAGCTGCATGCTCAGCCCAGCCCTGGTGAGGTCTGGGGGCCAGGGAGAGCAGATCCATCACCGCTGTGCCAGTGTTCCCAATTCCAGACCAGGGTGTGGCCAGAAATCCACATTTTTAGAGCAGTCTGGGGTGTGTAAACCCCTATATGTCAGATAGTTGGGACGCCCTCTTCTCCACACCAGGAACATGCAAATTCATAACCTTATTTTTATTCTGGCTAGTGTAAGCATGCCCTCCCCATCCCTGGGTTTGATGCATCCTTGCGAAACCTTGTCCCTGGGGATGCCACACGTAGCAGCGAGTACCAGAGATTAATGATACAAGATGCTAAAAATAGCACTTTTTATCTACAGACACGCATCCTTGTGCATGTGGGAAGCTGGCAGGAGGAAAGGCAGAAGTGGAGCCTGGATGAGCACGACCTCTGGGCTGCTGAGTGCAACGTGGAGGTTGGGGTGCTCTTTGGGGTGCTCAGGGGTGCTGACGCTTGTGGCTGTAGGAAAGAACAAGGGAGATTTCTGCTCATCTCCAAGGTCTTTTGTTGTGAAGTCAATGGGAGAACTGATTTACAGCCATGCTGGGGGTTTGCTCCGTGACTCAGTTTCCCCATGGGTGAAGAGGGGGTGGAGGTGCCTTGCTGAGCTGCTCAGAGACCAGCAGAGGGTTATGAATTCCCGGGGAAAAAGTGCCCCTTTGGTCAGACGAGGATTGCTCACCCATCGCAGCGTCGCAGTGGATATCACTCGCTTCTCTCGCCACATGCGCACCTCCCTGGTGTAATTTTAGCATTTAGGTAAATCCTCCATTTTATTACACCGTAAAAAAATCCATCAAATGCAAAGGCATGAGGTTTTATGCTGCCCTCCCCCCAGGGCACAGGCAATCTGCTGGGATCTGGGCACCCAGCAAGGGCTTCGGGTAATCCTCTCCGCTATCCCATCCTTAATCCTCTCCCTGTCCCTTGCTGAACTGGCCGCGGGGCAGAGGAATCGAGCACGGGGTGAGCTTGGGTTTGCTTTTAAGTGAGAGATCGCCAGGGTTGGATGAGAGTGCTGCCCAGATGGGGCCAAAATCTGCTGGTGGGGGGCCGGGAGCTGTGCTAGCCCAGCTGCTGGGGTTGCGGTGGGCTTGCAGCAAGGTGCATGTCCCGCTGCTCTCCTTGCACCAGGGAAGGCTGGAAGGGACACCAGCCGCTGATGTTCCCAGCAGGAGGGAGATAGCCTGGATTTGGAGGACTTGGGAGCCCGATTTGCAGGAGCATCACCATTTCAGCCTGGAGTTTGGGGTCTGGGCACCCAGGGAGAGCTGGTCTGTGGGACTGCGGTCCCCTGTCCACCACCCATGCCGCAACCCAGTGTTTCAGTCCCCCATCCCCACTCTGAGCATCCAAACGTGCCAGCACAGTCCTGCTTCCCTGGGTCTCCTTCTCTCAACACCTGCAGCAAAACAGCCAAGGGGACCCAGATGCAGCCAGGCAGCTGCCTTCATTCAAGGCTGGGCTCCAAGCCTTGCTTCTTCCTTTGCATGTAAATCATCTCCCATGGCTTTTCCAGCATCATTTCTGCCGCTGGGTGAGCGCCCGGGATTTGTGCTGAGCCCTATGCAGGGCTGGGAACGTGGTGGGAAGGTCACTACCAGCCATGAAAATAAATAGGGAGAAGGAGAAAGAGTTTTGAACATAAGTTCTTGCGCTTTTTTTTTTTGCTTTTTTTTTTTGTGGGCTTAGCAGCAGCTGGCTGAATTGTGACCTTGTTGCTCCTCTGCTGAGCGATAGCGGTTGGGGTCCTCGCTGCTCGCTCCAGCCAGCGGAGAAATCGTGGTAGGGGTAGCTGCACGGGTGGAAGCGCGACAGTCGAAGGATGTGAGTGCGGGGAGGGTGGCAGGGAGAGTTCTTTTATTAGAGCAGCCTATATGTTTGGGGAAAAAAGCTCCAAAGCAGATAAGCTTTTGGGCTCACAAGTCCTTATTCAGGTCCTAAATAGAAACAGCTAAGTCAGATCACTGGGTTTATTTTAATCAATTTTAGATCTGAAAAAAAGACTGGTGAGCTGAAAATCCTTTTTTTTCCTTCTTCCTTCTTTTTGTCTGGTGGTTCTTTTTTTTCTCTTTTCTTTTTTTGTGTTCTGAGGAACCCCATCACTGTGTAGGGCTGGATGGTGCTGTGAGCACGTCAGGTGAGATGCTGGAGTGGGTCATGGCCCTGACACCTCCAGACACACCAATTTTGGGCTTTCTGTATCCCCCGAGGAGAGGCTGTGTGAGATGGAGGCCAGGAGTCCTGGGACCCTCTCCCAGGAGCTTTTTCAGGCTTTTGGGGAGATGCTGCCCCATTGCTTTGTGACTCAGTTTCCCCACCTGAATGGCAGAGAGGATGCTCCCTGCAAGCCAGGCCGGCCCTACAACTTACTGCTGCCCTTCTGAGGTGCGTGGAGCTTGAGGAGGTGCATGTGTCACCAGCATGCTGCCATCGTCCGTGGTTTGAAGCATGGTCCCACTGCAGGGCTCCTGCTCTGCTAACCCCCCTCTCCAGCTGGACTGCAAGGTCTCTCCCTGCTCCAGCACAGGTTGTTGTGAGTGCACATAATCGTGGCTGTCCCCTGGGTCATTGCAACCCCACCCTGATCCTGCTGCAGGATGCTTTGAGGTGCCCAGGCCGGAGATGCTCCACTCTTCAGGTGCCATCCAGCCTCCAGCCTGGCCTGAGTTGGATACAGCGATTCCCAGGGTTCATCCATCCATGGTGGACATCAGCACCACTGGCTGCTTCCTCCTGCTGCTGGAGATCACGCCTTGGGAAACACATCTCCTCCCCCAAGGAGAGGGGAATTGGTGTTGGGTGTCCGTCCTTGGTGCACCCTGCGGGCACAGCACCCGGCACCCACTGGGCATGGCACCCACCTTCTCTGCTGTTGGCACAGTGCTGCCCTGGGCTCTTGCAAGCGTTGAGCAGATAGAAATCCTTCCTGCTACTTAAGTGACCTGTCTTCAAACTGCACAGGTTGGAGAAAGGCCAAGAGATTTGACCAAGAGGTGAAGGAAATATGGTGGAGCAAGGACTTGAACCTGCCTTCTGCTGGTAGCTCTACACACTGGGACATCTTGCTGTGTCCGCCTGATCCCTGCCAGCTGGAGAAGGTGGAGGAGTGCAAAGGCTGCCAGTATTTATTAAGAAGATGCTGGACTCTGCCACTGATGTCCAGTCCCTTGCTTTGCCCCAGTTTCTGTCTCCTTGTCAAGCAAGGGAGGATGTTTTTCCCTTCCTATCACCAAGTGTTTTGGGATGGGTGAGATGGAGGTGCCAGGAGAAGCTCTGTAAGGGGCATTTCCCTCCAGACAACTCAATGACAAATACCAGCTCCAATGCGTGCGGCCTCCACCCCTGCACACGGTCCCGCTGCTTCACTTCGGCTGCCTATGCCCCAACAAAATTAAACACCTGCTGTGATGATGGTAATATCCCACACAGGGAAGAGGATAAAAAGCACCCGGGGCTGGGATGAACTCAGTGGCTCTCTCCAGCCAGTGCACAGAGGGACCCTTGCTCCAGGACCAGTGATGCCATCTCTGACCCATGAACGGCCCAGCTGGCCGGATGGGTGCTGGGGTCCGTCTTCCCAAAGCTTTGGGGCTGATGCTGCCTGGTAAATGTTGCCTTAAGGGTGCTGGTTTTCATCTCTCTGGCGGGGTGTTGAAACGCTGCCATCCCACTTACTGTATCAGCCGTAATTATCGTTGGAAAGGCAGAATGGAAGCGGCTTGTTTAGTTACATTTCATTAAGAGGACTTCATCTGGGGGCAGGAAACAAGGAAGCTCAGGCTGTATAAATATTTGAACAACTCTTTCCAGCAGCATAACCCCCTTTCACACATACACCCATTGCACGCGGACGGGATACCTTGAAACATTTCCCACTGCATGCAAAAAGCCTTCAAATCCCCCATTCCTGGTGTGGGGGGCAGCGAGAGTGTGGCGCGGTTTTGTCCATTGGCAGAAGCTTTGCTCATTTATAAGGCTTGAAGCTCTTTTATTTTCTCGGTAAGCTGAGCCCTGCAGGGCTGGCGGGGTTTCCTGGGCAAGAGGCAGTAACCAGAGATGGGCAACGCTCAGGTCAAGGCTCTGATCTTCAGCAAATTCAAGATGTTTTCTTTCATCTTGAAACCTTAGCTTTATTGGCGCGGCGCAGATCCTAAGCGCTTCCAGACGTGACGCATGGGGAGCCAGGCCGCGGTGCCCCAGCTGCTGTGCCCTGTCCCAGTGGTGGCCGTGTTTGGGGTGACCCCATTGCTGGGGGCTGTCCCGGTGCTGCTGCAGCTGGCCCGGCCCCCACGGACCATTTCTCCTCTCTTTGCACAAAACAGGGAGACATCCCGAAAGGCAGAGTTTTAACAAATGCATGAGCTTCCCCATGCATGGAAAATTGGGGTTATTTTTCTAATTGCATTTTTATTTTTCTTTCTCACACATCATTGCTTAATGCCTCTGGAAGCAGAGAGGGGAGGGCAGCTGTGCAGCCGCCAAGCTGAAGGGGCCGGTGCCGTCGGAAGGGAGATTGATTACATTTCCAGACGAATAACTGCAGCAGATAAAGTTCAGGGCAGATAAATACAGGCTGAGGGCTCTTTGTGTATGGACTAGAAAGAGGAAATACCTCTTTTTTTTTTCTTTAAATCGAGGAGTTCCAGTGGTGATCTGCTGGGGGTGGGAAACATCGACCTGCTCCTGAGCCCTTTTGGAGAGAGGCAGGATGATTTTGCAGCTGAAAAGATGCAAATGAAATTAATTTCACGGCCAGGATGGATGCTGTTGTGCCCAGAGGAGCTGAGCAGAGCCAGACTGTGGCCCCAGGCTCGCTGCTGGCCTTTCTCTGCTTCATGGCATCACCTTTCCTTCCTGGGCACGGCAGGCAGGGCAGGGAGTCCTGTGTGAACCCCCCACCCTGCTCTAATTCTTGTTGGAGAGCTGAGTGATGAAGGAAGACAGCAGAAATTGGGTTACTTTCAGCGGTGAGAAGTACCTCCATGTGTGCGAGGAGCCACTCGCTGTTTGCAAGGTGCCTGAGCTGGGGTTTTCGCCCCCCCTTTGCAGCGCTAATGCCTGGTTGCTCTGCATCTAATCACCCGGCAATCGATTTCTAAGGTGCAAAAAGTCGGGTATTTAAGTGTCAAGCAAGCAACACTTGGCATTTGCACAGCTTTCAAGTGCTGATTGATTAACTTTCTTGACAGCCCCAAAATCAGGTGCCTTACCCACCCCCCACCCGCCGTGAGAGTGACACATCAGTCCCAGGAAATCACTGCGCCTCACTGGGAGCCGGATAGCCCCAGCATTATCCCCACACTCCAGTCACCCGTGGGTTCCTCCCTGCGTTTTGCTTTGGTGTCTTGTCCTCAGGATGGTCTTGATAAGGATTAACCCCTTTGCCAGTGTCTGTCCTGGCTTAGGGGCTTGCAATAAATGGGAGCGCAGCACGTGCACAGCCTCGGTCCATCCCTGCCTTGCTTTTAATGCACGGGGCATTAAATCGTCGCATCTTGAGGGTTGGCGCCACCATAATATTTTGTTAGTGCCGCTGCCCGCCTCGTCAGTGCATTAACACAGAAGAGCTGGGAAATCCAAGTGGGGAGGGGGAAGGATTAGGTTTCCCCCACTCCGACTCTGTAGCGTGGCTGGTGGAGAACAAGGACTCCAGTGTCTGAGGCACCGGGCGTCAAACCACCCCGGCACCTATTTTCCCCCCCTGAGTCAGAGTGTTCAGGAACACAGGTGTATCATTCGCTTTGTAGTTTAAGATAACATAGTCCTCTAATTGTAATTTGATGTGACTTAGAAACATGCCAGCAAGAGTAAGTGACTTATACAACGCCCACAAATGTGCTAAGGTTAGATAGGCATCAGAAACCCAGAATGATGAAGGAATCCCCTGGTGTGCACAATATATAAGAGGAAGTGAAAAGGAAAAACACGTTATGAGGCCAGCTATGAAACCAGATGGAACCGGCTTTGCAGGTTAAGTCTACAAAAGGTGAAAAGGGCAAGGGGAGGAAGACTTGGAGCCTTCATCACCACGACCACCAGAGAGACCACCCGAAGACTGCACACGTGCGCAGGCAAAAGAATTAAGGGTGGGGAGAAATGTAAATTAATTCTGGGAAACCATTACCATAATGCTGTAATCAGTAGCAGAAACAGTGTAAGAGGATGAATATTGGAGCAAGGGATGTGTGTGCCTTTGGAGGAGCGATCCCCCACGCACCCGGCGCCGAAATAAACATACCTACTTTATATCTCTTTGGGTTGTAAAGTTTGTTCCGCAGCTCCATTTGGCGACCCAGATGGGACCTGCTCTGCTCGACCGCAGGACCGGCTGAGAGGGGGACGTCTTCGGCGCGCCCCGAGCCTTTCTCGGAAGAACCCCCTCCCTCGCCCGATCTCTGCGGGAGCAGACAAGGACCATCAGCGGACCACGTAGGTCAGGAAGCGGATACCTGTAAGCCGTGAGGAGATGTCCTACGGGAGGTAAACAAGAGCCATAGCTCGCCCCTGGGCAGTTTGGATTCGAATCCTGTAACGGGGGGAGGACTGTGGGAATCCCTTACTGAGGGCAGTACACAAGGCCGTCAGGTGAGTTGAACACTTCTTGCTGGAATAGTGGAAGCAGTAGGTGGGATAACTATCGTTCATGCCATCTATCACGATCCATGGGAGTTGAAATTTATTTTGTTGTGGTTTTAATTTGAATATTCGTGATAATTGTTATAAGCAGTATGTGTAAGGAGCTTTGTGTCCGGTATTGTGTGTTGTATAAGTGTTACATGTTATGTTGTCATTTCGAATTGTTGGGTGTTTGAGGGAGTGAGACGCAGCCCAGCTGCCGAGCGAGAGCGGAGTCCTGATCCGCGGTTCCGCGTTCTCCGCGAGGAGAGCCGCCGGAGACGGACGAAGCATATGACAAAGAAACTTAACATTCAAGTGCAATTTGGAGACAATTTCTTGGAGTAATAGAGGTCAAGGAAACTTCTGACTGGAACAACAGGTATTTTGTAGGGATTCAGAGGATATAAGAGATTAGGAAAAGGGTTGCTAGTGTATGGGGGGAGGAATAGAGCACAACAGCGTCAAGACTATTCGGCAGGGAGCACGGACAAGTATCTGCCTGCTTTGTCGTCGGTGCTGTTTGTCCATGCTAAGTGTTCGCAGTGTCATAAGTATATTATCTCTTCTAACGGGAGGCAGGAGTTTTGCCTTGATAATTGTCTTGAGTTCAGGTGCATCTGTTGTGCGGTATTACTGCTGTCAGTTCAGTCAGGCTGTATACTTAGGTAAAGGAGCCTGTAGGATAATTATCATGGGAGGAACACAGAGTAGCGGAATATTGAAAAGCAGCCCCTTAGGCTGCATTTTGGCCCACTGGAAAGAGATAGAAGGACTGCCAGGGGGAAGTGTGGACAGAAAGACTCTAATAAAATACTGTAATCAGTGGCGGCCCTTGTATAAATTAGGTGATGAGGAGAAGTGGCCCTTTAATGGAACATTGAATTATAAAACCTTGTTGGAATTAATGCTGTTTTTGAGGAGAGGAGGGAAATGGGATGAGGTCATATATGCAGACATGTTTTTCACCTTTCAAAACCACTCTGAATATCAGAGGGACTGTGGATTGAAGCCATGGTGATGGCTTTGGAAAAGGAGGCTGAGAGAGAGAGAAAAGGAAGGATGAAGTGGTGCTGTTCGGCATGTAGCACAGGGCAGAGATGCATAAAGTCAGGGAAAATAAGGGATTCTAGGATGGGAGACCTGCCAGAGCATTATAAACTGCTGGTAGGAGCACAACAAGGAGAAAGTGAATATTCTCATTCAGAAGCCCCTCTAGACAGCCCAGTGTTCTCCAGCACCTGAAGAAAGAAAGAACAGGTAGTGGTGCAAGCACCCCTCAGAGAGGCGGTGGGACCAGAGGGAGGCCCTGTTTTAATAAAAGTCCCCTTTAATTCGTTCGATCTTGAAACATGGAAAGTGGTAGCAAGAGACTACTGGAGCGATTCTGTAGGGGTCACTAAATATTTCCAGTTTCTAATGAAACAGCATAATCCTGACTGGAATGATGTCCAACTGTTGCTAGACCACATGACAGAAACTGAAAAACAACTGGTATTAAAGACAGCCCATGACTTAGCTAATGACCAGCTAAAAAACTTGGGGGAGGATATAAAGGATCACTTTCCCCTACAGGACCCACATTGGGTCCCCAACAGAAGCGCCCATGTGAAATTACTGAATGAATACAGGGAAAGGGTCATAGGAGGAATGGCACCGGCCGTCCCAAATGCAGTCAGCTGGTCAGCCCTATAGGCCATTCGGCAAGGCCTGGAGAGGACCCCCTCAGAATTCCTAGATAAGCTACGAGACACTATGAGATGACCCAGGATCTGGAGTAGGAACACAGCAGTTACTGTCTCTAGTTATAGAACAATCAGCAAGTGGTATTTAAAGGAAGTTGCAGAAATGAAAACTGGCGGAGAGCAGACATTTGGAGACTCTAATAGATGAAGTCTGGAGAGCGTTTAGCAATAGGGAAGAGGAAGATTGGAGAAGGGCAAGACGGAGGTTGGCAGCGGTGCTACAAGAGAGGGACACTGGAAAAATGAATGTCCAAAGAGATGGAAAGGGAAAGGAGGGATACAGGGCCACGTCAAAGAGGATTGACGGGGACCTGGGGAATCTACCCTGGCAGATCCACTGGTTATATTAAAGCTGGGGAAACAACAACAGGACATAGAATTTTTAGTTGATACTGGGGCCACATTTTCAGTTTTAAACCAAGCTTTAACACCTATAGATGACGGCTTGGTAACAGTAAAGGGAGCTACTGGCCAAAGCCAAAAGGCAAACTTTTTAAAACCTCTCAAATTTCCATTGGGAATACACGAATTTTTGTATATGCCTAACTCACCAAAACCTTTTTTAGGACAAGATTTACTGGAACTATTAAAAGCAGAAATAAGATTTGAGAAGGGGAAGGTAGCACTTTGAGTAGGAAGCGACCAGCTAATTGAACTTTTAAGTCTGGCCCTCATAGATACTCCTGTTACCTCAGGAGCGCCGAGGGAAATCCAGAAGCAAGTATATCCAGGGGTATGGGCCTCAGAGACACCAGGAAAAGTGAGAAACGCCTCCCCAGTAAGGGTCAGACTCAAGCCAGGGGCACGGCCGATAAAATTAAACAATATCCCCTGAGGACAGAAGATAGGGAAGGTATCTGACGGTTTATCAATCGGTTTATCAAAAATAAACCATTAGTAGAGTGTGAATCGGAATATAATACTCCCGTCTTACCAGTTAAAAAGTCGGATGGCAGTCATCAGATAGTATAACATCTCAGAGCTATTGATAGAATTGTTGAGGATCTGCATCCTGTGGTAGCAAACCCGTATAGATCATTCACAAAACTGACACCTGAATTGGCTTGGTTTACTGTCCTGGACCTGAAAGATGCCTTCTTTTGCCTACCCTTGAGTCCAGAGAGTCAGTTGCTGTTTGCCTTTGAGTGGGAGAACCCCGAGTCTGGCAGAAAGACTCAGCTAACAGGGACTGTGCTACCACGAAGGTTTAAGAATAGCCCCACCCTTTTCGGAAATCAGCTAGCCAAAGACCTGGAGCAGTGGGAGCAGCCACACGGGGTTGGAATAATATTACAATATGTAGATGATTTATGAATAGCCACGGAGACAAAGGAACTATGTATAACATGGACAATCAGTTTGCTAAACTTTCTTGGACTTAATGGCTAGCGAGCGTCTCCACAGAAAGCCCAGGTGGCCCAGCGGCAGGTAACTCACCTTGGATACGAGATAACTGCTGGCCGAAGGGCCCTGGGAACAGCAAGGAAGGAAGCCATCTGTCAGACTCCCCGACCACAGGCAGCTAAGGAGCTCCACACGTTTTTAGGAATGACGGGAGGGTGTCGCCTCTGGATGTATAACTATGGACTCTTGGGAAGGCCGCTATATGAACTGTGGAAATCTAGTCCAAAAAGCCTTACCTGGAGGGGGGAAGCAGAAAGAGCATTCCAGCAACTGAAAAGGAAACTAATGGACGCCCCTGCCTTGGGGTACCAGATACTACCAAGCCGTCTGGCTGTTCTCCCATGAGAAACAGGGACTAGCCCTGGGAATCCTAGCCCAAAACTTAGGACCATACAGAAGGGCAGCGGCGTACTTCTCCAAACAACTTGATGAAGTAAGTAAGGGTTGGCCTAGCTGCTTAAGGGCAGTAGCAGCATTGGTGCCAAGTATTCAAGAAGCTCGTAAGTTTGCATTGGGTCAAAAGATTACGGTGTTGATTTCTCATACTGTGTCTACAGTATTAGAGGTAAAAGGGGGCACTGGCTCTCACCACCGAGATTCCTTAAATACCAGGCCGTTCTGGTGGAACAGGATGACGTGGAAATAGTGGTTACTAACACTGTGAATCCAGCACCTTCTCTCAGTGGAACTACAGGGGAACCGGTGTCACGGGACTGCCTGGAAACAATTGAAGCAGTCTATTGCAGCCGGCCGGATCTAAAAGAGGAGCCACTGGATGATGCTGAAGACTCCTGGTACACAGATGGAAGTAGCTTTTCCGACAAGGTGTCCGCAAAGCAGCGTACGATGTAACCACTGAGGATCAGGTAATAGAATCTGCAGCCCTTGCCCCAAATACCTCGGCACAAAAGGCAGAAATAATAGCCTTAACCTGAGCATTGGATCTAGCAAAAGGCAGAAAGATTAATATCTGGATGGCCCCTAAATGTGCTTTTGGGGTAGTCCGTGCCCATGGAGCTATATGGAAAGAGAGAGGACTTCTGTCCACCCAAGGGAATATATCAAACATGCTGAAGGCATTCTTAAGCTACTGGAAGCAGTACAGCTGCCCGAGAAGGTGGCTATTATGCATTGTAAAGCTCATCAGAGAGGAAACACCGCTCAGGAATTGGGCAACGCCACGGCAGAGCGGGAGGCCAAAAGGGTGGCTGAGAAAGGTGTAATAGAATCTTTGGTCCCAGGCGGCAAAATACAAATTGATTGCAAACCCAGGTATTCTAAGGAAAATCAGAAACTAACTGAAGACCTAAGGGGAAAAAGGGAGGTGGGCCAAAACTCCACTAGGTAGAATAATAATACGATTTGCATAGGTATGGGCTGTAGTTACGGCAGAGCATAGACAATCCCATTGGGGAACAGAAGCCGGCAACACAGCGATGTGAGATTTGTTTGCAGAATAATCCCAAGACAGGGCCTAAAGCCCAGCTTGGACAAATAGGGAGAGGGAATTACCCAGGACAACAGTGGCAAATCGACTTCTCAGAACTCCCAAGAAAAGGGGGGTTTCGGTATCTGTTGGTTTTGACGGACACCTTTTCAGGCTGGCCAGAAGCTTTCGCTTGCCGAACCAATAAAGCTAGGGAGGTAACCAAAGCGCTGTTACAGGAAATAATACCGAGGTTCGGAGTTCCTGCAACAATCTCCTCGGATAGGGGATCACACTCTGTTGCAAAAATTGTTCAACAAACCAGTAAATTCCTGGGAATGGATTGGCAGCTGCATCCTTCATACAGGCCACAAGCGAGTGGTCACGTGGAGATGAATCACTTAATCCAATTACAAATTGTGAAGTTGGGACGGGAGGCCGGCTTATCCTGGCCACAATCATCACCGTTAGCACTTCTAAGAATCAGAACAAAACCGAGCGCTAAAGAAGGGTGAAGCCCTTTTGAAATATTGTATGGAAGGCCTTATATTATACAGGCAGGAAAGTCAACCCAGACTGGGGATGAAATATTATCTGGCTGTGTAATTAAGTTGCAAAAACAACTTTGGGAAGTAGAGAAACTGGTCTTGGGAACTAGAGCCTGAGGTCTTGATGGACCAGTACATGATATTAAGCCTGGTGATTCTGTGTACGTAAGATTCTTTATAGAGTCACCTCTGGAACCAAAGTGGGAAGGTCCGTTCCAGGTATTACATCCCACACTGCGATCAAGACTAAGGAAAGCACTGCATGGCTACACCGTATGCGAGCTAAAAAGGTGAAAATATGGCAGTCCTCAATAACTGGACACAACAAGCTAAGACTGCACTGATTGTAATGTTACCGGTGGGAGCTGGAACTTTAGTAGCAGGCTGGGGCGACAACTCATATCTGAAGATATTAACGAAGATAGCAGTGGACTTTAATTTGGCTGCATGTTGGGTCTGTTCGCAGTTACCTGAAAATGCGCTTAGGGGGTTCCCATTATATGGTGTGGGATTTCCCAACCAAGCTGTGGTATTGGTGGCATTTAATAATTTTAACATCTCCACGTCTACCCAGATTCCTAAAACGGCTCGGATGTGGAACTTAGAACTTGTAGACCCACCTAATGTAACTCAGAGCACCTTCTGCGTACAAAGATGCTCTTTACCATCAGTAGTCAATCATACTAATAGCGGAGGGAATGCAACAGACCCGAGGTGTGGAGAAGGAAGATTCGTTGGAAGGTTTCCTAACTGTACCAGTTGTGTGAAATAGAGGGGAGCAAATATGTGGGCCCAAAACCAAATGTGGAAGGGAACCATCCCTAGGTGTTGGCCAGCACCACGGGGATGGTACTGGTTGTGTGGGAACAAGTCTTGGAAAACTCTACCCCTTGGATGGAAAGAAGAATGTGCAGTCGGGCCAGCATATCCCCATGTATGGATGCATGCAGATGGGGACGTGGGACAAGGGTACCTGAGATCCTTCATTCGCCAAACTAAACAGGATGTCAACAATCCCTTGGCAGACAGGCCCACGTGTTCTCATAGGTTTGCTAGATGGTTCATACCACGGTTACAGTTAGTGAATTAGAAAAAGCAATAGTGAATCTATCAGCCACTGTTGAGATAGCTTTAAATGCTACTGCAGATGCAATCTGAGCACAGCAATCAGAGATAAAAGGGCTCGCCAGGTTAGTTTTGCAAGACCGAATAGCATTAGATATGTTATTAAGTAAAGAAGGAGGAGTGTGCACTGTCATCAACAGTAGTTGTTGTTCCTATATTGGTCAAACCTCCCTTCCCTTTCTGTTGCTGGGGTTGTAAAGAAAAACTGAACCTGGGGAGACCCAGTTGCTCCAGTGGGATCATGGACATTGGGTGCACAGCAGTGGCTTTTCTCCGGCTGCAGTGTCCATCCTTCCCTGGCCACAGAGAAGGGAAGCAAATGGGCTCCTGTTGGCAGCAAATAGGGTGGAAAGGGGGAAAAAAGGCACTTCTTCCCTACCTGAGGCTGGAAGAGTAAATATTTTCTCCTTGCTCGGGAGCTGGTGGGCCTGTGGAACCGCTGGCGTTGCCCTTGGGTGACCTGGGAAACGTGTAATCAGCCCAACCATCTGGCTGGGGAGATTTGGATATGTGGAGGAGCTCAAGCTGTCGCCAAAAAACACCCAGCTCTCGACAGGGCTCGGGCTTGGCTGCAGCCAGCACTGCCGGTGGCTTTGCAAGGGCTGAACCTCTAGTGAACGACCAAAAGGAACTGACCCGGTCCTTGGGACTGGACAAAAGGTCTTACGAGGCCAAGATAACCAGGGAGCTATTTATCTTCACCCACCCTCAGTGGGCAACAGACAGGAGGATGCATGATGGTGTCATGTTAAGTGGGAATAATTAGTCCAGATCCCCACCAAAAGCCTCTCGGGTGTAATTAGAAGAATAATTAGGAGAGAGGCGGCTGCTTTCCAGCAAGGTGCAGCACCCTGGTTCTTCCCCACTTGTGTGCCCCTGCAGCTCCTCGGCATCGGGTTTGCTTCTCTATGGGACAAAACTTTGGGTGTCCGTTGGGTGTCTCTCACATCGCAGGTCTGACTCAAAAGTTCTCGAGGATTTGGGTTTTTTCTTTTTTGGCTTCCAGTTTTGAGGAATTAAGGTGCAAATTTCTCGTCTTCGCTTTCCAGTAAAGGGGGCTGGAAATGAGTTTTTCTCTCCATCTCTTTGCCGGGGACAGCAAAGAGGTTCGGTCAAAGCCCTGGGTTTAGAGTGTGGAACTGAGGGGAAAAGGTCAAAAATAAAGGGGAAAAAGGGGAAAGTAAAAAAAAAAAAAGGAAAAAATAAAAAGATGAAAAAGAGCTCAGGAGGGGAAATGCTGTCAGAGCCGGTACCCATCCAGCTGATAGGAGCAGCTCTTGGAGGCTGGAGCCCTTCTGCTGCCACCAGCCTGGCTGTCCAGCTCAATGGCCGTGGTCCCAGCATGCAGCACCCACTCCAGCTTTGCAGGGTGCTGTGCACCCCTTAGGAGCAGAGACCAGGGCTCTGCTCCCCCCCAGACCCCTCCGTGTGGCAAGCACCTCGTTTCCTCTCCCAGCTTGCAAACACCATCTCTGATTCCACCTCTTTGGATCAGTATGGGGATTTTTTTGTCTTTTTTTTCCCCTCCATAAGGAAGGGACCCAGCCCAGGGGATGCTCCCAGCAGCACTGGCCTCCACGGCGTTTGCACAGCTGAAAAATTCCAACCCCCATAACAGGGTTTGTAACCTCTCTTTAACACGATGGCAGGCCCTGGTGTCATTCAAGTATCAATTTGATTTTTCAAATATCTGCTCTAACAGCGAGGCTGTCACACGCCCTGGGGCTCTGGCAAGGTTCAAGCAAGACACAGGGTAAACCACCAAGCCCTGAGCAGACCCCCCCCGCCTGTCCCCCTCCAGCTCTGCCACCCAGCTCGTCCCTGCCGTCATCCCACCCCAGGAGGTCGAGTCCTGGTTGGAGAGGACGACACAGCGTTCCCCCACGGTCCTTGGGGAAGGGGGAAACTGAGGCAAGGGCTGACAATGCCCTTTCCCACAGCTGCTGCCCACCGGCACTAGCAGACATGGGATGTCAGGTGGGGAGATCCCCCATGGGATGTGGGTGGGGAAACTCTATCAGCCCAGACTTGTGGCCAGGGGTTGGGGGGAGCAGAGAAACATGAGCTGTGGGACTCACAGCGGGGTGTGGGATGTAGATGTCCCTCTACAGCGATGCGCTGTGGTCCCCAGTGCCCTGGGGATGGGAGAGGAGCCCTTGCCTATTCCCTTCCCTGGCCCTGCACTGTTTGTACCGACTTCACAGGCAGGTAAACTGAGGCAATGTCTTGTCCCCTGCGCGTACCACCCGGGCATGTGGCCAAGCCCATGGGTCCCTGTCCCTTGAAAACACCAGAGATGTTTGTCTTGGCTGAACTCCATCCCCATGGCCTGGATATGGAGCATGGGTCCATCCTCCCCTGGGCTGGGTAGGGCGAGAGCTCCCAGCGGCCCGTCTGCGCCGCTGGGTCTCTGCAGAGGAGCTGGAGGCGAGACAGGGAGCGTGTGAATCCCCAAGTGCCAATTAGCAATGTCCTGCTGCTGGGAGGCCTCCGGGGAGGTGTTTAACAGACACAGCAGCAGTCCCTGTGCCAAGCGCTTGAGGAAGGGCAGGAAAAAAATATATATAAGTCTGCTTTGCAGCTCTTTGGAGAGCCCAGGCTCAGGGAGGGGAGTGAGCTCTGAAACATGCCTTTGTGGAAGGTGAGAAAAGCTTGAGACAGTTTTGCATGTTAAGCTGCAATAGGATTATGGAGCAGAGCAAATTAGATCAGTTCTGTAATGACTGGGGGGGAGTTCCCACCGACGGCGGCGGCTCCCGAGGCCCAGGAAGGAAATGGTGGATGGAGCCGGGGGACTGAGACCCACCATGAGCACCCGTGGATGGTGGCCTGGGGTCTGCGGGCAGTGTGCCGGCGAGGGCAGGGTTTTCCCAGGGCTGCCTGCATCACCATGGCAATGCACAAACCCATGGGAATTAATGAGTCTGGAGCACACCGTGAATCCTTTGGGGCGGAAAAGAAATCAGCCTGGCCAGGTAGAGCAGGAGATGGAGGAGGGCAGGCAGCAGAGCTGGGGATGCAGGCATCCTGGCTGCTTGACCCCTGCCTACCAGTCTGGCTGGTTTTGCTCCATCCCATGCAGTTTGTCTCCATTGCCCTGCCTGGGGTAGCAGGATGCTCTCTGTAGGATGGAGGGCATCATAGGTTTGGGATATTTCAGCGAGCGAGTATATCCCCACTCCTGGGTACCAAGGGGGGTCTGTAGACCCCACCTCCAGCTTGGCTTTTCCCCCACACTGGCTCACCCAGGCTTGGGGGAACGTCCTGCCCAGCTCCCGCATCTGCCAAGAGCATCATTTCCAGCCAAGTGCTCCGTCAGTTCTGGTGACACCCGCAGCTGTGGGCCGAAGGGTCGCGCTTTGAACCACTGCCGATCCATCAGGAGCCGAACACGGCAGTCCCTGGGGTGCTTAGGGCTTGGAGGGGACATGCCACCCCGGGGAAGCCCCAGAAAGCCACCTCAACTGCCTAATGCAATCCCAGCCAATGCGTGGCAGAGCCTCGCTGGGCTCTTCTGTGCCTCTTTATCTGGCGTTTTGCATGCAGCAGGAGGTGGGGACTTTTGCTTGTGTGTTTGGTTGGTTTTTTTTCCTCCTCCATCTCCGGAGGTAAAAAGCGGAGCGTGCTGGGAGATGAGGTGTTAGCAACAATTTACACTGGGAGGTTTGCTATTTTTCATGCCAGCCCTGGCTCGGGGATATTTATTGTGTAGTGGGGTAGGATCTGGCACTAATCCATTGAAGAATTGGGATAAAAAATGACGGCAGAGACAAATGATCCCGAGGAGGAGGAGGAGGAGGAAGAGATGCTGTTTGAAGAGCTGAGCCTGGTCCAGGGTACCTGGGCCTGCTGGTTCATTATATTCCCTGAGCGATGATTAAACACTCACGAGCGTATGTGTCCAGACTCAGGTTTTGGGATGCACCCACACCCAGCCCAGCTCCTTACAGCGTTGCCTGTGTTGGCAGCAGAGAATCGATACAAAGCCAGAATAATTGCTGCTCTTCGGTAAATGTTAATGATTATTTTACTTGCATAAAATAACCGGCCTATTAAATCAAAATGCACTGGGGTTTAGGCAGCTGTTATTCAGGGGCTTAATTAATCTGGGAAAGAATGAAGTTATACCAAATAACTGGCTGCTGCTTGTCTGCGCTCACACCGTTTTGCGAGTGGGGTCTCTGCTGGCTGTGAGCATCAGCCCCCCGCTTTCCACCAGCATCCTGCACCCCCAAAGCCCAGCCATGTCGTGGCACTGCCTTCTAACCCAGCCTCCTCAGCTTTGCCATGGGCATCTCCCTCTCGTGTAGCTTTGGTGGCCTCTAGCATCAGTCCTCGGGCAAAATGTTGGCTGGGGCTGACCATGCTGGGACGCTGAGGTCTCGTCCCGGAGCGGTGGGTCTCGGTGACACTGAGGTGCTGTCTGGAGCAGCTTTCCAACAGATTTATTTTTAACTTGCAGCCTTGGATGAAGGAGTGGAAATTCAGTGACTTTTTTTGTAGTGGGAATAGAATTGTGGAGTTTTTAAGGTTCAGAAACAATGTTTTCATTCCAACTTTATGTGTGAGGTAATATTATTTCGACTGTTTATAGTATCACTAAATCATGTGATGATGAGTTATTAAGGTTTTCTTTATAAAACACCAAAAAAGTACTTTCAAGGGGTGATTAATTTAAAATATCCCATGGAAAATATCATAGAATTAATCAATGCTTTTCCTGTGATATGTTCTCAGTTTAAATGTGTTTTCCTGGAGAAAACAGCTTTCAGCCTCTGAAGGACGGCTGACTCTGGCTGCATCTTTCTGAGCTGCCCAAAGCGACCAGATTCAGCATCTCCCTTGGAGGACACACTCTGGGTCGCTGTTGCTCTTGCCTGTTGCCAACACCATTTGCATGGCTCCGTCTTGGCAAGGGCAGTCTCCTGCCCACCTTGTCCTCTCCCCTTGGCCTTGCACCATGCAGGGCTGCAGGTCTGCTGCTGGGAGCAGGGGGTTTGGGCTTCCCAAAGCTGTCTGACTGAGTTGAAATGCAAACAGACCTTTAGCAAGAGCAGCAGGGCTTTGGCTTTCAGTTTTTGCAGTTCCTTTTGCAAGCAGGATGGGCAGGAAATGGGATGCAGAGCCCTGGACAAGAACCTTTGCTTGACATCAAGGGCCAGGACGGTGAGCTGATCCTCGTGCTTGCCTGCACCATCCCACCCCACTCTCCAGGCTGCTTTTATGCTGATTCAATCTTCCTTTCCCTCTTCAACTGCCCACCCGTTGTGATGTGGAGCAGGCTGGTCCCCTGCGTCCCTGCTGATGGTCTCCACGTGCACCCCTTCCTCTGCCTCGGCCCCCTCTCGAGCCCCAGAGTTGTGCCAGTGGCTGCTGGATGGCCATGGACACCCGTCTCACGGGATAAAATCACCTCCATCCCCAGCTTGCCATGCCAGTTCTCCCTGCAGCAGGAGTCTCCCCATCTGAGACCTCAGGCGTGGTGCTGGGGGCTGCAGCCAGACTTGGTCGGAGGAGGTGCGTGGGCCCCTGAGACTGCGAAGCTTTCCTGGGGGTTGGTTTGCCCCGGGGTTGCTCAGCTCCGCTCTCCGTGCATGCTGCCTGTGAGCCTTAGGCGTGTGCCAGGGAAAGGACTTCACCACCCAGCGTTGTCCCCCATCACCACCAACCCAAGCTCCAGGCGCAAACCCAGACCGCATCCTGGCTGTCTTAGAAATCACCAAATTTAATCCTTTTTCATTTTCTTTCTGATTCCTTCAGGGAAGACTCTTGAGCTGCTTCTGTCCACAGCCAGGAGGTCTCGGAACAGCCACAGCCTTCCATCGCTTCCACTACCCAGACTGGGTAGATAAATCCCAACCAGTGCTGCTTGTACATGGGGAGGTGCTCTGATCCTCCACAAAGTCCCACAGGCAGCAGATGCCGGGACTCAAGTTGGGATTTCTCCCCCCACCCGGACCCCTCCTCCATGCTTTCAGAGGCAGCTCTTCTCCCCGTCTCCCCCCACAGTCCACTCCATGAGGCCGTTTAATTGCTCCTTCCCCGTGACACCCCCTGGGGAGCAGATCCCAGCCCCAGCTCAGGTGGATGTGCTGGAGAACACCACCCATCGCCCCGCACCAGCGATGGATGCGTCGCCATGGAGGAGGTGGTTTCCATGGCGACCGTTGCCATGCCAATGGCTACCGGCAAAGGGCCTGAGAGCATCCCGGGAAGGTTCACCAGCCTTTCCCCACGGTTAAAGATGGATTGATTTATAAGGCTCCCTTCCTCTCGGTGCAAAAGCCAGACGCTCAGCAGTGAATATTGCTTTTGCAATGGCAGCACATTTTGGGTTTAATGTTCAGGGCAGGTGTTGGGAATTTTAAGAATCTCTGAAAGCCATGGAGTGGCAACACCCTAAAAAATATAACCCCCTAATCCTCCCTGCCTAGGGAAGGAGGGACGTGCAAGCAAGGGTGTGCAGGGAATTTAGAAAGACCCAAACCACCTGGTCCCCATCCCCCAGGACATGTCCAAAGATGTACAGGGGTCTGTAGGAGCATGTTTGTACCATACACAGAGGTGGCGGCCAGGTCCTCTCTGTGCCTCAGTTTCCCCATGTTTTAAGTCCCCAGATGCTCTGGTGTACGTAGAGAGCTGCTCGTGGGAGGGATGAGTGTGTCAGTGGGATCCTATTCCTAAGCTCTAAATATTTTTTCACCTGTAAAATGGTGTCACCCACCATGATAAAGGGAGACGAGAGGGAGAGATGTGGTGCTCACTGTGCGGGGGGGGCTAGATGTGCATAGACGATGGAGAGGGACTGACTGAAGCCTCTAATCTCCCAGCTCAGCTCTGATGGTGCCGGGCCAAAGGGCCTGAGCTCTCGCTTTCCAAGGCTCTTAGCACAGCATTTGGGTGTGAGCTGCGCTGCTGCAGCCCCTTGGCTGCCATTCCCGGCCGGTCCAGCCAAGCCACGGAGCAGAGGCATCGAAGGGGACAGCGAGCAGCCAGGTGGGTGTCATTGCCTGCCAATCTCGCTCAGCCCCACGGCAGCTGCGGGGGCAGAAGAGTCCTCTGGGATAAAGTGCGGGATGTTTTTCTTATCCAAGCTCACTGTAGTGGCCGTGTCACCTTCAGAGCTGCTGACATCCAAATCCTTTGGGTCTGGCACTGGTTCGGGGTTATTCAGAGCACTGGAAGAATGTTTACTGAGATTTTATTTTCTGGCCTTGTCCTATGGAGACTGCTTTGCATTGGGGATTGCTTTTGTAGCAGCAGATCTGTGACCTTTTTGGACATTGGAGAAGAAATAGGGCAGGCAATTGGGGTCTGGATGATGGCAGAGCTGGATCCTGGCCCGGGCTGCCCCCATGGCTGGCATGGCAGTGACTGGCTTATGGGCCGAGCCATGGGGATATGGCATGAGCACTGCAGGACAGTCCTGAGCATGGCCATTGCAGAGAACCAATGCCTCACAGGGCACATTTGAACCTTTCTGCTCCTTTCTACCTCCCACAGACTTGGACATCACCAAAGGCGATGCAAGTCCCCAGTGCCTCCAGCAGCTTTGCCTTGACCCCTGGTTTAATTTCCCTAATGAAGCCCGTCCAGGGGAAGCAGAGCTGAGCTGGTTAACGAAACCCCCTGCCAAGAGCCATTAGCTGGGAAGTTGTAATTGCATGGATGGGAGCTGCTGTCCCTTGGCTCGAGCCAGCTAATCGGTGGCCCTCGGCATGCCGCTGCAGGCAAGGCAGGCAGGGGCTGGCATGGGGCAGGGGGCACCGGGGCCAGGACGAGCATCACACTGGGGTTTCCTCCCTGCCCTGAAGAGCCTCTGCCTGCCTGGCTCAGCTTTGCATTGTTCACCTGGAGAGGGCTGGACAGAGGACCTGGGAGTCCTGCAAGTAGGTCCTCCCATGCCAGCTGTGGGAGAAGACGGATCAAGGGTGTGGATGCGGCTTGCGTGACTCCCAGCCCTAGGCAGGCATGAAATTTGTGCTGTGGGAAACCCTCTCTTAGGGCTGGCAATCCTCGCCAGCTGCACAGGCTTCACAGCCCAGTGCCAGGGTTCCTGCTGGTTCCCTGTCCCTCCTGCAGCAGGGTCAGGACAGTCCATGACACCATCCCTGGGGACCAGGGGTTGCAAGGGATGGATCCAGCGTGCCTGGGGGTCCTGCCAGCCGGCTCCCTCCAACCTTGCTCTGACCACGTGGAGCCTGCTGTGTTGGGGATAAAGTCTGGGTGAAGTTTCTCTTTTGGGACACATCCAGCCAGCTGTGTCTTTGCTTCGATGCAGGCTGTGACGGATGGGGAGGCAGCCGCAGGTCAGGAGGTGGGAGCTGCCATCCTGCATGATTTGTGATTTCCCGGGCTGGCAAAATCACCGTTCCTTTCTGCTTCAGCCCAGCTGTGCAAGGGGGAGCAGCCCTCTCAGTGGCGGGGGAGGCTGGGGGCCATGCACGACTGTGGGGCTTGGTGCACGTGGAGTATTAACGATCTAAGCAGCAGTAAATCCAAATAAACACTGACTGTTCCCAAGATTTATTGCATGAGCCTGACCTAATACCATCAGGGCTGCAGCTGGGGCATCCTTGCTGAGAGGAGGTTTACATCAGTGCCTCGGGAGCGGAGCGGCATGGGGCTTTTTTGGAAACAGCCGTGTCCCAAACACCCCCTCTCTGCACCAGGAACATCTGGAGATGTTTCACAAGTCTTATCAACAAATTTTTGTGAAGCTTGGTGTGCTGGGGCTGTGCTCACTGGGGCCAGGGAGTCCCTCCATGCCTGGTCCTGGCTGTGTGGTCATTTAGGGTTTTACGCTGGGCAGATGCAATCCTAGGGTGAAGGGTGCTGGAGAGGAGCAAAGGGTTGCCCAGCATCTGTTACCACTTGCCATGAGTTTGTATCGCCAGCTTCCCCTGCACGTAGGAGCAGCTCAGTGGCAGCCTCTGGAGACTTGCAGCCAAGGAAGAGAAGGGAAACTCTCTGCCATCCCACTTTAGATCCCGTTTCACCTCCCCTGAGCAGCAGAAATGCTGCATCTTCATCAATATTGCAGGACAACATCAGTGTGGTGCCTGGTCGTGCAGGAGCTGGTATTACATGCGCTGAGCTGGCCAGGCAGCAGCAGGAGCTGGGCTGCTGGCGGGCTGCCCTGTGCAGCGGGGCTGCTGTGGTCCCTCCTTGGTATAAACTCCCCTGATCGCTGCCAATCCTCTGGAATCCACTTAGGGCAAAACCTGGCTGAGAACATCTCTCCTCTCCTACAGGCTGGCATGTGAGGGGCAGGCGTGGGAGAGACGTCTCTCACATTGGGGGAGTTGTCTCTGGAGAGTGAGTTTTGGCCCTGCAAGGTGTTTTATTGCTGTGAAGCTGTTCCTGTTGCAGTCAGCGGCTCCAGGAGATGGATTTCCATGGGGCTTTGGTGTGGATCCTGCTCCCTCAACCTGGAAGGAGGGAGTTTGCACAGTGCAGGGGGTGCAGATCTGGGGAGGAGAAAGACCAGGAGGAAGAGCTCCCGGCTCCAAAGCTGCATCGCACCGGGGATGCACACACTGCAGGTCGGAGCACAGCATTGGTCAGTGCCCTGGGAGGATGCTGGAACCAGGCAGTGGTGCCTGGGGAGTCCTCGGCCTCGTGCTGAGCAGTGGGGTGCTGGGCTTGGCTGCCGGGCTTGGCTGCCGTCAGAGCAAAATACGGGGGTATTATTCTCATGGGAAGGTTTGCTTTTGGATTTGGGGCCGGGCAATTCTCACCGGCACCTACCCATTTGCCCTCGCTACATCGCTCCAGGCTTTTCTCCTGGGCAAAGCAGATCCAGGACACATGCTGGCTGTGCTGAGTGTCTCCACCCTGTGGGATGGTTGGATGGATGGATTTAATTTCCTGGTCTGAGTACAGGGAGCTGGAGAGTCGGTGGCTGGAGCTGCCTCGTCTGGTTCCAATTTAAGGGAGAAACGGTCTCGGCAGAGCTGGGCCATGTGGCTCCCGTTACAGCGAGGCTTTGCAGGTCACGCAGAGAAAATCTGGCCTCTGGGGAGCTCGCCTGGGTTAGCTGGCAGGGGTGAGGGGTCCTTGTTCCTTGGTGAGCTTCAATATTTTTGGTGTAATAATCAAAAGGCAAATAAAAGCAACTCCAAATATTTCTTCCTCCCATCCCTCAAACCTTGCAATTTTTTTGTGCCTTCCCATCAGTTTTGGTGGCCTGTCTCCTAATTTATGGGCTGCTGTGGGTAGTGCGCTCCATCAGCCTTCAAAAGACGCTGAACCAGCCCTTGAATGTCCCCTGGCATGGCCTGGTTCTTGGCTTTCCTGCACTGGACACGGTCAGAGAACTCCTGGACAGGCCATTTTGCAGTCAATAAGCTCCATAGCTTTTTCCTACTGATCCAGGACGGACATTGACCCAAATGTTTTGGAGTCAGTGCTGAGGAGTCATGGAAAACTTGCATGATGAAACCAAAGGTGGTTCTTGGGTAATTTTATTCTCAGCCTTCCCCCCTGGGCTATGGCAGATCCTGCCCAGGCATCTATTTGTTATTGCATTTAATTTATTTCATTGTTGCACACCAGTGAGACATCATTTATTTAGCAAAAGCACTTGCACTGATCCTTGGTGCATCAGTTTTCCCCCTACTTTTTACCATCTATCTCCCCTCCAGGAGCTGGGGCCTGTTCCTCCATAAATCAGGGTAAAGGTTTATTTGAAATAATTTGACAACACTGAGCTCATCTCGCTTGTCACCCATTCCCCAAGGAGGGAAAGCAAGCTCCTGCCTCACAGGGATGTGTCCTTCTCTCTCGGCTACCTCCTGCCTCTATCCCATCCCTCCTGGACCCTCCTGTCTCCAGGCTGTGTCCCCAGCACCACGGCCACTGCTGGGCTTTCTAGCATCTCTGCAGGGTTAATCGGCACCAGGTCCCAGGTTCAGAGCACTTTGCCTCTACCTGCAGCCGTGTGCTGCAGCGGGGTTTGGCCTCTGTGGCTCGGCAAGGGACCACAGGATTCCCAGTTCCCTGCGGATTAATTCTGGTGGATAACAGGCTTCAGTGAGCTGCTGGCAACTGTGTATTTGAAACTCCAGGATGGTGCATTATCTCTGGGGCAAAGACTGAGTCCTCCCAGAAGTCTGGAAAGCACATGGCCCATTTGAGAATGGCAGGATATAACCAGTGGCTGCGGTGATAGGGGAGAGCGCTGCTATTGCTGGAGATAAAGGGTCCAGCCCAGAAAAGCTCATCAGTGCTATCAGGAGAGACAGGCACTTAAAAGCCCAACTCCCCTTGTCTTTCCCGAGAGATTTATGTCCCCAGGAATGTGCTCGTGCCGTCACCGTGGGTGTATGACAGAGGTGGTACATCTGCAGTACCCCAGTGATTCTGTAGGCAGGGCTTGGGCGGCAAACATCTCGGCTTGGGCCCCCCGGCAGCAATCAGCCCCCAGCCCCTGGGAAGTGTCCGCCACCTCCCAGCCCCAGGCATCCTGCTCCAGCCCAGGGCCGCCAGGTTTTCCCTCCCCTGGCAGCTGATGGGCTCCAGGAGAGGAGATGTGGGGACAAGTTGCAAGTCCCAGATTTCTATGCCATGGGACCTGTTGGCTTTTCAAAATTCCTTTTTGTTCCAATCTGGAATGAAAACAAAGAAACTTGAAGCTGTTGTCAAGAGGTAAAATGCCCTAATAGGTGAAGAGGACCCTTCTATGCCTTTATTTTAAATTTAAGCACTAACCTGGCTTGTTACATCTTGAAACATCTGATGCTATCTTGCAGATCAAAGCCTCCTTGTTTGGGTTGTAATGAAGTGTCAAACTGTTTCCTTGCAACTCTTTGATCTGCAAAACAAGATGCTTAAGAGCCCTACTAGCAAGGGCTCTTCAAGTTTTAGCTGTGGCAGAGCAGTGGAGTACTTGAAGTCTGCTATTGTTTCATATTGAGACTTTCCAAGTTATGGCAGCTGATAGTGTGCGTTACTGTCACGCCTGTGCCAGGAGTCACATGAAAATCATCTAAAATGAAACAATAGCAGGCTGGAGAACTAAATCAATAATTTTTCTAACAGTTTCCAAAAGCAGTTGGTTTTTGCTCCCTTTTTTCCAGAGGGCTCATTTCCATGGGAAATGTTATCAGAGTCGATGCGAGCTCTCCACAAAATGTCAGCTTGTCTGAAAGATTTACAGCAGCGAATTGTTTTGGGGAAAAAAACCTATGATTCTGGGTGGTTCGGCTGGAGAGCACTGCCTGTGCTCCTGATCCCTTGGTCTTGCTTTTCCCTGGCCTGTTTGACCTGTGTCCTGATGACTGTCTGGGGGTGTCTGTGCAGGGACTGGTCTTGATTTGGTGGGGTTGGAGCTGCTCATGCATCTCTCCCCACTCGACTGCAGGCTCAGCGCTGGCGCAATGAGAACTACGAGAGGCCTGTGGACCTGGAGGGCTCTGGGGACGATGACCCCTTTGGGGACGATGAACTGGACGAAGTCTACTCGGGCTCTGGCTCAGGGTGTAAGTAGCTTCAGGGCTCCTGGGGAAGGGTCCCTGGGGAGCCTGGCCATGGGTTTCACTGGCACAGGAGAGGAGCTTGCCATGGGATATGACGGAGGACATCTCCCCTTGGCCATCTCTGCCACCCTCCTGCTTTCTCCTAGACAAAATCAAAGGGAAGGTTCCCACAGGTTGACCTCAAGTGACTCCATTTCCCATTTCAGTCTCTGGTCCTACTGGGCAGGATTAACCTTTCTCCAGCATGATAGCATGTGCCAATGTTATAGAGGTTTCACTGACCCCAGAGAAGGAGAGAGGGGCTTTGGCCACCACATGGGAATTTGCAGCCCTTGGTTTCTGCTGAGCCTGTAACCAGTCCATGCTCTTGGTTTTTCTGGGGTCAGGCCAGGTGGGTGTCAGCCCTGGGAAACGCCAGGGCAGAGGCAGCTTCACCCTTTGCTCTTCTCCCCCTCTTTCAGATTTTGAGCAGGAGTCAGGGCTCGAGACGGCGGTGACCCTCATCACGGACACGTCCATCACGCTCCCCACCACGGCAGCCATGCTGCCCATCACCTTGGTGCAGCCCGTGGCAACCCCCTTTCAACCATTCCCTGCTGAGGACACCACCCCCGAGCAGACAACCAGCACCTTGTATATCCCCAGGATGACAGAGACACCAGTGATCCCCAGCTGGAAAGCAACCACCACCAGTACCACTGCCAGCGAATCTCCTTCCACCACGACCACAACCACAACCACAACCACCACGGCTACCACCACCACCACCACCCCAGCCACGACCACCACCAGCACCACTATGGCCACTGCCAAGCCCACCACCGTCCGGCGGTTCCTGCTTCCCTTCGTCACCAAGGCAGCCACCACCCGGGCCACCACCCTGGAGACACCCACCACCTCCATCCTTGAAACCAGCACACCAACAGAGGTGGCCACGTCACGGCTTGTCCCCACCAGCACGGCCAAGCCCAGGTCCCTGCCAAAACCAAGCACCTCCAGGACTGCAGACCTCACAGAAAAAAGCACTGCCTTGCCATCCAGTCCTGCCACGCTGCCGCCCACAGAAGCCCCCCAGGTAGGAGGCAGGAGCGCTTCTCACCTGCTAAAGGGCTCATGGGCCATGTTTGAAGCCAAGTGATGGTGATGGGAAGCCTTTGGGGTGGATCTGTCCTGAGCCTGTTGCTCAGAGGGAGATCAAGCCCAGGTTGGGCTCCCCCAGCTCTGTGGAGAGTGGAACATTTGGGGAGCTGGAGAAGGAAGATTAAAGGGTGGGGGTTCTCACACAGGCAGAGCATGGTGATGGGGCTGGTGCAAGAGCTGATGGAGCCATCAAAGGGCCGTGCATGGCATCCCCAGTGCCGATGCCCCCAGCCTTGCCTTGCCTGGCTGCTCAGGAGCTGCTTCCCCAGGCAGGAGGGGAGCAGGGCTGGGGGTACCACCTCCCCGTAGGGAAAGAGTGGCTTTCCTCTGCGTTTGGAGTCTGAGCTCATCACACCGCTTCCCAACTCGCAGCCCATCATGAGCCAAACAGGCCCAAATACTCTGTAATTATGGCTTGACAGTGCATTTCTAGCTCGTAGGGTGTCCCGAGCAGGGGATTTAATCTGCTGATCCATCTCTCACTCAGAGCCCCTCAGGGGCCCTTTGAAAACCGCTTTGACTGAAAGGTAGAGTGATTTGTCTAAACTAGTCCCTTTTTTCTGTGTATGTATATGTATGTATAGTGCTCTGGGCTCTCGCTGACCTTCAATTAATCTCTGTCACAAAAACGCCTGCTTGTGGGACGCAGCAAGGCAGGCGCCCGTGCCAGGGGCAGTGTGACATGGAGAGGGCTCCTGCTCGCCCTCCCCGGCTTCGGCCCATCGAGCTCTTTGCTCATCCCATTTGTAACGTCCTGAGGCAGCTGTGGAGGGAAGCGTTTACGCTGCAAAGGAGGGATCCCAGGGAGGTTTTGCTGAGGAATGCTGAGTAGAGTCCAGATCAGCATGTGGACAAGTAGCAGGTCAGGCTGCCAGGACAAGGGGGAAGGTCAGGGGGGATTTGGCCCTGAGGGACCTGCAGGTGTGGGGATGTACAGGAGGCAGTGAACAGGTCAGGGTTGGGCTGGAGGGGGCTGGACCAGCTCATCTGCCGGGCCCATATTTGCTGTCCAGGCTGGGTTTGTCTCCTTGCCACGAGGGCTTGGTGAGGGACCATGGTGGGGAGCTGGGCTGGGTCCATGTTCTGGGTGAGAAGGACTCATCTTCCTGCTCCTGCCGCAGGACTGCAACCATAAAAACAGGTCAAAGGGAGAAAAGTGAGAGGGAAGGGACCCCCCTGGGGCTCAGCTGATGGCATCCGATCCTTACATTTGCGATGCTGCTGTAGCACAAACAGTTGCACCACTTCGTGACTAGCAAGGGGGCATCTGTGAGATGTTTCAGCCAGCCATCGGTCTACACTGGGGACAGAGAGCTCAAATGAGGGCCTGGGGTGTGGGGCTCTCTTTAGGGGAAGCTACAGGGAACAGGTGAGAGTTTGTGTGTCCCAAGAGCACCTGGGATGGGGACAGAAAGGAATGGTCAGCTCAGTCATGGTGGCCTCAGCTTTTTGGCGACCATCGAGTTGTGGGGTTGTGTTTCTTGCTGCAATATAACGGTCTACTTCAATGGCACAGGGAAGGGACACCCCAATGTTATCCCCCATGGTCCCTGCTGAGAGGGCCATCCTGTTATTGGTGCTGTGATGTCCTTCCTCTGGACACACTGGAGCTGCTGGAGGCAGGAATCATCATTTGGTCCTTGTCCCCTACTCCATCTTGTCCTTTCTCCCAGATGGAGCCAGGGGAGGTGACGACAGTCCTCGACAACGAGCTGGAGGTCCCGGTGAGCAGCGGCCCCAGCGGGGACTTTGAGATCCGGGAGGAGGAAGAGACAACTCGTCCCGAGCTCGGTAATGAGGTGATGGCCGTGGTGACGCTGCCCTCGGGACCGGGGCTGGGCAAGAACGCAGAGCCAGGGCTGATCGACAACACGATAGACTCCGGGAACTCGGCCGCGCAGCTCCCTCAGAAAAACATCCTGGAGAGGAAAGAAGTGTTGATAGGTGAGCCCAGAGGCTGCGGGATTGCAGAAGAGCTGGTGTGCTTGGGGGGAGATGGGCAGCTGGGCTGTCAGTGCCCTGAGAGAGGGTCAGTCTTTGGCTGGGTGCTGGGGTAGCGTTGAGCCTGGGATAACCTGTGTTCACCTGCCAAAATAGATGGCTGCAGGGCCTGTGCTGGGGGGTTCTCAGGGGTCTTCACATCTTTGCAAGGAGAGCATAGAGCTGTGCAAAATTTGCTTTTGCTAAGATGGGTTTCCAGGGAAAAAAAATAGGCTGTTAGTGGGAAGACGTGCTATGGTGCTGGCTGAATGCCACCCAGCCACCTCTGACTGCAGGGGAGGAGAGGGGTGCCCTGGGAGGGCCACTCGTCCCAGCCAGAGGGACGTCAGAGATGGGGCAGAGGTGCCAGTGTTCCACCGCCAGCTAAAGGGAACGGAGGCGATGGCACAGCGTAGTGACTCTTGTTCTAGTGGTCTCCGGCTGAGCGTGGTGGATGCTGGCAGGCACCCAAATGAGGTGCTCTTTGGGGGACTTTCTGCACCCTCCTTGCATGAGGTTACAGCCTGTGCAGCCTTTTTGTGCCTGGGCTGCCTCGTGCCGGTCCGTTGCCCACCATACAGCAGTAAAGTCGATGCTTTTGGGTCCTACCCAGCCTTCAGCATCGCTGCACTTAGGAGCTTGTTGAAGCTCCTTGAATCACAGGATTGCATTAGCCCCTCGCCTTCATTTTCAGCTTTCTTAACCTAGATTTCAGGAGAAAAAGTTGCTCACAAACTTGCAAAGCACAAAACCAAGATGGAAACCAAAGAGATCCCCCCAGATTATTTTCACTGACAGCCGTGCCGCTTCTCTGTGTTGCAGCGGTGATCGTGGGCGGCGTGGTGGGAGCCCTCTTCGCTGCCTTCCTGGTCATGCTGCTCATCTACCGGATGAAGAAGAAGGACGAAGGCAGTTACACGCTGGAGGAGCCCAAGCAAGCCAATGTGACCTACCAGAAGCCTGACAAGCAGGAGGAGTTTTATGCGTAGAAGGAGAGTCCGGCGTGCCTCACGCTCCCTCCCTCCCGCTCCAAACTCTCCCTCCTCCTCTACTTCATCCAGTCTCTCTCTTTCTCTCTCTCTATCGCTCTTTTTTTGATCAGACTGTGAATTTAAAAAGCAAAACCCGCAACAACTAAAGGAACAAAACACATCTTCGGCATGATGAAAAAATCAAGTGCCCAGAGCGTTGCCGAGGTCAGACCGAGTACCGCTGGCCTTTCTGCAGCGGAGGGACAGGTCAAGGAGCCAACGCCAAGGAAGCTGTGGCCGGAGAGCGCCCCGGCGAGCATGGGATGGGATGGTTGGGCTGCTGAGGCGGCTGGAGGTCACTGGGCTTTTCCCACAACAGACTCTGGGATCTGGACACCTTCTACCAGCCCTGGGGCACAGGGGGGTTGGTTTGGATTTATCTTCCTTTTTTTTTTTTTTTTCCCTTTGGAGTGGAGGGAGATCTTTTTCCCTCTCTCTTGTTGTTATTTTTTATTTTGTTTTTGAATGGGGTTGGTTGCTTTGCAGGAATTGCCTTGCTCCCTGCTTCTGTTTGAAGAGAGGACGCGACTCTCAACTACGCTTCGAACCTTGACAAAAGCACAAGGGGCTGGAATACCTGATGCCCCGGGGTTTGCTCTTGGAGTGGGGAAAAATAAATAAATACAAACATGGCCAGTACGCTGGAAATGATCTCTTTAGAGCACCTTTTTGGAGAGTTCGTGGAGCAGCAAGAAGCCACATTGGGGTATCTCGTGCTGCTCCCCTCCTGCCACCACCTCACTTCACTGCATCGCTGTGCACAGCCAGAGACCTTAAATCTATAGAAGCCGCACGGCACCAGCCGCTGACGGGTTCGGTTGAGAAGGGACCTTGCTTTTGCTGGGTTTTCACTGTGACCAATAAAACTCAGCCTGCGCAGTATGACCGACAGCACTGGTTTTAAAACAGAGCGGGATGTTGCGTGGTGGGAAGTTGGCAGGGAGAGGATTTGGAAATGGAGAAGCTAAATCCTCCCCCCAGTTCCTCCAGAGGGGGATAACAAAGCTCTACGTGGCCTGAGACAGCAGCATAAGAAAAGAAATGCAAAAGAGAGGCAATGCTCTGTCCCCTCAGGGGCCGGGCAAGGGGTCCCTGCCTGGCCACTGGCGCCCAGAAGGTGAGGAGGGTGGCTTTCCACCAGTCAGCCCCAGGGCAGGTCAGCTGCTACTTCTCTTTTGTAAGACCCAGGACTGATGGTTCGTGTTTCTTTTGTTGTTGCTTAATTTCCAGTATAACCCACAGGCCCGTGGATCAGCTCTGGACACCCAGGAACCTGAGAGAGAAAGATCCTGGAAGCCATCATCACCCAAGTGCAGTGGTTTCCCTTCTGAGGCTACCTAAGGTGCAGAGCAGCAGGGCCTGATCCAGAGCCAAACTGTGCCTTCTAGAAAGGCTAGAGTTTTTTGGAGCAAGCTCTCTGCACAGAAAAGTCAATTATAGCTTTTAATTAGCTGAAGCGCTGTTTGCAATGCAGTCAAGGGGCTTTGTTTTTGTGATGGTTGCGAGCTCGATGGTGTCCCATGGAGACCTTGGCTTTGCTCTTAGAGCAATTTAAACAGTAAAATGTAAAAAAAAAAAAAAAAAATCAGTTGCTTTGACTCTGTTGCATCATGAATTAACCTGCACAGACACAGTGACACTTTGTCCCCTCGGGGTGTTAGTGGATATAGGGATTTATGACCCTGGGGGAGGCTACAAGGCAGCAGCGCTTCTTTATGTGAGGAATTTGAGAGGCCAAATGTGCATATTACATATATATATGTGTGTATATATATACACACACACAGTTTTATATATATATATGAAACGAAATCCCTGTAAATTCCCATTGCACTGCACGTGGTGGCTGGATGGGACTTTGAGGTTGTGAAGATGTGGGGTTTGGGCTACCCTCCCTTGGGGTGCGCAGTGCAGAGTCTGTGACCCAAAACGCCAACCTAGTTTTACTTCGTGGTAGGGAGCAGAGCCCCTGCACACGGCCCAGCTCTAAACCCCCTATTTTAGAGATGTCAGGCTCAAAATCATCATTGTTTATGTTCTTTTAGTTTGGAGAAGACGGTCCTGTTGGATGTCTTGGAGGGTGACACTGAAAGGCAAATGGGGTGTGTGGGTGTGTGCCTATTTCTTGGGTCCCTCACAGCTGCTGAGGATGAGGATGCTGTGAAGGGGAGCCCACACGTCTGAAGAAGGCTGGTGCCAACCTGGCTCCAAGAGCCACTTTCTCTGACCTGCTTGAAGGAGGGAGTTTCAACTCGTGAGTTTCATGGTTTGGGGGTTTTTTTGGTCCTGTTGGGACTGCACAAAGGGCCCTAGCTGTTGGGGAGTGGCAGAAGTCAGGCCGTTTCATGATTTAATGAGCTGGGCATGGCAATTACCAAGGCCACCCAAAATCACCATCTTTTGGAAAAACATGGGCTTAATCTTTTGAGCTTGCATTAAAAAAAAAAAAAATACCCTCCCAGCTTAATCTTTTAAATGCTGCTTTTCTTAGCTGCTTCCCTAATCTTCTTCATTCCATTTTTTCCTATTTAATAGTCTGAAGTTCTATAATACAATTTTTTTATTCACTCAAGCTTAACCTCGCTTCGCTCAGCTGGTGTTAAGTTGTAATCCCGGCACTTAAATCCGTTACAGTTCCAGAATTGAGGAAGGGTGGAAATGGCAGGGCGAGAGGAAGCTGGGCAGTGCTTTCCCTAGCAGTAATTAAAAGTACAAGATGACCACATGCAAAAAAAAAAAAGGTGAAGGCAAGTAAACTGTTTATCAGAAGTGGCCAAAGTCTCAATTCATTGTATGTCTGCTGCTTCCATGCATTTGCTGTATTGCTGTCTGCCTGGAGAGGGGATGTGAGCCCAAGGAGACTCTCTTTTGGGCTTGGAGCCCACCTTTTTTCTGGCGATAAATCATGATGGAGCCTTTCGTGTCACCTCAGCTCCCCAGAAGCATCAGGTTAGTTGTTGGAGTTGATGTTTGGAAGAAAAAAAAGCCTTGTCTTGCTGGAGGATGGCTGAATATGTGCCTCCTTTGCAGGGTAGGGGGTGGTAGGATGAAGCTGAGTGTAGACTGGGTTTATTTGGAAAAGCCCAGCTCCAAAAATATTGCAAATACCGTTGGCTCTCTATTACCAGAGCAATGGGGGTGGGCAAACCCCCGATGAAACCCAGGTGCCTGATGCTGCCAGGGTCTGTAAGGGGGTTGTGGTGGGGGGGCTATAGCGTGGGCATCCCTGAAGCTGTGCATGGCGCCGTGGGAAAGCGGCGTGTTGCAGCTCCCGTCCCCGTGCCGGGCGGTGGTGCTGAGCCCGCGGCTGTGCTGAGGGTGGCCGAAGGCAGATGGTGGGCAGCGGGGCGCAGCTGCTCCCTCCAGCAGGCGCTTCTGCATGGGCGCGCGTCTCGCCGCGCTCTGGGGCTTTTGAGGGATTCCTGGTGTGAAGACGGATGGGGAAGAGGCGAGAAAGCACAGGGGAGAGGAACGAAAGCATCTTTTCTCAGCTGTTGATTTGGCCGCAGAGCAGGTTTTTAGGAAAATTAACTCCTATGGTAGCTTGAGCATCTCCTGCATCATCCCCTCCCAAAGCCTGCCAGATTTGGATCATCTCCCCCTGCACAAATTCAGCTCCCTCCCCAGCCTGTGCGTATCCCTTGTAGTGATATCATCCATGAACAGCTGCAGTCTCCCAGCTGGGGCAGTGCCCAGATGTGCTCATCCTTCCAGCTGTGTGCCCCGAGGACGTGGGCAGCCATGTGGGCTTTTCCACTTGCTTTTCCATTTCTTTTCTGCACGCCTCTGTGTGTGTGTGTCTGTGTGTCTGTAATACACTGGAGCTGAAGGAAGACTCTTTGCTAGGCCAGTTTCATCATTTTAGGAGAGCTGCAATTGCAAGGCGTGAAAGGGGGCATCGGCTTCTCTCCCAGCTGTGCTGGTTTTCAGTCTCTCTATGTGGTGATTTTGCAGCATCCAGTGCCTTGGAGGAGAATGATGAAGTAGCCAGTGACTCCTGGGCCACATAAATAAGGAGGAGGGGGAGGAGGGGGTTCAAAGGGAGTGCAGGACCAGAAAATATGTGTGAGACCCCAAAAGAGGGACTGGAAGCAGGAGGATAGGAAAGGCAGGAGATGGAGTTGGACCTAGGTTTTGCAGGGCTGGGAGTGAGTTGTCCCTTTCCTCAAAAAAAAAAAAAAACCAAAAGCAAAAACCCACCTCTTTGATTTTGGACCTTTCAAAAAGAAGCAGGAGGACCCTGCGCCGGCGGGGACCCCACTGCAGGGAAGGCGATGGAGCTGGGCTGGATGTGTGCTGAGGTGTGCAGGTTTGCCTCCAAATTTCCCATTCCCTCCTCATTTTGCCTGGTGGGTGCTGAAGGTCCCTGTGCAGGAGCTGATTTGCTCCATGTGAGCTCCTGCCCCTCAGACTCATAATTCAGAGCTATCCGACCCCTGCCATGACTCACCGGCGTGGAGGCTTTAATGGAAACAAAACCATTAGCTAAAAACAAGAATGGAAATTTTAATTATTTATTTTTCCCCCCTCAACCACCCTTTTTATGATTATAAGCATTTCTGGGCTTGGAGGTTTTCTGCGAGGCTCTGGCAGCTCCTAAAGTGACATTGAATTTTCAACACTGAAAGGTTTATTGGAATAACTGGCGTCTCTCTGGGCGCCTTGCCAGCTGCTCGGCCGGGCTGGAGGCCACGGCGACAGGGATGGGTGTGGTGTGTGTGTATGTATGTATATATATGTGTATGTAATTAATATATATGTATATATGTATATACGCATGTGTGCAAAGCACGCACGCGTGCGCAGGTTCAATGCAAGCTCTGCACCCAACGAGGAGGAGGGGGGGTTTATCAGCCAGTGTCGGGCTGGACTCTGCAGCCCTTGGACCCCGTCCTCTGCTGGGGGCTGCAGGATTTGGCCCCGCGCTGCTGGCTCCTTCCTTCCTCCCTGCTCTTTGCCCTGTCCTAGAAGGGCCTGATCCTGGCCGGCACTGGGTTGGGGTCTGCCAGGGTTGGGGGAAAGGAGCCTTTTGCCGACCGCCACATCACCGGCAGAGCCGAAGTGAAGCCCAGGGGGGTGGCGAGGCAGCCAAAGGCCCACCAAGGCTCCGCATTCGCTCCGGGTTGTCCCACGTACCTTGTGCCTGCAGCTCCGCGGACGCATCCACGCCCAGTCTCTATAGAGAAGTCTCAGTCTGGAGCGTACAAACTTTCGTGGGTGAGGGTTTTTTTGTTTTGTTTTGTTTTGTTTTAACTATTTTTTTTATTTTTGGGAAAAAGTCACCCTAGGAGACACCTGTGTGATGCCCAGATGTTTTTTTTCACCCCACATTCCAGACAGCTCATCCACCGCATCTCCAAAGACCTCAAGGGTACCAGTGACTTTATGTGCATAAGCTACCCCTGTTCTGGGTTCCCCTGGTCTAAGTCATAGAAGTACAGCTGACAATCAAACCAGACAGCACTGCTGACTTTAGAAAAATATATATCCATTGCAGTTTGATAGAACTACTTTTTAAAATCACATGCTTATCTTTCAATAACGCTCACCGCCATGTCTCCGGGATAAATGGCCACCCATTGGTTCTTCTGTAAATAAACATGAAACATTCTTGTATAAACTAGAAAACGAACAAAAAACAATCCATTGATATATGTCCAAAAAAGTATCCCTTTCCAGAAGATTTAAATAATTCAAAGAAAAAGAAAAGCCCAACGAGTGAGCCCCACTTCGCTTTTTCTTTGGACCTGATTTAAATTCCCAATAGGAGAACGAAAAACATTTAACAGTAGAAGAAACTACAAGTGTTTTACCTTTCAATGAATATGGGAGGGAAAAAAATGCATGTAAATATTTTTAATAGGAAACCTATCTTAAACAGAATTTTTTTTGTATGTACATAACTCTTCTAGAGTTTAGTACTTAAATTGCTTCATAGTGTCTGTTAAAAAAAACAAAAATAAAATAAAATGTTTGTTAATTGTTTTTGTTCTTACTCAATGGCCAAAACTTTAAAAATAATAAAAAAGACTATAAAAATAATCTTTGCCAATGGATCTAGCACTGTAATGGTACTGTCTATTTTTTTTAATTATTTCTGTGCTGTGCCCATTTATAAAAGGAGAAAAAAGAAATAAAGTCATTTAAACATTGTCTGCCCAGGGCTTTGCCTGCTTTCTTGCTGCGGACTGCCTGCCCCGAGGTTTTTGTTGTGCTGGCGCTCAGTGAAGGTGAAGGGAGAAGATCTCACTTGTTCTTGGGGCTCGATACTGTCAGGCGAGAGATGGTGGTTAATTAATGGTCTCCATAGCAACTCTGCAGAGATGCTGAGGAGCCGGCGGCATCGTGGACCACCCCAGCGCAGCCCAGTCGTGCCTGTGCTGGACCGTGGGGGAGGTTTGGATGCTGGGGGGTGCTGCAAGTGATACAGGTGTGCCTAACAGCATGGAGCGCTGCAGAGCATTTCGGCTGAGCCGCCGCATCCCCGCATCCCGCGAGCGTCGCCAGCAAGCTGGAGAAGATGCCCAAGGTGTGAGAGCCATCCCCTCCCCAAGCAGGAGGTGGAAGCAGCCTTGGCTGTCGGCCCGGGGTCCTGCTCCCACAGCTCTCCTTTCCAAAGCGATTCCTGGAAGCGAACACGGTGAGAGACTTGGCAGCGATGCTGTTGGCCTCCACACGGAGATACTTGGACGTATGTAACCGGCCCCTGCGTTGCAGAGGCCAGACCTCCACGGATGCACCCCAGCTCGCAGCAGAAGGCATGGTTTGTGTGGCCTCATGTTGCCTCGAGATTCAGCCACGGCCAAGGGCAAATGCTGTGCCCCAGGAGGTTACCAGCAGTATTTCCCCAACCCCACAGGCTGGATGTGCTCCATGCTACGTGCCAGAAAATCTGCACCCAGCCCCGGTTTATGTTGTACTGCTGGCATGAATTTCAGGGAGCGTCACTTTGGGTTTGGGGTATGTTTTTTTTGAAGTGTTGCTGGTTTTTATTAGCAGCCCGGACCCTGCTTCCCTTAGAAATCCCTGGCTGAAGGTTCGCATGCTCCATCGCTAAATGCTTCATCCACTAAAAAATTGTGAAACTGCTTCTCTGTATAACGCAACACTCAGCCTTTAGCAAGGGTCACAGACTGCTGCACTGGACAAACCCCGTCGTTCCTTTGAGGCCAGGCTGCTCAGAAGTACCCTGCTGGATGGTGGTAGCAGATAGAGCCCCAAATCACTTCCCTTTTTACTCCAACCATCAGCTCTGGGAGCTGGGCAGGTCTCGAGCACCACCAGCCCCTATGTACCCCCAGGGCTGCTCCCCGCAGCAGTTCCCTCTGCCTACAGAAGCATCACGGATTTACCAGGGCCACCCATTCAGGTTTTCAAGCCTGTCCCCAGCCCCAGCAATAATGATTTCACTGTGCTGGCGGTCAGACTGCCCTGCTTGGCAGCAGCCGCAGCCAGCCCCCGTTACAGCTGATGTGAATAACTGCTTGCAGTGAGGTGTTGGTATTCAGGCTTAAGGCTTGAAACAGCCTCTAATTATATCCTCATCCCCATTTCTTGTAATTTTTTTTCCCCCCAATGGCTGTTATGGGAATGTTCCCTTCCCACAGCACTGTTGCAGACCCCCAGGATTTGGTAGGATAACCCCAAATGGTCCAAGTGGGTTTTTTTTTCCCCCCAGCAAAAGGGGGTCCCTGTGACTCATCCACTATAAATCTCTGTGGCATGAGCAGAGTGTCCAAAAATAACACTGCAACTAAGATTTCACCTTGCAAATTAACAGGCCAGAAGCACTAACCCCGCCTTGGTTCAAAGGGCTTTTATAGAATCGCACGAGAAGAGCCACGACACACAGCCTAGTGCCCAGCACTGACCACCTCATGGAGACACGGCTGGGAAAGATCTTCAGACACCGACCCTGAGCTGGAAAAAGCATGGAGGGAAACAAGATTGTCACTTCTGTCCTTGGCAAACTCTCCCCAAAACCTTCAAGAACCAACACTTGGGGCAACCCTTGTGCCCATGCTGCAAGAGATGCCCACTTTAGGGGTAAAACTAAGACTCCAGCTTAACCTAGGCTTGGGGAGGGGAAGATCCAGGCTGATATGCAGTGCCACTGCTCCTTGACATTGGTATGTGAATGAATAACCCTAAAGCAATAACAACCACCACCTTAGCTGAAATAAAGCATTTCCTTCTAGTCAGCTTTAGGAGATTTCTAAAAACACTGAAATCACTTGCATTAGTACTAATAGGCTTCAGGTGGAGTGGGAAAATGCTCTGATCAGCCTCCAAAGGAAAGGATCAAATAGCAGCAAGCCAAAGGGTCAACACTGGGCTTGGCTTTTTAGGCACTTTGTTGACATGGGCTCTGAAGACTGGCTTACCAGTCCCGAGGAATTGAAAAATCAGGTCTAATTTATCCCAGAAAAATGTAGTGAGTGGTTTAGAGAAAATAGATGTGGAAGAGCTCCCCACGTCTGCCCCTGCACTCAGGGGATGCACAGTGAAGCAGAAAGGCAGCAAAGCCAAACCTGACACCAAGGTCCGCAGCGTGCAAGCATCAGCCCTGAGGTCTCACCAAGCCTTCACAGAGGCAGGTGAGAAGCCAAATCAGGAGCTAAGGAATGAACAAGCTGTTCAGAGATAGATGTTTTCAAACAACCTGGACCCAATAAGCATCTTAAAAACCTGGCTGAGCCATCTGGAAGCAGTCGTTCCCATTGAAGATCTGTAAACGGACTTCCAAAAAAGGTAGCAAAAGAAGAACCAGGCTGTTTTGCACTTCCTAGTTTACTTTAAAAAATGAGAAAAATATTGGATGAAATAGTCACACTGCTTGCAAGCACCCTGAAGATGACAAGGACATTAGTTTTGATGGACTTGTCAAGAACAGATGTGTCAAATCAATCTACTGTCCTTTTGTGACCAGGAACCTTGCTCTGTGTACAGACAAGGACCTGTCTGTGTCAAACATGGTCCGGGCAGTGATGTTTTGTCACTGTCTCACAGGGGACCCTCATCTATAAGTAGTTTATTGTAGGATGGGTGAAAAATCTGTTTGTAAGGTACCTGGGGAGCAGTTATCAGCAGTTCACTGTCAAAACGGACAGATGGATTGAGTGGGCATCCACACAGGGTATCTCCCAGGGGCAGGGTTTTTTCAATATTTTCATTAACAATTGACTGATGGCATAACACTGATTATTATTAAATTTGCAGACAGCACCTCGCTGGAAGGGACAGCAAGTACATCAGAGGACAGGGCTGGAATTCCAAGTGATTTTAATAAATTAGAAAGTTATCATTAAAAAAAGTCACCTCCATGGTCAGTGGAGAGGTCAGTACCACCAGAGGATAGATAATTCACCATGGTCTATCCAAGCAACCAATACAGAAACCTCGAGAAGGCAATTTGTCCTGCCTACTTCTTTGCTGAACATAGCAGGGGTCAAAAGATTTTCTTCAAAGCAATTTAATACATTCTAAAATTTGGGAGATAACATTTACTGAGATGCAAATCAAGGTACCGTGCACCTCTGATACAGAGCCAGCAAAATCACAGCAGACCACGACGGAGTGGCTCCACGTGCCACGTCCACGCCTGCACTTCGTCCCAGGCCGAGGCAGCACCTGCAGATGAGTGCTGCCCTCTGCGAGTCACCAGTCCGGAGGTGACCCGGCTGTCCTTGCCCATGACCCCAGCACGTGTCTGCTGTCCAGCTCAGGGAGAGCCCGTTTGGCATCCACCACCCAAAGCCACCCCGCTGGTGGCTCTTGCTTTCTGACGTGCCTCAAGCCTGGAAACAGGTTCAGGGCTCCTAAGTGCCCCTCACCAGGGCATGAGACCACCGGCCCGTCTTGCTTTCTGGCATGGATATAGTCAAGGCAACAGTGGGACAGAGGGGGCATTTTTTACAGCCATGAAAGACGCGTTAGCATATCTGAAATGCAGCACACCTGCATGAACTCCCTTGCTGGTTCAGCTGGATTTCACTTTTCATTGCCTATGCCTGCCATGGAGATGTGCTTCTGTAAGGCAGCATTTCAAAGGCATGATGGAGTCAGGTGCCAGGCTCCAGGGACATTGGCACCACAAGATGCCATGTATTCATGTCCTGGCACTCCCCAGAGCCTGAGCATGCCCCTGAGGGTGCCCAAATGCTATAGGATATTTGGGTGCAATAGAAGAGCATTGCCAGGGGCTTGCACACTGGATGGGGACCTCCTACAGGAGCTGTAGGCGCATGCTGGAAGGAAAGCAGGGCAAGGGGGGATACGTACCACTGCCTGGGATTTGCTAAGACCATAAATCCACCCAAAAATTCAGGTATTGAAGAGTGAGGTCAGGCTCAAATGCCCTCATGCCTTTACCCCCACTCCCATTGCACCGCCCCAGCACCAGCCACATTTCAGCAGTGACACAGCCACCCCCGTTAGATCCTCAGAGGATTACAAATCCTTCCTGAGCTTTTCTGCGTACTCCAAATAAACAGCATTTACCAACTGCTCTGACTAATGCTGACTTACTGCTCCCAAGGCAGCTTTGCTGGAGGCAGTGATGGGCTGTCCTGCCTCATCCCAGAGAGCAGGCAGCTGCTGCTCTGCTCCCACCTTGGTACGTGGGCATGGTGGGTCATCTCCCACCTCCCTTTCCCCCAGTTCCCCGGCAGTCCTGATCCTGTATGCACAAAGTCCTATTTCAGAGACCGCTGCATTCCTGTAAATAAATAACCCCCACATCTTCATTTCTATCTTTTCTCATTTCTTCTGAGGTCCCTCCCACCATGCTCATCTCTGGGACTCAACAAATCCCCCTCACCCAGCTGTCCTCCCTGTGTTTCCCCCCGTCTTTTGTAACTCCTGGACTCCTTCTCCTGCTTTCCAAGGGCAGGAGAAAAAAAATATATATAAAGAAAATCCCAGCAGAGAATGGCCAGCTAAAGCTCCTTATCCCAGTCTGCAAGACAAGACTGCCTGCTGGGAGTGATGGATATCTGGGCATGGCGGATACCAATGGCTCCGGAACGCTGCCTTGGAGTATTTTTAGTCTATTGTACAGGATTTGAGGCAAAGAGCAGGCTATTCCTGCCCCGCGTGACAACATTTCCTGAGCATCAGCAGATATTAATAGTCAGCTAATACAGCAGTCAAACATTTCCCATTATTTACTTACTTCAAGACAATTGGCATCTGTGCTGATAAACACGCCTTTGGGATTTGCACATCCCTCACCTACTCCCAGCCCTGCTCAGAGGTATTTCCTCCCCTCCACAAACCAGACGCTGTTTTTCCTGAGGCTGCATCCATCCCTGTGATGGGTGGACAGGACGGGTCACCCTGTCTCCTATATCCGTGAGGACAGAGAATTCCCTGGTGGGATATTTCCCCCTATAGAAAGGTTCAGAAAAATCAGCATTTGCCAAGGACTGCTGGAGCCTGGACATTTGGTGCCTGGATTTGCATTCAATGAGAAATTCTGCTGGTTGGCAATCTGTGTTCAATCTAATGAGGAACAAAGCCAATTAAAAATAATAGGGACGCTGTGCTACTGCCTGTAACAAAACAATAATAATAATAAAGGCTAAATCAATTTAAGTGTTCCATTTAGATAAAATCCAAACATTCTAATCTGATTCTGCCTTTCTCATTATTTCTTTTTTGCAATTCTCTCTCATCAACACCAAGTCATTGGAAATGGAGGATTGGAACAGATGGTTCTGATAAAACTCAGACCAAATTTCATTCCTGTCAATGACTTCAGAGAAAAACACAAGCAGCCCCACTCCTCCCACCACGGCCAGTGTTTCCTGACATGGCCATAGGATTTCTCTCTGGGATTGGCCTGTTGAGTTACAGGAAGCTTCTTCATCTTCCACAACTTGAACTTTGGGGAAAGGATTGTGTCAGGGAGAGGTCATCTTCATACTCTTACAGCATAGGCGGGGGGGCTCTCCTGCAGGCCTGGCCTAAGTAAACTTACCTGGCAAGAGGAACAGCTGAGCAATTCTCCTTACATCCTACCACAGGAATCATCAGCATTCAGTTTAAAAAACAAAGCTGCAGAACTTCAGAAACACTTGAGAAGGTTGTTAGCTGGACCCCATAACCACCACACACCATCCAGCTGGGTCACATCTCCTCCAACACCTTCCTCCTTTACGTCTCAGGACAGGAGCTCATGTAAGGAATGGGAGAGGTGGTTTCTACATGCAAACCATCCACAGAGCTGCAAATCGTCGCATTAAACAGCTTGCAGGACATTTGGCACATAGGGTAGGATGTTTCTTGTGAGCAATGTTGTTATGGCTTTGCATTTCATGCTTTTCACGAGGTGGGAAATTGGAGATCTGCTCCCTTCCCTGCAAAGCTGGGCTGGTGATGGCTGCTTGAAGACCACCTGGGTGGCATCCCCTGGGGACAGATATGTCCCCACCATCTCACTGCCAGCAAAACAAGCCATCTGAGGGCCAGGGGCAGCAGGAGGGGGACTCCTCCCCACCACCTCATCTGGAAAAGTCTACAAGAGAGGAGGTGTTACAGAGGGAGACTGCTCTGATTTGAACTTACTGAGGTTATGTGAAATGTGTTCTTTTTCTTTATTCTCTCGCCTATGTCTTCTACAAACATCTCTGGCTCTGTTGCCTATTTTTGGGTGCTGAGAATTAACACCTTTATTTGCATTTTACCTCAATTTGGCCTGAGTTAAAAGTGATTTCAAGGTAATTGGATAATGACAAGGCTTTCGTCAGCCAAGGCTGTGGCAAGCCTCCACATCTGGGTCACAGGAGAGGCTATAGCAAGTGCCCTGGCACCCAGGGGTGCTCTCCAGATAACTGTAGGGCAGCAGTGTCCACAGAGGAGCTGCTGTGGGTGGGGAGAGGAGGGTCTGGGGGAAGACAGGGAGTTTTCTGGCAAAATCCTAAAATCATAGTCAATGTGCTTGAACCAGGAAGGTTTCTGAGTTTTAGGCCTTTTGGCTGAATTGTTTCTCTAGCTTCCTCTTAGCCACATACTAGGGAAACTGAGGCACAGGCAGTGATTGCTCTCCTATGTCTCAAATAGCATCAGTTAGGGATGCAGCTGGGGGTGGACATGATTCTTTCTGCTGCTCTCTGAACTGGAGCTGAAAGACTCTTCCTGGCTGTGAACGGTTAGGAGTTAATTCTTGCTCAGAAACATTAGGTCTTGTGCCCAGTCTGGGGCTCGGGTTTCAGTCTGAATCCATATTATTATACCCCAGGGCTTTTCCCTTTGTAATAGCCCAACACTCTTTGAATCCAAAATGACTCAAGGCAATTAGTTCAACAGCAAATATCTGTAAAAAAGCTCTAAAAGTGGGCTTGTCTTTAGGTACTTCTTGCCTTTGTGTTTTGCATGAAGAGTGGTGCCCTGGGAAGGGAGGTCTCTGAATCTTGATAAGGTCTCCATGGCTTGATATCACAGAATAATGGAATGGTTTGGGTTGGAAGGGACCTTAAAGATCACCTAGTTCCACCCCTCCCTGCCATGAGCAGGGACACCTTCCACAAGACCAGGTTGCTCAAAGCCCCATCCAGCCTGGCCTCGAACACTTCCAGGGCTGGGGCATCTGCAGCTGCTCTGGGCAACCTGTTCCAGTGCCTTACCACCCCCACAGTAAAGAATTTCTTCCTTATATCTAATCTAAATCTGCCCTCTTTCAGTTTAAAGCCATCACCCCTTCTCCTGTCGCTACATGCCTTTGTAAAAAGTCCCTCTCCAGCTTTCCTGTAGGCCCTTCAGGCACTGGAAGGCCACAATAAGATCTCCCCAGAGCCTTCTCTTCTCCAGGCTGAACAACCCCAGCTCTCTCAGCCTGTCTTCACAGGAGAGATGCTCCAGCCCTTGGATTATCTTTGTGGCCCTCTAGACTTGCTTCAAGAAGTCCATTGTCCTTCCTACACTGGGGGCCCCAGAGCTGAGTGCAGTACTCTGGGGGGGGTCTCACCAGAGCGGAGTAGAGGGGGAGAGTACCCTCCCTCGACCTGCTGGCCACGCTTCTTTGGATGCAGCCCAGGATATGGTTGGCTTTCTGGGCTGTGAGTGTGCATTGTCGGGTCGTGTTGAGCTTCTCATCACCCCAGGGCTGCTCTCTATCCATTCTCCACCCTGCCTGTGTTTGTGCTTGGGATTGCCCCGACCCGTGTGCAGGACCTGGCACTTGGCCTTGTTGAACTGTGAAGTTGGAGGATGGTTTAGGTGGAGAGAGCACTGCACGTCAACGTGGACATGCACACGACGCCCTGATCCTGAATGGCGTGATACACGCAGCATGTACTCTGTGTCCTCCTGCTCTACCAAGAGGATTTTGGACCACAGCCTTCCCATCTCACCTGGTTTTCTGCTTCTGCTCACACTCTTAAACTGTTCTCTATGCTGCTACCACCTCTCCTATAAGGTAGTATAGACTGTGTGTACTGCTTGGGCAGGAAAATTCATACACATGGAAATCCTGGCCTGCTAAAAATAACATTTTTAATTCTGGAGGCAACCGAAGAGCCCCTCTGCCTCCTCTCCCTTCCCCTGTTCATGCTCACCTCAGGGCACGGTGTGGAGCAGGGCTACAACAGGATCACGTCTCCTCACGGCAGGCTCTTGCCATCTGCAACTGCAGTCCCACCAGCTGGAGCCAAGCCTGGTGCCAAGCAGAATGTCAGCAGTTAATAATTATAATAAATTAATAATAGCCTAATTAATAATTTTTAATTATTTCTGCCTCCTCCAGATCTCCCGGAGGCACTGAATAATCTGCTGAAACGTTTTGTAGTAAGAGTTCAAATAAGCACAAATATTTGGGAGGCCAAGCGAACGGTGGCTCCCCTCCGAGCCTGGGCACCGAGGAGCTGCAGCCCAGGGAGGGAAGTGGGCATGACTGCCATAGCCTGGGTCCCCCTTGCATCAGAGGGACTCTGCCTTGTGGAGCAGAAAACTCATCTTTTGATGCATACATCTGCTTTAATAGCCAAGGCAGCACAGTAAAAATCAGCAGTTGAATTGGTTTTGACTGGGGAAGGAGGGGAAACCTTGTCTTTCCTGGCTGTGGTGTTTGGAGTGCCTTTTTATTTGTAACGCGTGGAACAACACACCCAGTCAAGGACAGGGTGTCCCTCCTAAAAGCCACCTGAGAGGCTATGTCAGCCCAAGCCCCATCTCTGGGCGGGGGAGAGACTGGCTCCTCCAAAGGGCAATTCAGCCATCCTTCGGTGGTTGGTTGTGTCTCTCCCAGCCATGAGTCTCGAGAGTAGCTTTGGCCAAACACCTGGGCAGGTGTAAGAGACATGATCCAAAATCTGCTCTCTGTGTGCAGTTTGTATCTCTCCAAAGACAATGTGAAACCAGAAGAGGAGCCACAAAATGTTCTCGGGATGTTTGGAGAGCCCCAAGCATTTTTGTCTGAGAGACCACAAAACCCTGAGTTTGACCCTGTAAACAGAGGCTGAGCAAGAGCTTTGGTTTCTAATAACATCCAAAGGATTAGTGGGAGGGAGGGAGAAGAGCTTTTTAAGCTCAAAGGCAATAATTAGGAAATAAGTAGGTATAAACTAGCATAAATAGATTTAAACTAGAAATTACAAGCTTCCTAAAAATCTAAGCAGTGAGGGCTGGAAAAGCCTCAAACAGAGACCTGGGAGGCAAAACCCAGAGCCAGGTCAAGGGCAAAGACCGTGATGGCTTTGGGGTGCTATGGCCTCCATCGCCTGCAGGTGACTGCTGCGGGGTGAGAAATTATGAAAGGTGTGAGATGCTTTCCCTCCCCTGGAATGGAATAAAAGACCTCCATATCAGGTCTTCATGTGTCTTCTGCAGAGCTGGAGAAAAACCATCCCACCTGGTTCAATGGGAAGATTTTGCTTTAATAATTCTGAAATATCCCGGATTAAAGCAGCGCCTCTGAAAGAAAGCAGTGTGGCACTTGGCTTGCGTTTCAAAATGGTTTGTCATTTTAAAATGGGAAACCTATCTTGTGTCATCTTTGTAAATGGCAAACCGCACCGTTTCAACTATTTTTAATAAATTACTCTAATTCACATTAAGAAGGGTAGTGAAGTAGATCTTTCCCTTAAAAAGTGTTGGCTTTGTTGAATATTAATTGTGTGATGAAAATGAAATCTGATTTTTGATGTCTGCGGTGAAGACGACAAGACATCGTAAATTTAAGTTAGAGAAAGAGGGAGCAATGTTATCCTAGAAGAAGAGATAGCGGAGCAGGGACTGGATTACCTAGGGCAGTTGTGGGATCTCCACCATTTAGCCTTTCGAGGGCTTTTAATGATTCTTTCTGGTTTGAATTTCCGTATTTCTACATCTGTGTAGGAAAGCTGCTGTCGCGCACCTCTGACAGAGCTGTGTTCTGTCCTGAAATCACGGGGAAATGGACATTGCAAGCAAATACCTGCTCCCCAACCACCTCTGAAACGCCTCAGATTTCACCTTGTTTTGCTTATTCTGGGCGAGGTGAAGGGCAGGGAGCCGAGGTGTCCAGGGGATCTCTCACCTTCACAGCCAAGGGATGTTGCTCCCAGTAAATCAACTCCTGCAGCAGATGGTGAGGGCAACGGATGGATAGCCTAAAGGCCGTCTGATTTTTACTATTTAATGCGTTAAAAATAAAGCCAGAGGTTACATTTACACCACCCTGCCCCTTTAAAAGCAGCAGACGTTTCCTTGCCTCCATCAGCCTGCAAGAAGACAAAAGCAGATGGTGCTGCAAAAAGGGAAAGGAAAGCTTTTAGCATCCTTCATGGTGTCTCACCAGGCACTCAGCAGTGACAATTACTGAGCAGGTAATGAAGACAGAGAAGAAACACTGATTTGCTGCTTGTGGAGAACAAAAGAAATTGCCTTTTTTTTTTTTTTCCCCGACATAGATCAGGGCAAACAAACAGCGTCTTTAATAATGAAATCTGCCTTGATGTGCCCAAGATAGGATGTCTCCTGCTGGGACGAGCTGGCCAGCTGATAACAGGCAGTTTTTCTTTATCACTAGCCCCAAACGGCAAAGATTATCTCCCATGGTAAATGTACTAGAGGCTGCCAGATCAAATACTTTACAAAGAGATTTAGGGGGGAAAGAAAAATATTTAATGCTTCTCCTTCCTCGTCACCATAGTTTGCACATCTCAGAGCCCCTTGACTGTGCTGGGACATGACTTTGTCCTTCCTGGGGGAGCTGAGGAGAGGACAGAGCAGAAATGCAACTGCAGAGGCGTCCAGGACGGGAAGGGGAATACACAGCAGATTTGAGGCTTTGCCAGGGGTTCACATTATAATATCTGAGTAATTCTTATTTGCTAAAATGCAAATTATCCCACTATGTCTTGGTATCCAGGAGGTAATGTTATATTTATAGCACTGAGGCCTGGAGATGGCCACTGTGGGGTCAGGACAGAGCTGGGAGATGGACTTGCCAAGCTGTAGTGTCATGCTGGGGTGCAAGACCTGGAAGAGCAGGGCCTGGGGTCTTCCCCCAAGCTCCTTTCCAGGAGGGTTAGGAACACGGAGAAGAGGAAAACCGTAACACCAATTTACGCACTGATTTTCAGTGAGTGGACAGAGGGATTCATTGCCAGGTGCCCACTGAGGCTTTACATCTCCTCTCCTCTGCAGCCTGTGAGAACAGGAGGAAATAATTCCCCAAAGCTGCACTTTTTTTCAAGAAAAGGGGGAAAACTCTTGATTCCTGCTACATTTAAGGGAGCTTTTAAGGAGCAGCAAAAGCAAAGCCTGGGGGCTCCTGCCTGGCTTTGGTAGGAGCCTGCTGCTCAGGGCCACTCTGGACATCTCGAGAAACCTGCAGACTTTTTTTCCTTACTGCAGCCCCAGATCTTTCACTTGGAGAAGAACCTGGGAACGAAAATTCAACCGAAAGGATTAATTGTGGCTGGCAGAGGGGAGTGTTAGCCGAAGTGAGCCGCTGAGGTTTCAGGCTGGCCAGAGAGCAGGGTAATTTAGTGGGAGGTGATGCATATAAGTTTCTGACTGGCATAGAAGAGGGTAATTTAGTGGGAGTTGATCCCTTGAGGTTTTTGCTGGATAGAGAAGAGAATAACTTGCAGAAGGAGACTCAAGGGCGGGTTGTCTTTAGTTTCAGGCTTCATAGTAAGTTCCTTTTTTAACTTCAGGGCTGTCTTCCCCGGATGACTCTTCTATTTGCTGTTTCAGATGCCTGATTAAAGAGCAGCTCTTTGAGGACGCTGAATGGCTCAGGGGCATGGGAAGGGGGAACAGAGACTTACTCCAACCCACGGAGCCTGTGACCCCTTGGGTGGTGTGTCAGGAAGAGCTGCCAGCTCACGGTCCTCCTTCCTGGGGCTCTGCTGCCATTTCATAAAAACCCACCCGTGTAACTGGCCTTGGCAAAGAGGTTGGGCTGGATTGTTTGATCACCATAGCCTTATCTTCTTCGTATGGAAAAGGTCATATCTGGGTACCTCTCCAGGTCTGATGCTTCGTTCTGCTCCACTGGAGCGAGGATTTCAGCCTCACCACGTGGCTCAGAGCACTTTAGCTGTGTTTTCCAACAGCAGGAGCACAGATAAAGGCCTCCATTTTCCTAGAGATCTCATGGATCAGTCCTCTGGTCAAACCAGAGAAAGGAAGATTTCCTGTGGCTGGGACTTTTATAGCCTTTTCAGCCTATAGTGAATAGTCAGGAGTCTAATAAAGGCTAAATCTATATGGCAGCTTTTCCCCCAGGATTTTCTTATGACCTGTTTCCACTAAACCGGTACAGAAATTATTTCCCTGAGACTTCTTACCCTATGTCAAATGGTGTCGAAGTCAGCCAGCAGGTTTGCAAGTTACTCAGGACGGACAGATACAATAGCAGCTGCTAGTGTGATCATGCACCAGCAGGGAGAAGATTCAGTGGGTGCTCTGGTCTTCCAGCTCTCATGTCCCAGAGTCAGTTCAACACACGCATGGACAATGCTTTTGGTAGAGACCAATTTCAGTAGCCCCAGGTCCAACTCATGTTTAATTCATCTTCTAGCTTGAAAGAGACTCAAAGCAGACCTTCATTTCCTCCTCCCAGAGGGCATGGCTGAGAGGCCTCCAAGCTTAGTCTCCAGAATCAGCTTTGGATGGAGTGAGATGTCTCAGCTGTTGGGCCTGGAGCCAGCAAAGTCAGGGCAATGGACTCCAGGCACCGTAGGCCAAAGTCGGTGTTGTCATGAGATGCATCAAGGGCACACAACCTCACAGGCTCACTAGGACTAAGACCACACCAAACTTTGGCTATTTAAATGTTAGATGTCTGTTTTATGAAGCCCCTTTTTCTGAGAAGAGAGAGGGGCCTTTCAGGAGTGTGTCTGGGGCGGGGGGCTCAGCAGTCCTCTGGCATTGCTCGCCTCTTGGGGAAACCCTTCCATTTTAGACAGCTGCAGTTATTGATACAGTGCCTAATACAAGGAGGCCCTAATCCCCTGAGATGTTTCAAGATGCTCCTGTCATATGGTTAATATTTAGATTAAATCCCTCTTTTACTAAGTAACAATATCCCTCAAAATTCATTTCAGAACACCCCAACAGAGCCTAATTTTGCAACAGTTTTCCTGCTTTAACAGAGAGCTCCTGTCTATTTATATACATCTCCTCCACACCTAATAACCACAAGAATAACTAATAGGAAGTGCTTGAAGCATGTCTTAATTAGTCTGACATTAGCAAGCTCCAATGTCTTTAGTTAATTGATAGATTTTAGCACGACTGAATCTCAGAAATTGAGTGAGGGTTTCATCTACCTTCATCAGAGGCTGAACGAACTGTGTTCATATATCTCTCGGGGCAAGGATATTTGACACAACAGCAGTTGATTGAATGGAGAGGAACCACCTCTAAGAGCAGCTGAAGGAGCGCCCAGAATTGCCTCCCATCTAGTCTACATTAGGTGTGACTAAATGCAAAACATATTATTCATGCTTCCCTAACAGCTAAAGGATCTCTAGAGTGGAGCCAACATTTGCCTTACAGCAGTCGTGCTCTCCAGAGACAAAGCATATAACACAGAGAGAGGCTGATCATCAGCATCACCCAGCTGCGAGTCCTTCCCTGCACCCCATTTTCAAGGCCACAGGCCAAGGTGGACCAACACATCATCTAGGGAGGGCCCATGGGAGCAGGGATGGCACATGCTGGTGCCAATGGGGATGGAAAGGGAATTGTGTGCCCCTGATCAGCTTCTGCGCTGGTACCTCTCTGGGCTCCTGGTCATCCCTGTTTGTCGGAAACCAGTCTGAGAGCTATACGAATCCTCACGGGTCTTGGTTTGCATCTGCCCACTACTATTAGTCATTTCATCTAATGGTTGGACTTCTCTTTTTTGCACCCTACAAGCACTGAAGTGCTCAGTGGAGAAGAGCTCATGGTGCTCTGGAGCTCCCAGGACTTGACCAAGTCATTGCTGGTGTTGACGTGTGTGGTAAGAGAAGAAGTTAAGTCTACCAAAGGCAGGAAGGGGGACACCTGCTCTCACAGGCATGTCCTGGCAGAGCAACCTGTACTTAGGTCAGTCTTCTGCACTACTCAAGCTGCCAGGAGTGGTTTCTGTAGGCAGCTGGCACCACCAGGGATTGCGGAATTTTCATCCATTTTCATGGAGGCAGTAGGATGCTGCAAAGCGAGGGTGCCAAATGTCTTCCGAGAATTGACCTTACAGATATAGCAGGGGTCCCAGTCCCGCAGACCATTTTCTGAGCCTCTAAAGGGGGCTCATCCAACACTTGTGAGGAAGCATTTTCTTGGCAGGCATAATCCAGTGACCTTCCCGTCCCTCCTCCAGCTCCAAGGAGCAGGCAGCAAAGAGAGACCCCGTGATTTGAGGCAAACCTCAAAGCTTTGGAGTATATTTGCAAAGCAACTGCTGTGCTGCCGAACTCATTTCACTGAATAAAAGGTCCGCAAGGAACATCTCAGGCCTATTTGCTTTGGATTTATAATGACGTCTCAGCAAGTTAACCCGGCTTTTGAAAATATTTCCCCCATGTTAGAGTCTGCAGAGTAGGGGAAAGGGAGATGAGGAAAACATTTAAAGGAAGCCCTGTGGGGATAACTCCTGATTTAAGCCCTCATAAAACACAAGAGGTTTTCCAAAACATGCAGAGACAGATTATTGTGACAGTAAATACGAGGTGAGGGGGATTCGGCCAAGCGGAATTGTCTTAATGGCCACTAGAAAAGTAACTGCTGTGCAAATGTTGTAAAAAACATTAACAAGTCAGATGCTGCTGTTTTGACAAGCCGCATGTGTAAAAGTGAGAAGAAATCCTTGCAGCACCTTGTTCGCAGCATCCATGTTCTCAAAGGGTGTTTCGTGACTTAATTCCCATCACATCGTGCTGACACTGGGATGTGCGCCTACCCCGTGTGCTGCAGGTCCCCATTAGGGACCCATTCCTTATTCCATGCTGCATCAAAGCTCATTTGTGGAGTTTAACATCAAAGATATCATATCCATGATGTCCCAATACTTACTTGATTTAATAATGAATAGAAAACATGTTTCTTGCCCTAATTTGAGATATCAGATTATTAGAGCAACTTCAGAGCCAAGGAGAGAAATGTTTTCACTGGTTAAAACAAGTTGCCCCACAAATAGTTGGGGTTGGGATACTTGATTTCCTTTTCTTTTCCCTTGCTCCTGTGCCTAGAGAAAAGCCATTTCTGACCAAAGCTTCTCCTGAGGTTGGATACAGTCCTAACGATACTTTCCAGTGTGGGCTTGCTGGTGCTTGACACCCCTGATAAATCCATCCTGCAGCCATCCAGAGTGACATTAACAGGATCTCCTCTCCCAGCCATCTAATTCCACACAGTTTGTAGGACTGTAACACATTTGAAACTTTTCCCACTTCATCAAATTCACTAGAAATTAATTGGCAGGTTCAAAAGCTACTGGGAGGAATGGAAAGCCAATTAGATTTTCCTAACTGAATGGGCCAAAAACTAGGAAACTCTGCTGAACCCTCCCCAACAACATTGAATTATTTCCAACCATGCCTCTGTTCAGCTAAGGAGGGAAATTTAATAGAAGCATCTCTCCGGCAGACATCAGACACTGCAGTGGTTGCTCTTGCCTGTGGCAGCTAAGGAGCGGAGCTAACAGGAGAAGCTGCCAGGTGGAGAATCCTGCAGCTGGACATCCAGTCAGAGTCTGCTGGGGTGTGGAAGACCTCCATGATAGGCCTCCTGCATCATCAGTCCCCACAGAGGGATTTAGAGTGTCCCATCCCCTCTCTTTGCTGCCAAACCTGGGTTTTTAGCTAAGATTTTCATCCACAATATCCCTTAGATCTTCAGTTTCTGCTGGTGAACATGTGACTTATCACTGGCTTTGGTCTGGCAGAGCATCTCAAACCATGGCCATGGGCTTTCTACAGTCCAACACGCTGCAAAGTGCAGGTGTATCACGATGCTTCCCAGGGGCTGTGAAGGAAAGCCTAAATCAGGCCTGGCCATACTGTGCACAAGCCACCTTTCACCCAGGTCCCCAGCAGGTCCCCAGCATGGCCTGGAGCTGACCTTGTAGCATGGAGTCAGGCCTCCATTCCCTGCCTGGAAAGAGGTTTCCAGCCTGCTCATGGGTGTCGATCCCTCTGCTTTGCCCTGTATCATTGGACCTACAGCAGAAATATGGCTGTCCCTCAGGGCTCAGGTATTCTGCATGATCCCAGATCAAGGCCTTCTCCAGACACTGGCTGCATCTGGAGCTGGAAGTTTCCCACTGGCAGCCAGAGGAGGGCAGGCAGGGGTACATGTTTAGCATTGTGTCCCACTCCCCCCAAAGCAGCTGCATCCCTGATAGGTCCTCCAGAATTCCCCCTGGTTTCATACGAGTGTCACAACTATGACAAGAAGCAAAAAAATCTGATTTCTAACAGCTCTGCTGGCACCCTTTGGGCTTTCACGAGCGAGGCTTTGATCGACACAGTGCACCAGCGGCTCCGTGCCAGCCTGATGAGAACCGAGGAGATAGTAATGAGATTCCTTTTGTAATACTTGTCAAGGTGCAAAACCAGCGAGCCTCGGTAAATCAGTGAAGCCTTTCGTGTTTCCCATCTTGATGGAAACATCAGTAGAGAGACACTTGGTGCTAAATTGCCTGCTCATTGGCAGGTATCCAGTCCTGAGAGCAAGACCAGGGTAGAGGGAAATAGGGGAGGGTAGCGCATGGGATGAGACCCTTCCTCTAGCCACGAGGGCCAGAACCAGCCATGCGATGGTCTCATGGGGCACATCCTTGCAGAAGGAAAGTACCCTGCAGGTGACCTCATACCCGTGGGGCTCTTTGAGCTGACAGCACCAGAGAGACCCAGAGGCTCAACCCAGGGAGGGATGCAGGGAGAGAGCAATGAGCCCTTTGCATTGGTGATTACAAGGCAGTTCACCACCTTTTTTTTCTTGTCCTGGGTCATCACAGTCACAGCAGAAAACAGAGGTCTCTAATATAAGCATCATGTTTTCTTCGTGTTTAGGAGTCACTCTCTCTATATATATATATATAAGGCAGGAAAGAGAAGTGAGGACTAGGGTTTGAGGAGGACTTAGATCCTCAGGATGCTGAAAGTGGTTAATGAAGTGCCTGCATTGTCCTGAGGGCATTCAGGATCTGTATCTTCAGCCTTGCTCTGCTACTAGTCCATGACAGCAGGATGGGGTCTATGGCCACTGCTTGAGGAATAGCACCTGTGGGGCCCAAACCTACGCGGTCAAGTGCTGTAGGGCTGTCATCGCAGCCGATGTGATGGTTCAGATGCTGCTGGGCTTTCTCAGGGCTGTGAACTCAACTGCCTTCAGTCCTCTCACCTACCCCAGTCTTGTTTGTTGAATTATTAAGGTTTCCTTGTGAAGATTTAAAACATCTCCTCATTAGCCTGGAGAAAAATGTACCTAGTTAGCAACATCTATCCTGCCTGGATCCATTTCAGGTATGTCTAGCTGTGATGGATGCAGAGGCTGGGAAGGCTTTTCTGCTCCCTCTCTCCAGCCCCAGCCTTGCATATTCCCTGCTAGAGGATGTTGTTCCAGAGACTTTATTTATTGACCTTTGAGAGGCTGTGCATCTTCTGCTGCTGAGATCCTGCCAGGTTTATGAGCCACTCAGCCCCTCTGAGCTTGGCTGCCTGGATCAGCATCCTGAGATGCTGATGTCCTCTGGAATGGAAGGGCATGAGATGGGTGGATATGTTGGGAGGGCAGCAGCAAAGTTCCCATTGTCAGAACCGACACTGCTAAGCCAAGAGGACTCAATAAACCAGCCCACTTGATAGCTAAGCTCCCTCAGCACCAGTTCCTGCAATCTGTATAATCTGGGGGTAACTAGCAGTTTCTCTATCCTGAGACTGCGTAGTGTCTGCTCGTGCTCAGCTCTGATCTGCCTTTTGATGGTTCCCGGCTTGGTGGAAGGTGTTGCAGTTAAATGCTCTTTCAGGTCAAACTGTATTTCAGGGAGGAAAACAGCTGCTAGCACTAACTGGAACGTTAAAGGCTGCTGGGTGGCTGTGCATACCCTCGCAGCGCTGTGATGGGAAGTAACGTTTAGCACTCGAATACCAACCAATTCCTTCTGGCGTCCCTACAAGGAGGCAGCAAACCCAGGTTTCTGTGTCGGTTCAATCTATCAGACAGATGATGCCTTTCTGGATGTGGCGGCATGAATTCTGGAAGGGAAATTCAAGTAGTTTGAAAATCTGCGTCTTTCCAGGCTCCTACCCCTGCCATTGCACCATGACTGTTCCTAAATGCACTGTATTTCATCCTGGTGCCTAGTGGGCTTCTTGGGCGTCTTCTCCTCATTGTCCTAAGCCTTTACCTTCTCCACCTTACACAGAAATATAACTCTGTGATAAGTGTTTACAGAAGAGAGGTGACACCTGGGACAGCCACACCGTGCCCTGATGGGAGGCTGGAGTCAGTTAATGTTTGGGGGACACATGGAGAAGGTCTTTACTCTTCCATGTTGGGACATGGGCTGCGCTTTCTACCTGGACCCAGAAAACTGTTGAAGACTTTGGGAACATTATGCTGGAGAAACGCCCGAGTGTCTGCTTTAAAGTTCTATTAAAGTTCTATTTCACTGCATTGTGTTTCCATAGACTAAGCTACTGCAGGGAACAGCCACCCTTACAGCTCTTACCCACCACTCCCTCCCTCCTCCCTCTCTCGCAGGAAAGCAGAGCTAAGCTTTGTATAAACTGCTGCTCTCCAGATCCCTTTGAATGTTGTCAGAGCCCCCTTGTTCTGTGTGAGCAAAGCAGGTTTCAATATACATGAGACTAACCAGGCACTAAAAAAAAAAAAAATCCCAAACCACAAACATCTGGGTGAGTTCTTGAAAAAAGGACTCTCTTCCTTTAGTGTTTTTTTTTAAAAAAACAAAATTACCACCAGCAACACAACAACAAAAAGCTTTCAAGTCTTTTTCAGACACGTGTCTGAGATTTCCGCCTTTGACAGAGGATGCTTTGCGTAGGGTGCTTTGCCTCAAATTGTGCTCATTTCAGATGTTTCCAAAACAACAGATGCTTGTAAAACAAGCTGATCCTGCTTTGTCTTAAAAACTAACTTGCAAGACACTCCTGTCTGCTCTGCTTCTCTGGAGATGTAGTAGTAAAGGCTCTGCCTACTTGGATGGCAGTGATGGGCTTCTGGCTATGTTGGATGGAGCCTGGATTTCACCCACTGTAACAAGTGCGCTCTGGCACAGTCTTGGAATAAAGATGCTCAGAACGAGATGCATCTTCTCAGACATTTGGCTGCAGGGCCTGACGCTCAGCCCTGCCACCCATGTGCAGTTCCTCTCATTGCTGGCCAGGATCCTGGAGAATAAATATCTTTGAACATCAGGCCCCTAAACTGCATTTTTGCGTGTCAAGCCTTGGAAAGAGCTTTGCTTTGGAGTCTCCTGTAATCCCAAAGGAGCTGTCTGCCAGCTCCTCACAGTCACTCTGTCCTTTCATACACATTGGAGTCAGAGTAGCAGATGAACCACAGACCAGGTGCAATTTCCCTTCCCCAGAAACATTAGATTTATTTAACTAATGGCGTGCACTCTGCAAGCACCCTGCGAGGGAGGATGCTGACACTGGGAGAGGATGCACGTGGCGAGAGCCTACCATGCCTTGTCTCCCTCCTAGAGATGCCCGCTTGCTTAGCCTTTTCTCGTCAACAAGAAAAATCAAAGGTATCAAAACCATTACCTAGAACAGCCTGCGTTCCTCCTCCCCCAGCACCACGCTCCTTCTCTGTGGAGCTAACGAGGGCTCATTTACATCATGGGATGTTTTGCATGAGGTTGGAGAGGTCCAGTGGAGGTCTATGGCCTGTGGGATGGTGTAAAAGGGATCAGTGCTGAGGCAGGTGGACCGAAGGCTTTGGGTAGTGGGTAGGTGAGGGGTGCAAGGGCTGGAGCTCAAGAGCAGTCTTAAAAGGTGTTAGAATAAAGATAAACAAGGGGAGCTCAGGAAACATGGTTTTCTCAAGTGTAATGTTCGAAGCATTCAGGAGAGGGATGGGAAAGCAGCAGAGAATTGCTGCACCTTGTAAAATACGTGGTGGGGAGGAATGGTATCTCTCTCAGTGTCTGAAGGGGACCCCAAGCATCCTGACACCTGGCTCCCAGCTCGATCAGTTGAAGGTGCCTTTTGCAGGGGAACCAAGGGAAGACCTCTGGTCCGGGCCCCACGGGTTAAGCGTCCCCACAGTCAGCTCATCCGCTGGCAGATCAAAGCGGCTGTTCTCCCCAAGCCCTCGCCTTGGCCATGTGCTCTGTGGTGACTCCATTGTATTCCTTCTACAATGAGAGCTCTGTGGCGGCTGGGAAACCCCCAGCATGTCCTCACCCAGAGACTGTCACACTGGCGAGGGGTTTCGCCTGCATCCGGGTGCATGAAAGGGGGAGTCACGCAAGGAAGATGATGTCTGTATTTGAAGTCTCTGGCAGGGCAGGCGCTGCTGCTGTATGGGGGCTGGGAGTGCTTGCTGCTGGTGGGGGGGCGGGTGTTTTCTCCAGGACTTTGTCTTTCAAGCGCAGCCGGGCTCTGTTCAGCTGCCGTCGCTGGCTTTTGATGCTGGGGCTCAGCAGTGTGCTGCCCAGCTGGAGCAGCCAACAGCTCAGCACTTGCGGATGCAAAGAGGAAGGGACTTGCCCCAGCCCGGGCAGCAGGACTGTGGCAGGGACAGCACTGAGAGCTCTGATTCCCGCTCCTGGATTTATGCTGGTGTGAAATGGTGTCTTCACATGTGGGTGGGAGCATGAGAGAAAAGGAACACTGTCTGAAAAGCTTGGTTTGCCAAATCTCTGCCATCCAGAGCACGGGCAGTGACACCTGATGGTTTCACCAATGCCAAGCTGATGGAAAGTGCTTGCTATACATAGTCCACGTGCTCTGATTGACAGCTTTTTAGGTTATCATTGCATATGCAAATCCTTGCAATGTGATTTCCAAAAGCTCCGAGCAGTTGCTAACTCCCTTCACAGAGGGCTGTGTACCGAGTTACTGTGAATTTACACTCGTGTAATTGAGAACAGGATTTGGCTTGCTGTCAGTACATCATGGGGTTCTTAAGAATAGGATGTGGCACTCCTGTCGCCACTGCATTTGGAACAAATTGTGTTTTAAATACTAAGATGCGGTTACTTAGCGCCAACGACTGATCACAAAGAAATCTACAGAAGAAGAGATTATGTCGGGTGGGTAGAGGTAGCACCCCCCCTTTGCTGCACTCTCTAGTAGTCCCCACAGCGAGCCTCTGATTTCAATTGTTTATCGTTTTGCCAAGTGTTTCATCTTTGGATTGAAATGTCCCAGGCTCAATTTTTACTTCAGGTTGAAGGTTGGTGGAAATGTTCAGGAAAAGCAGCTTGGCTTTTGTGGATTAATGTTTAAAATGGGTCAGGCCACCGGGCTGACCTTCTGTTTTTCAGTTTTTAAAACCAAACCCAAAGGATCGCAGTGTCTTGTGCAAAGTTAATTTGGAGGTCAGGAAGGTGCCTTTAGTTGCACCTTGGAAAACAACTCCAGATTTGGTCAAAGTAGGCTCTGAGGATGCTCAGCTGAGAGCTTTGGAGGCTTCGCATGTTCCTGCACATGAATGTGTTGCTGTTCCAAGTAGCTCAAAAGATGATGCTGATCTCAGGTAATCGCTGGCTTGTGATTTGGTTTCTGCATGGGAATGACTTGAGGCTGGTTTTATGTGAGGCCTTGACTAAACTTGACCTTCTGTGGCTTTGGTTTCCCAGCTGCCCACATTGGTTCCACAGCTGCTGTATCTCCTGCTTTCCTCCTCAGATAAGGTGCAGAGCTCATCCAGACACAGATCCAAGCTCACACGGACATATGTTTGGAGATGCAGATGGACCTGGAGCTGGAATTGTTCCTGACTGCACGATTTTGGTTGATTTAATCTAGTTTCTAATCGCAGGGCTTTGTCACCGCCTTTGCAATCACATGTCCCTGTGACAAGCAGGCCGCCGCATCGGCTGCCGGCCATCAGCGCGTGAAGGGGTGAAAGTCTCACACTGCAGTTCACAAAAAGCAGGGGGGAAGTCTCAACATTTTTATCCCCAAGTAGTTTCTGTCTTCCTTTGGGGTCCATTATACCAGGCACTGAAAAAACACAGGGAGAGTCCTCTCCCACTGCAAAACATATTTTTCAGGCCCTGGTTCGGCAAAACATTTAAAAGCACACTTAATTTCAGGCTGTGTGTAATCCCCTTGAAATCAATGGGAGTTAAGCACTTGCTTAAATGCTTCGCTGAGCTGGACCCTAAGCAGACAAGCCAGACAAAGAGGGGATGAAGGAGAGATTTTGATTTTCTCCTGGGAGTGGCAGCAGTGAGAATCCATCTCTTTGAATCATTACCTCACTGCTTCTTCATGCTAGATGGGATCCTTCCTCTCTGGTAGATGCTGCTGTTAGCCTGGGGTACCTCCTTAATCAGCCAGCTATGTCTGGGGAGGAGAGGAAAACCTTGGAGGCTCAAAACTCTCATAGGGTGCCTGCCGCAGCTGTAGGCATGTGCATCTCCACACACGCATGCAGATGTTGTTTAAAGTAAAGCAGCAAGTTGAAACGAATGGAAATACAAGCAGGAAATCCTCTTCCACTCACAAATCTGGCCTTTTTCCAGATACCATGTCATCACTTTTTGCCTATGTTAAAAAAACTGACCTTCTGCTGCCTTTGCTTGCAGCGAGTTTAAATTACTTAAGACTTTTTTCCAGATGCTGTTTTCTTAAATTACTTACTGAGAAAGCCTAAGTCAATCTGCATATTAAACATATCGGAGATTGGAGTCCAAGTCAATGTGGCTCATGACAGTCCTACGAAACCAAATCTCTCTCCCTGTGAGCCTGCACTCCCTCTTCTCTTTCTCCTTTAGCTTAAGGCGATAAAACTTTGAAGATGTAATCTAGGCATTATCTGCCTTTTTGGATAATGTTCAACAGTAATTTTAGCATCGCCTTTATCTCCAGAATGGTTGCTTTAAATTCAGCTGCTTCCTTCCCAGAGGCTGGTTCGGTTTTTAGGCAGCACAGCATCTTTCCCTGCATATTTCCTTCTGGTGGGTCAGATTTTTCTTGGTCTTGGTTTATTCTCCTGCTCGTTTCCCCCCTCTGCCATACCTCCTCATTAGCATTGTTTGGCTTTTATTATATTGGGATTTATCTTCCCTATGAAAGGATTCACCCATACAGAAAAGCTCAGAACCTATTCCAGAGGTGGGACCTGTTTCCCCACCAGTGCCCTTCCAGCATGTGCTGCTGGAAAGGAGCATGGCAAGAAGGCATCCCCTTGCAGGGACTGACCCAAATTTTTAAAGCCTCCTCTCAAGATAATAACACAGGATATTACCCCTCATCCTAGCCTGCTTCCCTCCTGTCTTAAGTTCATCATAATTTCGGTGTGCCTTTCAAAGCTCATATGTTAGGACAGGAACATCGGTGACAAGGTTACTTCTCTCTGCCTAAAAAAGAAATTTGAAAACTGGGTCAGTTCATATTTCCCTAATCTACATAATTTTCTGTGGGGAAACTGAGCCGTTCCCTCCTTCCTTTTTTTTTTTCCCTCCTGACAAATCCTTTAGCATTAGTATGCAGTCTCAAATATATATTGCCTTTCTTCTCACAGAGGCAGAACCTGCTTCCAATAAAACTTCCCCCGAGACACTGGATCTGGCTTTGACTTTCCTGATTAAATGGGCTATGGATTTAATTTGACAAGAGAGGGACCTGATTTAGCAGATAAAGTATCTTGTTCAAGAGGTGATGTTTCTATTGCAGCCCGATCTCTATCAGGTCCCCCCCGTCATGTATGGTTGGAGCCTACTATGAAACATCGCCTTTGCTAAATGGTATTTATTGCAGTCTCTCGCTTTTCCCCATATGTTTGATTAGATCTGTCTGAAGCTGCGTGATTCCGTAAGCAATGTGGCGTGTGTTTCTGTGGACTATGGGCAGGCTGAAGGACCCCTGACAGGTGACAGGGAACCCCCACTTCACCAAGTGTCAGGGGCTCATCTGATGGATCTGGAGGGACGTAGGTCTTCCCCTGGCTCAGCGTAGCACAGATTTATGTGCGACTCTTGCTTTCCAGCATGGCTCTGGACATAACTGTGCCTCTCCCCTTCTGCTGTGGTTGCATCTGCATGGCTTGGGCTGGGGTTGGGGAAGGCAGGGAGGGTCCCTCCCTTACGGAAGGCACAGTGGGGTTTTGGGACCGGCTGCGAAGCCCCAGGAGCAGAATCATGCTGTTTTCAAATATCAGGTACCTTCCAAAGTTAAATCGGGGGGCCTTTGTCCTTGGCAGTGGCTGTTTCAAGCAGGATGGGTTTGGCAGAGATTGCTTGCAGGCACGTACCGCTTTGCTGCAGGAGGGGCAGGGTTTGCGAACATCCCACTCCGCTCCCTCGCCAGGACCTATGGGAGCAGCTCAGCAGCAATAAAGGGCAGCTGTCCGTGGGGTGCTAAAGCAGGGAGTGTTGACTGGGGAGGGTTTATATGGAGTTCCCAATAAAATCCACTCTTCTGCTAATGGCACCATTTGCTTAACTGTGGTGTCAGCAAGCTGTGCGTGATTGCATCCTCTTTAACACGGGCTGTTCTCCAGCATTTCAAATAGTCGCAGCCTTGCCGGTGGCAGGTGCGGGACAGACCCCCACCCCACCCATAGCATCTCGCCAGATCTCAGCTTCATTGCTGGCACACGCCGACGCACTCGTCCATGTCATGAAACCAAGGCATCAGCAAGCTCTGCCAACGAGGGCTGATGACCCAGGCAGAAATCCTTCATATGTCAGTGTCTCTACAACCGAGCCGAGGCATGTTTCTCCCCTTAGCTCTGACTGGCATCCACTGCTCGCAGCTCGTATGTAGGTCACCGGTTCTGAAATAGCACGCAAGTCAGGCACGCGTGTCCCCCGTGTCTGCCTGCCCACAGGAGGGCTGGCGAGGAACATACCGAATGCTGAAGGAAGACCTGGTAAAAACCAAATTAATCCTGATTGCTGCTACCCATACAAAAGAACAGATTTTTTTCTTTAGAAATCAAGACCATTAGATGCATGTGTTGCATCCACTGTAGCTTATTCCCATGTGTGTTTCTAAATTCTTCTTACAACTGCTGTTGCAGCAGCCCTAGAGAAGATGTCCCTTGTGTGTTCATATATATGTGGTACATACATACTGCCACAGCATGACTCCTACCTCGTACCATTTATTCCCACGTTACCCAAGTGCTGCACAGCATACACCAGGCTCTTTCTGCAGGTGGGCTTTCTGGGGGGAATGGAAGGAGAATGGGCATCTGTGGCTGGTTCTTCCCACGGACAACCCGTGACCACTTAAAGAGTTGCCCAGCTCTGTTCAACACTAAATTATAATCTCAGGCTCACTGACGTGGAAGACTTCTGTAAAGGGTCATCCCTGCTAAGAATGAACTGCCTGGGAGCTGCCTGAAAAGGAATTGCTGGAAAATGCTCTACATTAATATCTCCTCTTCTGATCACCTTTCCTCGGACACTTCTTCGGGGGGAGATGTCCCCTCTGCCAGAGCTATTCTCACAGGCCTTTGGTCTTCGGGTCCATAGGGGTTTTTTTGGCCACTCTGGTAAAGCATTTCTCCTTCCCCTGCTGATGATGAGGGAAACCATCAAATTCCTGGTCATGTCACAGGTAATAGCTACTTCTTTGATTAAGGGCCACCTCAGCAAGCAGAATTTCACTGGAGGAGGCATAGCTCAAGAAGATGCATTGGTGCACCTGAGCAATTTTTTGCAAGGCTAGCAAAGACTCATTGCCCTTTTGTCTGGCCTGCTGTAATTTAGCTGCTGGTTATATTGTACCATGTTAGAGACACAAAGTGGCAACCTTAACCCCTCTTTCTTAGTAGCAGCTTTAAAGAAAACATTTTGGAAAGCTGTAGTTCATATTAAAAATGAAGTAAAAGCTATTTGCCACAGATGAAGGTGAACTGAGGATAAATATAGATGATTTCCTCATCACCAACTGCAGGGATAGTTTGGTGGATATAAGAATTTATGTTCTCCCTGATCCTATACTGCTTTAGTCTTGGGTCATGGGTTCAGCCACGGCCTGTTCTGATGTTAAAAGATGCAGATGTTTGGTCCAGTGTGTGTCTTTGTGATGTACAGTCTGAAACCCCTGCATCAAGAAGACCATAGCATTGGTATTAGGAAACACCTGCTCAGCTTAAGATCTCGACCTGATAAGCAGAGGCACTGGAAGATGGACATAAGGCAACAGGTCGTTATTGCAGTTTAATGAATATATTGTTCTTATGGGAGATGCTAATTTGCCCACTTTGTACAGACACAGGAATTAAGACACTGCCCTGATGAAGCAGGGGTGGTATCCATCTCACCATAACTAGATGTCTTTATTCAATCCAGTCCTCTCAGTGCCATATATGGTCTGCAGAGACAAATAGTGGACTCCAAAATACTTCATCTCAACTTAAAGCAGACTTCTGGAATAACACAGCTGAAGTCAGCCGTGAAATTTCCTGAGTGTGAAGTGAGCCCAAAATAACGATCACTGAGGTGGATAAATATGCCTTAGAGATTTGAGTCTGCTGCTGGTTTTCTGTGTGATTTTGGTTTAGTTACTCCCTCTTTATGGACTTCGTTCTCCTTTCCTACTGTCTCGTCTTGTCTCTTTAGGATGATGAGCTCTTCTCAGCAGGCACTGCCTTGACTGTAAGCAGCCACCAGCTCAGTTGGGTCGGGATTCAGCTGGGATGAATCACACAGCTACCTTAATAACAGCGATGTGTTACTGGAATGCTGCGAGGTGAGGAAACAGCAGATGAATTGGTGAGAAGAGGAACAAGAACAAGAACATCTCATGTCTTGAGTCAGTGGAAAGAGCTAGTATCTCTGAAAGAGCCTTTCTGACAGGGGCTCCAGTGATGGAAAAGGCGAGCCTTCGGACTGCTGGAGAGAAGCCTGCGTGGCATGAGAGTTACTGCACAGAACGCGCTAACAATGGCAACCATAGAAACCACAGACCAGAGGAGACTGGGGCAAGAGGTGATGCAGAAGAAGAGAACATGTGGGATCCTTGTAGCTGTACCCAAGTGCATGCCTGCTTGAGCAGCTTTTTACCACCCAATAGAAAGCTGATAAAATGTGTCTTTAATGCCCATTATCACCAACCTTTCTTAATTGCATCCTTCCGGGAGTGTTTTGCAACGGCATCATTAAAGATATAAGCTTCATGACTCATTAGCATTGCCACAAAGAAGTGGTTTGTATGAAGTTACTACAGCCACCTCCCTTCTGAAATAATAGCTCCAATGTCCATCAAACTTGATTGAAAAACTCCCAGCGTTGCATGGGGCTTTGCAATAGGTTTGATTTATGGAGAGTTGCTGAGCCTAGACTAAGGCAAGCAACAGCACAAGTTTTTGAAGAAAGCACGTGTGTACATGTGTGTGCACGTTCCCAGCACGTGCCTGTGCAGACAGTGAGTCTGGTGCTCCTTCCTGGCCCCAACCCTCTCACTTCTACCCGATCTCACTGCAAAGTCCCTCTTCAGAATTAATTGGGTGTTGTGGTTTAGCCCCAGCCACCAACTCAGACCCCCCAGCCCCTCGCTCACTCCCCTCTGGTGGGATGGGGGAGAGAATCGGTACAGTAAATCTGAGGAAACCCATGGGTCGCGATCAAGACAGCGTAACCGGGAAAGCAAAAGCCGCGCACACACGGGCAGAGCAAGCCCAGGCGTCCCTTCACCCCTCCCCACGGGCAGGCGGGGCTCAGCCATCCCCAGGGCAGCAGGGCTCCATCCCGCCTAACGGTGCCTGGGGCAGGGAAACGCCATCCCTGCCAGCGTCCCCCCTTCCTCCTCCTCCCCGGCTCCGTGTGCTGGGCATGAGGCCGTGTGCTGTGGGACAGCCCTGGGGTGGCTGGGGTCACTGTCCTGGTCGTGTCCCCTCCCAGCTCCTTGTGCCCCCGGCAGAGCAGGGGAAGCTGGAAAAGTCCTTGACTGGTGTAAACACTTAACAATAATTTAAACATCTCCGCATTACCAACACTATTTTCAGTGCAAATCTAAACCATAGCCCTGCATTAGCTACTACGAAGGAAATTAACTCTATCCCAGCTGAAACCAGGACGTTAGCCTCTGCTTGCACCTTGCTTGTCTTTGAAAGAAATAACAGGTGTTGCTGCAAAGCATGAATTAAAGGAAGGCAGAAGGATGCAACCCAACCCTGCTCCAGCCAGGGAGCGTCCATAGCCCGCACTAACAGCAGCAGAGCCTGGTGTGAGCAGGGAAGCCAGCATGATAGATAGGAGCAATTACTGGGGGCCTTTTCTTCTCTGTCATCTCTGACTACCTCTTTACACATGCAGTACTTTTTACTTGTTTCAAATGCTGTTGAGGCATTGAGAATCTTCAGTAAATAATGGCCAGTCCCTGTAAACAGAGGAATAGGTGAGAGTCATGCCTCAGCGATGGCTCCCAGAAGGCTCCATGTAATGGAAGGAGAGGGTAGCAGCCAGCCAGACCTGCGAGGGCTGCTCTTCACGCTTTGCTGGGAACATGGCTTAGATCAAGGGAAGGTTTTATCTGCATTTTGTCTCTTTCTAGATTCATAACCCTCAGGCTGTTAGTCCATCTCATCTGGCTTCCTGGAGAGCGTAAGTTCATCTCGTCTGGCTTTCCAGTATGGTGAAATTGTGTCCCCCTCCCATTCCTTGCACAGAACAAAACAATTAGTGTTTTGGCCAAAACAGTCACAGGGTCGAGCCTCCATCAGCCTCTTATGGCTGTGTTGTTGAGTCCGGGAAAGACAGCAGGCCAGAGTCACGCCTCCCCTTTTTCTGTGCTCAGCCGCCCTGGAGCCGAGCCAGCTGGGAGCCGCGCCGCGGGCCCTGCTCTCTCCTCCTGTGACCCACCGCTGCGGACGCCACTTTCCAAACTGCTCGCTCAGCATTTAGACTGCACTGGATCTGGCTGGGATGGAGTTAATTTTCAAGCTGGGTGCCCAGCTGCCCTATCAGATGAAGAGTAAAACAGGGGGTCCTGATTCCATGCGATTGTGTAGCAACCCTCTTGTTTATAAGGGACTCCTCTCCAGGAAAGCTCCAACGCTACTGCCTGAGGAGAACCTCAGCACATGTAAATCAGTGAGGCATTTGTGTAAGTCAATGGAGCATCATTAGTTTATCCAACTGAAGTTCTGCCTTTGTTTGTCCACAGATTCTGTACTGTGTTTTACGCAGTGGGACAATGACGCTTGGCTCAGCAAGCAGGTGAGAAGCGTCAGGTTTGATAACACCCTGTAAGACCCCTGAGACATCGTTAAGTGAAAGGGCTGGTGCTGTGGAGTCGCCCATCTGGTCCCATCTCACATTGAAACACGGTGCTGGCCATGCGCCTCTGAGCATTTTGGGTAGTGATGGCTCTCGCTGCAGATCCCAGAGCTGCTCCCTGGAGAGGACTGAAAGAGTAGAAGAGCTTTTGATCTTCTGCAGGTTCTTGCCTACCCTCTTTCTTCTCTTTATATTCTGGTGTGTGTGTTTCTCAAAAAAAGATCGATCAAGACAGTTCCCAGTGTATCCATGAGTGTTGCCGTTGGAAGAGGAGGGCACACGTGAGAGGCGCTGCTGGTCTCTCTTTCTGTGACACTTTGTATTTACAGCTTTTGGTATTTTGCTGCAGGCTTAGCCGTGCTCTGGGTGTCAAGCTCTACAGCCTGGAGATATGCAGAACAGGCACACTTTGAATCCTCTGGATTTACCAGCTTTCCTGTGATAACTGGTGATGGAAGGGGGCTGTATGGTCCTTCTTCCTTCTAGTTCCTCTGTCTGGGTATTTCACTGGGTATCTGTGACTGAGAATTTGTATAGCCTTTATAAATTCAATGTGACCATGGGAAGCCCCGTGACATGCTATCATGGGGCTTCCCATTGCAAGCCAGTCTCCTTGGTGGTGCACACTGCCTAGGCATGGGCTTGCAGGCTAGCTGCAGGCCGAAGGGCTGGCTATCCCAGTGGGGAACCCAAACAAAAAGAGAGACACCAGCTCATATCTGAGCTCCTCCATTACAGGCAGGAGGGACACAACTGTCCTAAGTCTTTTGGCTCTGAAAAGTTGACCTGGGCTTGAATTTACCTCCTCAAGATTGAACAAACTGAATTTGTGTGGTTTATGCAGGGCCAGAGGTTCCAGGCATGAAGAAGACAAGCATGGTTTTCCTTCAGAGCAGCCTGCTCTAGTTCACTGAACCATCCTACTCAGGCCAGGCACCAGGGCATCTTCCAGTTCTCTGATCCTCCATGGCCCTCTTTGATCCGAGCCTCTAATAAAAGCATGTGGGAGGCCCTATCAAGAGAGAAATCCTCTGGCATGCGTGCTTGAAAAGCACGAAGGCAGTGCAAAGTCAGGCTGTCAGGAGCGGGTTTGTCACTCACACGAAGCACAAACGCTGCACGCTGGTTTTTCATGTCACATTTGGTGTGATTTACTCTGGCGGGAGGTGCAACGCTGTTAACTCTGGAGACTACAGTGCTCGATTTGTCCAGAGGGCAGGCACAGCACAGATGCTCTCAGCTTTCAGCTATCCCTCTATGGGGATGTTTGGGAAACGAGATGGAGGTGAGGCCGTTCATGTGCTTGCACATAATAGGCACCATGGTCATTATGGTATTGTTACCGGGGTGCTTTGCTGGCTGTCTTTTGTGTTCACTAGCTGCCTTTCATCTTTTATTTAGACCATGTTGACTAACTTTTCTATTTTTGTACACCTATCACCAGGGGAAATGCCAAAATGATCCCTCAAGTTTTCTCCCAGTAGGATTCAGCCTTTTCCATCCTTACCTCAATCTTTCTGCAGTCTCCGTTCATCCCCAAGACACATACTTCTCTAGGTTTTCTCTGAACAAGGACCAGAAGTGTGATTTTTAGAAGTTACCTGGTCTGCTCTAACCAACATTTTCTCTGGTACTTTCAGGATGTTTCAAAGGAAATTGAGTTGTCCTGACTAGGGTTTTAGGAGCTGCCAGGTAATATCCAGGGAGATAACAGTATCTAACCCCCTTGCTTCAAAAGCAAGCTCAGAAAAAAGATCTGGCTATTAAAATATCATGTTAGAATCTGTACAGTGGCCAGCAGAGCTCTGTCCCCACAGCAGAGTGGTCCCTCAATGAGTGGCTGATGATGGACATAGGTCTAAAGTAATCAGCCAAGATTGCCATCTCCTCATTACCTAGCTAGACCTGCGGGGAGCCCAAGGATATCTGCAAAGCATGCAGTAATAAGGCCAAATGATTGCTGAGGAGTTACGTTTCCAACTTGATCTCCTGTAGCCCTTTCTCATGCTGCGTGCATAGTCCTGTGCCCTGGAAGGCTGAGTGGATGGAGGGGACACCATTGACCATTCCTTCTCTCTGCCTGCTCCTACCTGGCCCTGGGAGAGGAGGTGTGAAGCCAGCACAGCTCACAGGGCTGAGGGAGGGGAAGGCTGCTGGCATGGATTTGCTAGGAAGCAGACAGGCTGTCCTTATATTGCACCCCAGGCACCCTGCTCTTTTCTTAGGAAAATAAAAAATGCATGTAGCCAGCAGCACAAGGTGCAATAGTCGGCTCTGGAGCAATGCTGGCTGTTCCCACGAGGATGCTGAGTCTGTCAACCTCTTCATTCTCTGCAGCTGATGAACTGGCTCATTTACTCTGCTTGGTTTTAAGACCTCCCTTATTAACCTATTGTAGTGCCTGGTGGCTGAGCAGAAAAGGCCCAAGGCAGGTGAAACCCCTTGAGACCTGAGGATCCTGGGTCACTGCATGTCTCCAGGGGATAGTTTTGCCTCAGGAAGGTGAACTGAGTTTACTGCATTTAGTACAGATTCAGACTTTTTTCCCTGTCCCCCTTTACCAGGTAGGAGGGGGGTCTTTGTTTCACCAAATAATACCTTGAGGGGCGGCTCACACTGCTGTGGTTGGTGAATCACTGCATGCCTTACTGACAGCCCCAGAACCTGCTGAGGGGTAGATGGGCTTCCCCCCCCCCCCCATGGAAGAATCACAATCCTCATCCGGTGTCTCCAGCTGCTGAACATTATTTTGCATTGCATTAAGAAATGTACTGGATACAGGCCACTGAAGTGGTGGATGCAGCTTGTTGCCAGCTCCTTGATGAGGCTGAAGTGTTTGTCATCCGTGAAGCGCTGGGCTTAGAGATTTTGAGTGACCCAGTCCCAGACTGACCCTGGAAGGAGACAGCAGGTTTTGTAAGGGCAGCTAAACTCAGGCTCTATCTCAGAAAAGCTACCTGGGATGGCTCCCTCCTTTCCCAAGTCATGCAGACCGATGGTTTCAAGCTTCCATCACACCAGGGGGATGATTAGCAGGTTAATTATCTCAGTCATCATCTGTATTCACACCTCTCTTTGCTTGCTAGTTCTCATTATTTCTCCCAGGGGGAACATCATCCTCTGCAGATCTGGCTTTAGGACTGTCCACCTCAAACTGTGCCTGGAAGTAGGGTTAGACAGTAGCATCAGGAGGATGGAAATTCACTGCATGGTTTAATGAGCTCTGTGGGATCATTACCTATCGATTCACCTTCTCCTTCAGCAGTTTCTGCTACTTGTCGTATAGGACTCCATACAGCAGCCTTCCACCTCCGATGCTTTCCCACCAGATGACACGACCCATCAGGGAACAGGGCATATTGCTTCTCTTTTTCTGGCAGTTTGTTGTACAGTGGGGCCTCTTCAGCACGTGTCACCTCCTCCTCTGGTGAGATTCTGAAATCTTTGCCTTCTGGCCAGTCCATAATCACTTCCAAGATTCCTGGGCGACTGGGGTTTCCTACTCGAGCCCGCTGGGTGATCACTGCGACCCATTTACTCCACGTAGCATCAGTTGCATGGTGTGTGGAGGGGACGTTCCCTCTGAACATCCAGCCCAGCACTGGCAGTCAGGGTGCCAGGAGCAGCTGTGCCTCAGTGCCAACCACTTCTGAAGCAGCTCGAACCCCTTCATATGCTGCCAGTATCTCTTTTTCAGTTGGAGTATGTGGGCCTTGGATCCTTTGTATCCCCGACTCCAAAACCCTAGTGGTCATCCTCTGGTGTCCCCTGGTGCTTTCTACCAGAGGCTCCAGGTAGGGCCATTCTCCCTGGCTGGGGTGTAGAGCACGTTTTTTACATCTTGTCCTGCCTGGCCAGCTCAGTCGGTAAAGCCTGAGACTCTTAATCTCAGTCATGGGTTCAAGCCGCATGTTGGGTGCCAAAAGGGGCCATTGTGGTTTAACCCGGCAGGCAGCTGAACACCACACAGCTCATGGGGGTGGGGGAGGGAATTGGAAGGGCAAAAGTAAGAAAACTCGTGGACTAAGAACAGTTTAATAATTAAAATAATAATAATAACAAACAGCAATAACAATAATAATGAATTGTAATGAAAAGGAGACTGAGAGAGAAACAAAACCCAGCGAATAAACCCAAGTGATGTGACCGCTCACCACCTGCCGACCGACAGCCAGCCCGTCCCCCAGCAGTGATCGCTGCCCCCCAGCCAGCCCCCCCCAGGTTATATGCTGAGCATGACGCCATGTGCTATGGAATATCCCTTTGGCTGGTTTGGGTCAGCTGTCCTGGCTGTGCCCCCTCCCGGCCTCTTGTGCACCCGGCAGAGCTCGGGGAGCTGAAAAGTCCTTGACTAGTGCAAGCCCCGCTCAGCAACAGCTAAACCATCACTGCGTTATCAACATCATCCTTACCCTAAATCCAGAGCACAGCACTCTACCAGCTACTAGGAAGAGAATTAACTCTATCCCAGCCAAAACCAGGACACTAAGACAGAAATTGGTCCACCTAAAAGGACAGCAGCCAAGAAAGGAACAGCTGGTTCCATCTTGCCTGCCCCATGCTGAGCCCCAGCTCACAGTGGTGGCCTCTCTTTCTCTCTCTTTCTCTCTCTTTCTCTCTCCCTCTTTCTTTCTCTCTCTCTTTTTCTTCTCTTTCTTTTTGTCTCTTTCTCTCTCTCTCTTTCTCCCTTTTTTAATTTGCCTTCCCTTTAATTCATTTATCTCTAAGCAAGCTTCTCCTGTTTACAACCTCTCTAAAACACTTACAAATGATATATCAGGAGGAATATTAATTGTACATGCAGCTTGTTCCATTCATAACATTCATCTCACAGCAAGCATCACCTAGAGTCCACTTATGACATATTAATAACATAGATGACAGACTTGACATTTAAGCACTCTTTCTAAATGACTTCTCCCACTCCCAACCCTACTCACATTGGTTCAGGAGAGAATACACTGTCACATATAGCTTTCTGATGGAGAGGGTAATACATTTAATAGATATCATAAAGCTAAACTGGGTATCAGTATCAATCTTTAAATCTGTTGTGCCTGCAAATATGTAGATGAGATGTCTATATAAAATGTTGATATATCAACACATCAGTCCTCATTTACATCTATTGCATTATTTAGGATGAAGGGGTTTTGTAAAATTATGTTTGTGACATCTGGGTTTATGGAGCAGGTACTGGTATGTCGAGTCTTATCTGCCTGTTGTAGGTTGAACAGTCCTCATCGGCTCTGTTTTAGTCCCAGAATATATATGGGCAGAACTGGAGATTTTCCATGATCAAGTGTTTAGAAATGTCACCCAACTCAAAATCTGCTGGGGAATTTAGTCCTTTTCTTCAACAGCTGTGTTGAGCTAGGAATGGCACAGGACATCCATTTGTGGGCATTTGGCATCGCAGAGAGCTTGATGGATTGGAGCGTGTTAAGAGAAAAGCAACAGAAAAGGACATAAGAGTTGAAGAGACTGATTTATGGGAAAAGATAAAAGGAAATCAATGTAGAGGGAGAACTCTCTCAGGCTCTGATCCTTAGATGAGCTCCAGGATTTCTCAGCTCTCATGTCCTTACGGCCTGATGCCCTTCTGAGAGGGAAACACTTTGATCCCTCTCTACAGAGTCCCAACCTGGGAAAATCAGACTGTTTTCTGGAGAGGCACAGAAGACAAGAAGCACCTTGGCTCTTCTCAGATCGAGCCAGCCTGCCCCGTGCTTACACCTGCCTTTACATCTAAGCCTTTAACCATCGTAAGGACTTGCTGAAGGTCAGATGCTGTTGGGAGCAAATTCTGAGCATTTTGGGTGTCCCCGTGAAAGCCCTGAGGGTGAAAGGCTGCAGCCATGGGTAAACGGGGCTGAGATGATGTGGCATGGTTCCTGGCTCCAGTGTGAGGCATTATAGTGCATAAAACTGGAGTAACATGGCGATGGATCAGAGCCGTGTCCTGGGCGGAGGTGAGCTGTGAAGTTTCCTAGAGAAGGAAAAGGGAAGGGGGACATACACAGAGGGCTGGTGTCACTGCTCTGGGAACCTCCCACTGGAGACAGGCGCAACCCTCCAGCCCGGCAGCGAGTGCCGCAATTGCTCGGGTGGTTTTAATGTTACAATCTAGAGCTCTGAGGAGGGTTGCAATATGTTGATCATGCCAACACAATTTCTGCATTCACCCAGGGCCCTGCAAGCTACAGAAGTGGATCCTGCTGAAACGTGGAGGACAATGACCTGAAGGTTGTTGATGGAGCCATGCTGGGCAGCACGATGTACCCTCCTGCTACTCAGGCATGGGATGAGAGGAATCTGTGATGGTCTAGAAGTTTCAGGGTGAGAAATGGGACACTGATCTGAAGAATTTGGGACTTTCCACCCAAGAGGTGGAAAGCAAGGCCAGAGCTGCACACATGGCTTTCACACCAGCATCCACAGGACACTGCAGGGCTTGCTGGGAGGAAACCCTCAGCTCCATCCCTGATGCCAGGGCAATTCATGGTGGGGGAAGGCTGGGGCTGTGTCTGCTCCTCTGACCTTGCAAGCACTTGCTCTCACTGCCCTGTTTTTTCTCAAAGCCCTTCACAGAGCCAGTGCTGTATCCATGGCAATCGGGGATTTCCTTCTTGTGGCTTTCTTGCATGTCATGGTCAGCAAGAACCTTCTGAAGATGCAGGATTTCAAGGGAAGTTCAGATTTTCCTGCCTGGAAAGCCACAAGCTCTTGACACAGGAATGCAGGAAAAATCCCAGTTATTAGCAGCTCTTCTACCATTTCTGATTGTGCCTGGGAGAATAATGGTCTCAGATCTACGTATAAAACAATTGCAGACACAGAAGGTGCTGAAGGATTGCCCTGCACACACACAGAATAAAATATTTTGGCACCTAAAATATTGCCTGGGAGCTGTAAAAATGGCAACAGTGATTTTCTTCAGTAAACAATACTGTAACCACTCCTAAGTAGGCTGAATTTGTCACCAAAACTGACATAAACATGTATTTTATGGAGCAGTTAGCAATGTCCAAAGGAGGGGAATATTCAGGGCATTTGTGAAGGTTGTTTTTTTGAACATCAGAGGTTATTAGGTGAAGAAGGTCAGGGTACAGGGCAGTGGGCTCTGGATAATATATTCTATTTTTCAGCCTTTCCTCACTTTTGCTGCCATTTCCCAGCTTTTAGCCTCCAGTGAATTCAGCAGTGGGGTTTAGATGGCAGAAGCTGCAGGTTCTGTTTTGCTCAGGGATGTATGTGGTGCGTCGGGAAAACCATTTCAGCTCCTGCACAGTTGTAATCCCTTCATCCCTCTCCGTCTCCTCCCTCCTTTCGCACCTGCCTTTGAAATGGTGATAGGGGAAAAAACACCCCAGTTTTAATTTATTATTGTTTGCAAAGGGGTTTGAGATCTTTAAATGGGGGTGAGAATGCAGGGCTGAATGGCAGTAGCTAGCTGCAGTGTTGCTCAGTGTTAGTCTGGAATCACCTTCCTTGGATATTGAAAATAGTTTCTGCTCTAATTAGTGTGCTAAGTACTTGTCGTCTTTTCTTGTTTGAAGTGTCAAATTTTCATTACAGAACAAACAGAGGACTCCTTCGAAAAAAATTCTCTCAATTAGTAGCAAGTAGAAATGGGCCTAATTGTTCAAAATGTGGGAAATGGTCAAAATAAAGCTATAATTTGTATTGTTCCTGCATTTCCAGTATGACACACTCTGTCACACTATGGCATGGCAGGAGTAGCAGCTCACGCGTCATGTTCTTTCTGTCACCACTAGCATGGAGTGGCGTGTCATGTTATACAGTCACTGAAGTCATGTCATTAAACACTGGAAACATAAGAAAAACTACACACGATTAAAACCATCCCGGGGCAAAAAAAAAAAAAAAATCCGTTTAAAAGAAAATCAAACACAACATTTCCTTACATAAAATTAATTCAGTTTTGTTTACACAAGAATTGCTATTGAAGCTGCTAGAATTTCCCGAAGGTCTTTGTCTCTGCTTCAATTATTTCCTGCTCTTGGAGATTTTGACAGTGCTGTTCAGGCCATTGCAGTGGAGGCGTCGCAGAGCCCGTCAGCTCCTGCGCTGCCAGGTTCCTGTCTTGCTGTGATACCCTACGGGAGACCAGGAAAATGTAGATTTTGCTCTGATGTTGCTGGAGGAGATGAATACTGTTCTCTCCGGCTGTACACCTCTGCCTGATGTAGAATCCAGGTAGGGAGATATATCCAGGTAACACCTACAAGGTCTCGTCTCCTCTCTGGTTCCGTGCATGGCAGCTAGCTCTGTTTGTTATCTCAGGAGATCTTCTCTCCTTTGAGGGCAGGGAGATGTGCAGCGCTGCAGTACCAGTATGAAGATCGGTATAACCTGGAGCTTTTCTACCGGAGAGTTTTTTTCTCTTCCTGATGTCAAGGCTAATTCATAGCTTTGTATGAATGATCGAACACATGGAGGTGTTCACTAGCCCTTTTGCAAGTTATCTGAACAGTGCGCTCAGGCTGCATCTGGGGTCAGGGTTGCTGGGATGATCGGGGAAGGGGACACTTGGGGTACCTGCTCAAGCCGGGCGTTGGACAAGATGATCTCAAGGGGTCCCTTCCAACACGCCCCAGCCTGTGATCCTGTGATTCTGTGACACTCAATAGCGCAGCTGGGGTTCAGCTATTCATAAAAAGCTACTTCAGCTTAGGCAGCCTAACTTCTTTAAATTCTGCCCTGTCGATGAAAAGAGAACGCCTTCAGCAGGTGTTTCAGGGCAAGAATCACAGCTTGCCAGGCTGGAAGGGACCTCAGGGATCATCTAGGCCAACCTCTCTAGGAAGAGCCCAGCCTAGACAAGATGGCCCAGCACCCTGTCCGGACGACTCTTGAAGGTGTCCAACGTGGCCGAGGCAACCCCTTCCCTGGGGAGATTATTCCAGTGGTGACTGTCCTCACTGTGAAAAATTCCCCTCTCGTGTCCAATCGGAATCTCCCCAAGAGCAGCTTGTGTCCATCCCCCTTGTCCTCTCCATGGGACTCCGTGTAAAAAGGGAGTCTCCATCTTCTTTGTAGCTGCCCCTTAAGTACTGGTACACGGGGGTGAGATCCCCTCTGAACCTCCTTTTCTCAAGGCTGAACAAACCCAGCTCTCCCAGCCCATCCTCATATGGCAGCTTCCCAGTCCTTGGATCATCCTGGTGGCCCTTCTCTGGACCCCTTCCAGCCTGGCCACATCCTTTTTGTACAGCGGGGACCAGAACTGGACACAGCGCTCCAGGGGTGGCCTGACCAGCGCTGAGTAGAGCGGGATAATGACTTCTTTATCTCTGCTGGCGATGCCCTTTTTGATGCAGCCCAGCACCCTGTTGGCCTTCTTGGCCGCAGCAGCCACTGTTGGCTCATGTTGAGGTTCCTGTCCCCCAGGACCCCCAGGTCCCTTCCCACAGAGCTGCTCTCCAGCCAGGTGGGTCCCAGTCTGTGCTGCGCTCCCGGATTATGTTTTCGCAGGTGCAGGACCTTACACTTGTCCTTGTTGAACTTCATGAGGTTCTTGCTGGCCCACTGCTCCAGCCTACCCAGATCTCCCTGCAGCGCAGCTCTCCCTTCTGGAGTGTCTGCTTCCCCACTCAAAATGGTGTCATCCGCAAACTTCATCAGGCTACACTTGATGCCGGTACCCAGATCACTTATAAAGATGTTGAATAACATTGGGCCCAGTATAGATCCCTGGGGGACTCCAAGAAGCCAAGGTGTCTGCTCCAAATCCCCCTCTGGAAAAGCCACTTCTCACCCCATTGACTGCAGAGGGGCCGCGGGGGGATCCTGTGCCACAAGCACTCCCTGTATCCCATCCTGGTCTGTCCGGGGAAGCGCAGGAGCAGATGTGAGGGTTCTCCTTGAGCAGAGCCGTGCAGCGCAGGGACGTGCCGTGCAGGGAGGAGGACCGAGGGACGAGGCTGGCCCGTGACCAAATAGTTTCAAAATGACCATCAATAAACCAAGTCCGGAAATTAGAAGGTCTTGAAGCTTGGAGGAGTGAGGTCCTGGAACAGGTTCCAGCAGGAGCGGTGGCGGCAAGAAGCCCACGTAGTTTAAAATGGAGCTTTATGAATAGGTTTTATTATGTGGCTGCCAGCAATAGCAAGGGCTGAATTGATGGCCGGGAAAGTTCCCTTTAAGGCATTTTGGTCTTTGCTCCATGCTTTGCATTCTCCTGGGATTTTTTAAGGTGACCTTCAAAGGATGTCTTTTAGAAAGTCAACTCTGTCATGCTGTGATTTCTTCGCAATGTATAAAGAAACCCTGAAAGATTTTTAAATATTTGTGTTAGTTTATGCTTGACTGTTGCTCCTGAACGAACAGGAAAGTTGAGTCTAGTTTTGCTGGAAGCCCTGCTGGTCTTCTAATGCATCTATTGGGAGAGAGGCTTTAATGTCTGGACTCCTCTAGTGAGTTCCTTGTTCAAAGAATTTTAGGTAGGCAGAATCTGGGAAAAGAATAAAAAATACTTCATGAAACCATCTACCCTTTTGCTTATATTATAATGACAAATACTTTTTTTTTCCCTTTGTAGCTGTCTCATTTAGGTGACTCATAGAAATGTCTTAATCTTTTTATTGATTTCTCTTTCACTTATCTTTATCCTGTATTTACTTTTTGAAAAGCTGAGTTCTTCCTAACCTTATCTGGTCACCAGTTTAGGAAACCAAAATCAGCGATAGATGGATTATATGGATAATAAGAATATTGTTAATCAAGAATACGTTCATGTCAGGATGGGAAATTTGCCAGGCTCCTCAGACTGTACTGGGGCTGTCATACAAACATAGGAATTACCCATCATGTGATTAATCACACATAGTCTTGCGTTACGGTGGCTAGTAGTATATACTTAAATACCTACTATAATTTATATCTTTACAGGAAGGAAGGTCGTTTTCTGTGTTATGTCAGGCTGTCAACCAAACTCCCGTGGTGCTTCAGCACTGATGTCGAAGCTGTAGCTAAACTCTGTGTAACCTCTGTATTGTAAAAGATGCCAAACGCAATACAGTTATGAATTTGTAAAGGTGATTTCCCAGGTGCAGGTGATGCACATGTTCTGTGCCAGCACTCATTTGGCACCAAAACTGCAGTGCCCTTGTGGATTAAACGTAAGAGTGTATTGCAAGACAGAACAAAATGGATTATGCCATTGATTCCTAGCAAGCACGTCCCCCATGGCGAGGCAGGTTAGCGCAAGCTGCCTCTGAGCTCGGCTCAGCCTCTCACGTTTATCTGCTGGAAATGAAGTAAGGACCGATAAGTGCTTCACAGGCGTTTAGTGAAGATATGACATATTCCAGCAATCTTTTTGATGGGAGCAAGGGATCCGAGTTCAAGAACTTCCAAGGGTGGCTTGGCCCAGCGTGCTCCAGGGATGCTGCCAAGCCACAGCACACAGGATTGGCGATATGGGCTTTATCTAAATATATGTTTGAGTTTATATAAACAAGGCAGCAACATAAAGAGCTTTATTTACCAAAATCAATAAACTTGTTAACTTGCTCTTCTCTATCAGAAAAGATAAGTAACTAATCCTTTCTCCTTCACCCTGGGGGCAGTCCAGGCGTATTTATTACAGAATAGGAACCCTTCTGCATCAGCCTGGGGGATCATTAAAACAAGCCACCAATGCCCAGCCACGAACATAGCTGTGCCAGCGCCCGCCCCGTGGAGGGCACGGTTAGCTGAGACTTCCCAAGGTAAACAAGGACTCAGGAAATTTTTTATCGAGCTCAGGGACTGAAGGACCAGGCCCTTAGCACATTCCGCGTGCGCATGCGTGCTCACAGAGGGACGCGCTTTTGCAGAAGCGTTTCTGTACTGCCTAAGCCTGGCTATTGAGGGTGCCTCAAATGTGCAAGGGTTAATAGGAGATTTAGGGTGTTCTGCATAGTCGTGGGTGAGAGGGAGCTGGGAGGGTGGCGTTTGGTTAAGTCTAGGATGAACCATTTGCTTAGAGCAGGTAGAAGTCTCTGTAATCCACTTGGGCTTTGTCAGGCTGAGCTTTGTATCCAACTCAACGAACCGTTAAGAGGGAGAATTTCCTTTAGTTCCTGGATTGTTCTTTGTATCTTCATGAGGGACAATAGGGAGATTATTATTTTAAATAATAATTTAAGAGTTCAGTGAACACAGATCAAGCAACAATAACTGGTTGCAAATGAAAAGGCACTTGATGTATGGCATGGATAAAGGTTGCTGGCTATGGGAAGTTATACATCCAGCACAATAAGCCAGGATGAACATGTATTACCAAGGTTAAAGATCCTTGCATTTATTCTTTATTTTACAGGGTGATTTAAGATTAAATCCTGGCTTTATTAAAAAAAAAAAAAGTGGTGGTTTAAAATTTATTTCAGTGGGGCTAGTTTCTACCTCCTGAGATTTAAATAGAATTATTATAGTTCTTGGAAATGGAGGAACAGAATCACTAAGAGGGAGAATATGGGACAGAGGAGGGGTGAGAGGCAAAACTGCCTGGGGAAGAACAGACGCATCCTGGAAAAGGAGAGTCACAAGCTGAAAAAAGATCTCAGAGAAGCTTTCAGGAGAAGACTCAAACCAGGCTACTTTTTGCAGCTTCTCTGCCTATAAATTTGGGGGAAAGACCTGTCATGGGTTTTAAGAGGGAGCTTTCAAAAGGGGAGCTAGGCTGAGTTATACAAAGTAAAGGTCGGGGGACAGCTAATCCTCTCTGCACAAGGAGAGAATCTGGACCTTATTCCACCAGGTTGCAGACAGCCACGGCCAGAATCTCACCTACTTTGGGTTAAACTGGAAAAAGCGCATTTGAAAGCAGCCGCTCTGTCCCACACCACTCTTTCAAAAGCCTCAGGGAGTGAGAAAGCTGCTCACAGCCTTTTGTTGGAAAAGTGTTGTGCTTATTTCTAGGCAGAGAATGGTTAAAGGGCAGCCTAAAAATCATCAGAAATGCATCAGAAGATTTTTTTTTCTTTCCATGCGCCAATCAAAGCATCTGGTGTAATTGGTCTTTAGTGGGATGATTTATTCACAGTGTTTTAATGTGACCTAAATCCAATCTTACTCATCATCAGCAACCATTGTTCTTGGCGCTCGTTTTAATCAGATGTCTCGCTAATCCAGACTGATTGTCTAGTGGCTTTCACACATGCCGAGACAGGGTTCTTCAGAGCAAGAAAAAATCCAGGAAAAGTTCTTTTCTTGGCAGTTGTCTTGAGCTAGACCTTGTGTCCCATGTATTTTTCAACTCTAGGACACCCCTGTTGTTGGATGTTACCAGCCCAGACTCTCTTTCAGTTTTGTTCAGCTGCTGTTTAACTAGGACCCAGAGTCACTTTTTGTCCCCTTTAATTTCACGGCATCACAGCTTCCCAGGCTGGAAGGGACCTCAGGGATCATCTAGGCCAACCTCTCTAGGAAGAGCCCAGCCTAGACAAGATGGCCCAGCACCCTGTCCGGACGACTCTTGAAGGTGTCCAACGTGGCCGAGGCAACCCCTTCCCTGGGGAGATTATTCCAGTGGTGACTGTCCTCACTGTGAGAAACTTCCCTCTTGTGTCCAATCGGAATCTCCCCAAGAGCAGCTTGTGTCCATCCCCCTTGTCCTCTCCATGGGACTCCATGTAAAAAGGGAGTCTCCATCTTCTTTGTAGCTGCCCCTTAAGTACTGGTACATGGGGATGAGATCCCATCTGAGCCTCCTTTTCTCAAGGCTGAACAAACCCAGCTCTCCCAGCCCATCCTCGTATGGCAGCTTCCCAGTCCTTGGATCATCCTGGTGGCCCCTCTCTGGGCCCCTTCCAGCCTGGCCACGTCCTGTTTGTACAGCGGGGACCAGAACTGGACACAGCGCTCCAGGGGTGGCCTGACCAGCGCTGAGTAGAGCGGGATGATGACTTCTTTCTCTCTGCTGGTGATGCCCTTTTTGATGCAACCCAGCATCCTGTTGGCCTTCTTGGCCGCAGCAGCCACTGTTGGCTCATGCTGAGCTTTCTGCCCACCAGGACCCCCAGGTCCCTTCCCACAGAGCTGCTCTCCAGCCAGGTGGGTCCCAGTCTGTGCTGCGCTCCCGGATTATGTTTTCCCAGGTGCAGGACCTTACACTTGTCCTTGTTGAACTTCATGAGGTTCTTGCTGGCCCACTGCTCCAGCCTATCCAGATCTCCCTGCAGAGCAGCTCTCCCTTCTGGAGTGTCTGCTTCCCCACTCAACTTGGTGTCATCAGCAAACTTCATCAGGCTACACTTGATGCCGGTACCCAGATCACTTATAAAGATTTCTGAGTAACCTAAACTACATCAGAACTTACCAGCAACACTAGGCAGGAATTCATCTCTCGTCTGCTCACCTTCAAAGCTGGGTTTCATCCTGGGTCCTCTCACGAAATGAAGTGGAAAATCATTCTAGTTATTTCAGAGATGCATTTTGGGATGGAGGAAGCGCCTCTGAAGGGGGCCAGAGCCACCCCAGTGTCTCAGGGTGGTGAATTTAAGGGAATCTTTCCATTGGCCTCATGCAATTCAGATGAGGCCAGGAAGGGGAGTGGGCTGCTAGAACCTTGCTGGTTGTGTCATCCTGCACCCAGCTTTAGGTGAAGAGGTGGCAAAATTTGGCACTTCCTCTTTCCTCAGTGCTCAACTTTGCAACTTTACATGCATCCTTTGTTGGTGATTTTGAAGGAACATGAAGGCTAATAATTAACAAACTTTGACTGTAGAAGTCTAACAGGAACCCGGTCTGTGGAAGGTCCCACATCAGAGAGGCAGAGAACTGGGGGAGCTTCAGTGGCCCAGTTTGCCCAGACCAAGAGCTGGTGGGTCCTTGGTGGTGGGGTCCGGGCGTTGGGGCATCCTTCACCTCCATGCTGTGAACGGGGAGCGCAGAGGGGGCAGCCGTAGCACCGCAGCTCTGGTCACAGTTTGGGGGAAAATAGGATGCTGATGACTGTTTTGATTGAAAGTGACAGCAGATCCCTATCTAGGCTGGGGTGTGTGTGTGTGTGTGTGTGCAGTTTGTTGGGGTTTTTTGTATTATTAATCTTTGCTCAGGAGGGTGCCGTGGTCCTGTTCTAACAAGCTGCTGCTTGCGTAGGTGTGGGGAAGGCAATGCAGACAGAATGGCTTCTTAAGAGAAGTAACGGCTGCATTTTTAAAGGTTTCCTTTACTACTTTTTTTTCTTTTTTCTTTTTTCTTTTGGCTCCCACACTGCTGTAGAGCCAAACTCGCAGGCCCCATGCCAACCCGTGACTGTGCAGAGCAAAGTCAGGGCTCCTGGTTCAGTTCCTGATGAACCGAATGGCATTTCTAAATAATGTCTCCAAACACAGATGTTTTCCCTCTGATTTCCCCATGTCCTGCATTCCTTGCTCTCCCTCTTACAGTACGTATCTGGCTGTTGATCAAGTGGTCATATAAATAAGAATAGCAGTGAGTGCTTGAAACCCTTAGGGCTTCATCCTGGTGGGCTGAGTGCCCTGCCTGGTCCACTGCAGCTCTAAGTGCAACTCTATGTGAACGCCCATTAGTTTTGATTAGCACCGTAATTTTGCACTGCTCTGCACCATTCAAAGCTGTCCTACCCCCACCCCAAGCTGTCTGGTCAGAGATGTCGATGTCATTGCCATTTCAAGGCAGGAGAAACTGAGGTACAGGGAAGGAACTGCTGTAAATGAAGTCATCGGTCATGAATTTGGTGTCAGATTTGGGGCTGAAAGAGATCACCCGGCTGATACAACCTCCCAGCTGTCGCAGGGGTTAGTAAAGCCTTTGTGCGCAGTGAGGTGAATCTTCCTGTTTATGCCAAACAGATTTCCACTGAGAACTGCTCTTGCGGGCTCTGCTGGAGACATCCCGTCAGAGAGTGTGTATGTGGACACAAGCTCTCCTTGCACCCAGACCCCATTTGCATGCTCCTGCCAGGCTTTGGGCACCTGAGGGACTGGCAGGAGGGGGATGTGGGTTGCCCAAGCCGAGGTGGGATAAGGTCTTTCAAGTCCTGCAGGTAAAAGAGCAATTCCCTGAAAGCCTCTGTCCTCCACCGACCACGCAGACTTGGCAGATGTTCCCCATTAAAATGCAGAGGTATAACACAGATTTCGGTATCCATTCCCATCATGATCTAGGATCTCAGATGCTTCATTTGTTTATGCTTAAAAGCATTTCCATTCTCCTTTGACATAATCTCTCTTTCTCTTGTCCATCCCCGCCCCCCCCCCCCATGGCTTGAGCAGTTAGGCGTGGTTTAAATTCCCTCTCCCTTCTCTCCCCCCACCACTGCTCCACTGCCTCTGTGATCAGGTAGCTGTGTGCATGCGTTATCGGCTGTCTGATAGTCCTGCCTGATATGATAGTATTGCTAAGTACCCTCTGAATGCTTAATGCTGCAATTATTATTCTGGTGGCCATCTCCAGAAACTTCTAGCAGTTGGATGAGTCTAGCCTTTTACCTCAGCTCCATTAACAAACATCTTCATCATCCTGAATGCTGTAATGGCCTACAGGGCACGTGCCTCCTGGAGATGCTCCCGTTGTCCCCCCATGGAGAGGATGGACAGACTCCTCTGAATACAGGGACCTCTCTTATCAGGAATAATCTGTCCAGGAATCTCAAAATAACATTTCCCTTAGCACAGCACTTCCCACCCCCTCCTTTGTGCCTGGCTGAGGGCCAGGAGGTAGCTCCCCCATCCTGCTGCCAGCAGCAGGCCTGTCCTGCGTGATGCATGTTACATGCAATGTATATTTATCACATGGATGCACTGACACTCAGCTGAATATTTCGTGGCAAAGCACCTCAGTGCCTGGCTCCTTGACCTTGAGCACCCCATGTTACCAGTTGCTGCCGCTCCTATTTTTGTTGGATTATTGCATCTAGAATACGTCAGGCACCAGGAAAGTGGGAAAAGCCTTTCAGCCCATCCTTTCTAGTCCAGCATCCTCCTGCCCATCTCCTTATGCCTCATCATGGATGAGGCATTGCCATCGCCAACCCAAGGTCTCCAAGGACTGTATCTGAGGCTTGGAGGCAGATGAGGTGCTTGGATCTGTGTTCAAGGTGCTTCCATGGCTGGGGATGGTATGAAGGCTGGATGGCTCCATCCTGGAGAGCTCTTGGCTTTGCACTGGCCTCAGCATCCCTGTGGGAAGCCTTAAAAATGGTCACTACTGGTTGTTTCAGAAGGGGATGGAGGAAGAAATCATGGTTCAGCTCCTAATAGAGAAGCTTAGTTTGACAGGTTGTTTTCAGCTTGAAAGCACAGAGATAAATATCCTGCCAGTGTCCGTGTGAACTGCTGCCACCTGGGACACGCTGGTACCCAAAGGCACCCCTTCACTCACAGTAAGCAGACTGATTTGCTGGGTGTGCAGTAGGCTTGCAGCAAAACGCCGCAGGCATCATGCAGAGCAAGGCTGCTCCCAAAATGCAACCCTTCCTTGCCACTTCCACTCAGCCCTCCATCACCTTAATGAATCATTCTTCCTGGTGACAGCAGCACCTCGTAACACATCAGGCACTTTCGAGATACAGCTGAAGCCACTGCCTGGCCTGGAGGAGATAGATACAAATTAAACCCATCTCGTCCTGGAAATTAGACTCATGAGAGGAGGGGAAAGTGCTGCTTCTTCCCACGGCTGTTGCAAGCCAGTGAGCTTCATGGAGCAGCACGCCTGGCGGGTGATGCTGTGGGAAAGGCACATGTGCTTGGAGCAGCTCACATTCCTCATGGCCAAAACTGTTCCAGGAAGCAACTCTTCCAGGAGTCACTGGTGTGTGTTCCTCCCTTCTTGCATCTGCCTTTGTCTCTGGGTGGATTAATAGCACGGGCTGAATGTTTTCTGTTGGTTTATTCATTCCTTGGCTTGTTTTGTCAATTGAGCAGCTCTTGTTACCCCAGAAGGAGCCTGGGGGATGATATATGGCCCTGACAGCAAGATTAAACATCCCATTTACTGCACCCTGTCTCCAGAATTCAGACAGTGGTGGCATGGGGAACAGCAATAATAGTCACAAAGCAAGCAGAAAACAGATACTTCTCATCTGTAGTTCATTTCTTTAGGGGAAAAGGGCAGGGGAGAAAGGGAAGGAGAAAACAGAGGGAGAAGGAAAAATGGGCTGGAAAGGGGAGAAGGGGAAAAAGTATCAGAGGGGAAAACTGAAGAGGAGTTATTAACACTAGATTTAAATGGGCTCAAAGTCAGCTCAGGGTTAGCAGTTTCTTTCTCAAAATCACAGCTGAGTAGCTGAGGACTGTACAACTGGGAGCCTTTGCTGGTGCATGGCCTGATCACTTGTGCTTAATGCTGCTTTAAGTGGCATCTTCTGACACTGGTGGTTTTTATTTTCTTAGGAATTGCAGCTGCTCTGGGCTGAGTGGGAGTTCAAGACATGTGGGATGGCTTTGAATGCAAAGTGGGCCTGGGTGGCAGATACCCAAGGCTTTGCCTTGCTGCTGCCTCTGTGCCAGGGAGCAGCAGATGGGGGAAGAGCTGAGAGCAGCTTTGGAAAGACAGAGCTATTTTGTGCTAGCTGTTATGCACTGAGCTGCTCTGGGCTGTGCTGGGCTGGAGCTGGTCCTAAGACCCCATCCTTGATGGGAACCCCCAGACTGGGGCTGAGGGCGAATGGGGTGACCCTTTGCTCTCCTGCGAGTGGGGGGAGCACACCACCAGCTGCTTTGCTGGCACACAGGCTCCTGTTCCTAGCTTCCAAACCTTTCTTGGTCCTGGGAGGAGGCTCTTTCATCTTTAGGATTAGCTGGCGCTGAAGGTCACTCAGTTGTAAAACATAATGTACAATGGAACCATTCCTTGGGTCCACCCCAGGACAGTAGATATGAGAGAGCAAGTCTTTGGAGCACAAGTGTGCTGGGGGGCGGCTGAGGGAGCTGGGGGGGGTTAGCCTGGAGAAGGGGGGGCTGAGGGGAGCCCTTCTCGCTCTCTGCAGCTGCCTGAGAGGGGCTGGAGTGAGGGGGGGGGTCGGTCTCTGCTCCCAAGTCACCAGTGACAGGTGAGAGGAAACAGCCTCAAGCTGCGTCGGGGGAGGTTTAGATTGGGGAATATTTCTTCCCTGCCAGAGCGGTCAGGCCCTGGCACAGGCTGCCCAGAGAGGTGGGGGAGTCACCGTCCCTGGGGGGGTTCAAAAAACATGTAGAGGCAGCACTTGGGGACATGGTTTAGGAGGGCAGGGGGTGTTGTGCTGATGGTTGAACTTGATGACCCTAAAGGTCTTTTCCAACCTTAATGATTCTATATATCAGGGCAGGCTCTTCCCACAGCCCCTTCTGATGGCAACTTCCATTGGGACACCTATGAAGCGGGGCAGAAGTAGAGATCGGAGTACGCTCACCATCTGAACATTTGAAGTCTGCCCTAAAAGTGAGGGATGTGACAGGCCTTTAACTCCTTGCTGTAGGTTACATCACTTTTTCCCTGGGGAGGAGGCCATTCCCATGAGATGGGGGATCATCCAAGCCCCTTATTTTCATCAATCCTGTCTTTTTGGATGGACGAGACATTCCCCCTGCTGTCCCAGCCTACACGTTGGGCAGATCCTGTGACCCCGCTGGTGTGCAGTGCTGTGTTATACTGCTGTGTCTTCACTGTGTGTTTTAGGATGACAGTTCATAGCATTGAAGTGGGACAAAAAAAATGCACTGACCAGGCCAACAGCTGATTTGAGAGACTGCTATAAGTACAACCATTCCTAAAAAACATCCCAGGACTTTACTGGCAATGCCTACATCACTTCTTCTCCCAGAATTCATCATAAGTGATGTGGGATTCTGCTTCCCTCTCTGGACATGACCTGTCCCCATGCTTCAGAACGTCCTGCCCCAGTGCCTGCTAGAGACTGGGAAATGCTAAAATCCTTGAAACTTACAACACATGATCCTGGTTTTGGCTGGGATAGAGTTAATTCTCTTCCTAGTAGCTGGTAGAGTGCTGTGCTCTGGATTTAGGGTAAGGATGATGTTGATAACGCAGTGATGGTTTAGCTGTTGCTGAGCGGGGCTTGCACTAGTCAAGGACTTTTCAGGTCCCCGAGCTCTGCCGGGTGCACAAGAGGCCGGGAGGGGGCACAGCCAGGACAGCTGACCCAAACCAGCCAAAGGGATATTCCATAGCACATGGCGTCATGCTCAGCATATAACCTGGGGGGGGCTGGCTGGGGGGCAGCGATCGCTGCTGGGGGACGGGCTGGCTGTCGGTCGGCAGGTGGTGAGCGGTCACATCACTTGGGTTTATTCGCTGGGTTTTGTTTCTCTCTCAGTCTCCTTTCGTTACAATCCTTTTGTTGTTGTTATTTTTATTTTATATTTTTTATTTCAATTATTAAACTATTCTTATCTCAACCCGGGAGTTTTCTTACTTTTGATCTTCAGATTCTCTCCCCCATCCCACTGGGGGAGCAGCTGCGTGGGGCTTGGCTGCTGGCTGGGGCTAAACCACAATATACACATAAAGGTCTGGGGCAGAGGGACAGCTCTGAGCACTGAACGGGTCAACCCATCCAAGCTGGAGCGCTTCTCAGGTCCTGGCATGAGGTCCCAGAACATGGTTATCGCTTGCTTGGGGCGGGGGGCCAGGACACACACCAACCTGCTGGATCTGTTCAGGGTTGTCCCTCTGTTTCTGAGCTGAGCATGGGAGTGGCTTAAGTGGTGTTCGTGCCTTTTTCATGGCTCAGTAAATGTCGCTGTGAAATGATCACATCTAACCATGCATGATGTAACAGCAACAAAAAAAAGGTCAACTCCAACTGTAAATATTTCAAGCCTTGTAAAATATTCATCAGTAGCCATGAATACTGAAGAGATGGGATGGGCCAGAAATCTTCCAGCCCGCTCCTTGCCCCTGCCAGCCGGGCTGCACAGCTGCTGCTGGGTCAGAGCTGTCTCATCCTGCTGCCTTTCAACATTGATTCCCAGCAGTATGTCCTCTGCTCTGCTGGATGTAGACATCTGAGGAGTGCTACAGCTTTCTCCAGATATTTTTTTTTGCTAAACAAAGCTGGCTTTCCCAGGGGATTGTGATTATTCTTCCCACTCGCATACCTACTTGTCCGCTGTCAGGCTTTGGGGCATCCCAAGCACACGCATGCCCAGCCTGACACTGTGGCTCGCATGAAGAAGAGCTGGTCTCCCTGTGGGTTTGTGCTTCTCTGCACACAAACACATCTCTCTGCACTGAAAATCCTAGGCAAGGTTCCCAGTACAAGGGCATGATTTTACTTCAAGTCAGCACATGTGAAGAAGCACATGAGAAGAAGCCAGACTTCCACCTAAAATTGAAACAGCAACCTCCAATGTCCAGGGCAGGCAGACACCAACAGCTCCAAATTTAGTTGGGTTATAATCAGACCATATGGGGAAGAACAGGCTGGCAAAGGAAAAAGGGAAGTGCCAGGAAGGGGAAAGGAGATGGGGAGCTACGGTAGCTCCTCCCCACAAACCATCATTTTTATCTTTTAATCATATGCCTTCAGCAGCACTTCCCGTGGGAAACTCTGCCCTGAAAGGAGCACTGCCTTGCTGAGGGGTCACCTTCATGGTGTCACTGTCACCTCACTTAGCATGGACTGAATCAGACCAAAAACTACACCTGAAAAAGGGACAAAGTCTGCATTTTCAGTGTACTGAATGCTGGAGCGCTGAAATGCCATGGCCTTCCCATGCAATCTGGAAGGACAGGGCTCATCCCATGTATCTCTGTCCATCTGAAGTAAGGTGTGCTCTGGCCAGCAAAGTGCTCCAAGAGTCATGGGGATAAACAGGCCTGCCCGAGAATGGCCCATGCCACATCAGTCTCCTCTCCATGGCCAAACTGCCGTGGGATGGATAGGGTTTGGGTCTCTGGGTGTGCAGGAGGATCCAACAGCCTTCAGCTGCCTCAGTTTGAAGAGGGAAGGTTTCCCAAAGGTGCCATGTCAGCCCTGCGAGCCTGCAGAGGTGCCCTGCGTGCTCTAACACATCTTAACTGACACAGATGCCTGGTTTTCTTAAGCAACTGGATCACACCTGTAGCGCTTGCTCCATTTGAGTCAAAGACCTTAAACTAGACACCTAATTTTGAATCATAGAATCACAGAATGTTTGGGTGGGTAAAGGGAAGTGAGACAGGTTTCACCTCAAATAAAGACTGTTCCTCTCCTCCACACCTCATCTACCGAGCAATTACAGATGTGTTCATCCACAAGGTAAGCCTCCTGTCTGATTTCTTGCTCATTGTCCTAATCTCCCCAGCTGCCTTTGTCTTTTCCCTGTCCTCCCTTGTGTTTGCAGCACAGCCTGATTCATCACAGTCCTTGGGGTTTCTTATTATTAGTGTAACACCGAGACACCTCAGCCCAAGACAGGGCCCAGTTGTGCTGGATGTTTGACACTCATAATGAAAAATATGGTTTCTCCCCCACAAAGAGCTGAACAGTTGAAGAGTGCAATGAGACACTACAGATGGAGACAGACACATGGGCTATATGGGACAGCAGGTAATTTTTTTCTTTTATATAATAGGTAGTAGTTTTATTTACTAATGTATTTCTGGCCCCTTGGCAAAATCATAATCAAATATCAATAGATACCATCACATTTGCTTTTACTGGACCAGTGCCTCAATAAATAATCCCTGTTTTTCTAAGAACCATTGCGAGCTCTTAGATCTCAGGCTGAGCGTTTCTGTCTTAATGCCTGCTTTTACTGAGGAATGAAAATGGGCTAATAATCAATAATCAATAACCAATTGAACAGTAATAGTCCATGTTTCAAAGCAAGCCCCTTTCATGCCCTGCTCTAGCAAGGCGATTCAGCTGGGAGGAAATAGTGGTGTCTTTTAATTATAAATGCAATAAAGACTTATGGAAATTGCCTCCTTTTCGCTGCGCGGAGTCACTGTATGGTTCATACAGAGTATTTTGGGGGTGGAGGGAGAGCAGACAAAGGGCACCATGACTCTGTAAAGCAGAAAGCAGAGCTTTTACTTTGTCCACTGGGCTCACTGGTCTTATTTTTTCCTGGCAGAGGCCTTCTGCATGTCCTCAGGTGCTCGGTGCCATCCCTCTGCAACCACACTTTTCCCCCAAGACGATGTAGTGACTCCAGTTTCTTACTGTGCGTTGCTCTGAGGCTGAACACGGCGCTTTCAGCAAACACCTACCCAACAGTTCTTCCTTTTGAGAAAGGTCTGTATAGCAAAGCCGTTTTACCAAAGACAGGCAGTGCATACAAATCATGCTGTCGGCTGGCTTGTGCACCCAGGGTATATTGTATTTCTTGGCTGGATGCTTGTCATACACAACCTGAATGGATTACTTGAGCTTTGCAAAGACTTCCCTAAGAAATTACATGTTTTGTAAATATTAGCTATTAACCCAAACCCTTTTGCCCTGCACCTTGCATCCCCACACTGGCCTTAGGAACATTTTGGAGGGCGAGACTGGATTCTTTGCCCTACCAAAATATCAGCTCCTCATATCAGGGCAGGTGAGAGGAGGTTCAGACCCTGCGATGGAGGAAAGACTACTTAAGAAATGTCTGAACACGGGTGAAGAATGAAAGATGTCAGCTGGCCAGAAAAGCTGAAAACGTGTGCCAGAAATATCCGTGGGTCAGGAAGTCTGGCAAAAAGCAGGCACATTTCACATGGTTTCAGACCCAGCTGCACTGGCTGAGGATTTGTCTGCAGAAACATCAAAATTAGACCTCGGGGCTGTAGTGGACACTCTTGCAAAGACCAGCTGGGGAGATCAGAGCATCAGCACTAACACCCCGGGTGCTCGGAGAGCAGAGCTCTGGGGTCTTCCCAGGGAAATGTCGCCACTCCGACTGGCAGACTTGTGCATCCCAGCGTCTCTGTTTGCTCTCCAAGAGCTCCAGACCAATTAGGCTCAGTTTGTAATGTTGGTTTTTCCCCGTCTCCAGCTGTCAGCATCACTGATACTCCTGACACCAGAGATCTGACAGCCGCACTGGGAGCATCCCACTCCTTACATCATTGCTCAGGCTGAATCCCCCGCAGACAAACACACACCATCCCTGAGACCTGCACAATGCCACTGCCTACAAGAAACGTGTCCAGCTGAGAGACGATGGGAAGCTAGTGCCAACCCATCACCGAGCTGGGAGCCTAATATGCAACTGGTTAGGAGGATAGGGAGGCACCTAAACCCCGCTTTATGGACAGGACCATTAATTTTTCTGCTGACAGCGTGCAGGAGGGCACCAGATCCGTCCCACCAGCTCTCTGTGCAGGCGTTAGCAGCCTCTCTGCGCAGGCATTTAAAGCAATACAACCTCTGCTCATGGCTACGACGTGTTGGAGGGAACGAAGCTGCTGAGCGAGATGTTATTTTTACAGTCAATTCTCTGAGCTTTTTAGTGGTGATGAGTGGTCAAGACCTCCATTTTATATCTCACCATTAGGAAGGATGCCCCGAGTGACAGGAGCTTCCCCTAATCCCGCAAGCGGGGGCACTGATTTCAGGTGAAGAGCACCACCTGCTGACATCCCCTCCCTGCAGCTCCCTGGATTTTTGGTGAATGTCCCTGGCGAAGACCTGGCCACGCACAGGTTCAGGCTCAGGACTTGCACAACACGGGGCTGCCTGTGCAGGCTCAAAAAGCTCCTATCGTAATGGGTGGCTTCGTTTCTTTGCTGGTTTAATTGGAAATCCATGGAGTCTGGCAGCCCCAGAGGAAGAAGGCTGCTCTGTTGTGCGTGCCAGGCACGAGGACCTCCCTTAGCATCACCTCTCAGCTGGGAACTGCAGAAACTCCTCTCCATGCTTGTCTGAGCAGGCTGTTGTGGTCCAAGACTCACTGTAGGACCGTGAACTAGTCCATCAGTGATGGTGACCTTTGTGATTAAAAGATCTGATCCTATTCCTCAACCTTTTTATGGAAAACGGTTAAAAACACTGTAAGAAAGTGGTGGTTCTTGGCTGCCACCAGCCTGGGCCGCATGTGAACCCAGCCCTGTATCCTGCAAGTCACCATCTGATTGTCCCTTTGTCACGGTGTTAAATGATGGACCCTGTTGGTCTAAGACTTTTTCAGAAAAGAGTTTCGGTGCAAATTGAGGTATTTTAAATATGTATAAGCTGACGGAAAGCAGTCATGAAAGAAAAAGCGTGGCTGATGAGTCTGTGTGAGCTTTTTCTATTACTGAATTAATTGGTGTAGGAGATGAGGCAGACGCACAATGAATTGTCTGCCTTTCAGAGCACTTTAATAGAAAATACACACAGATTTGCTCTTTGTAGCTTTCTCCACTCCCTGGCCTGGCCTGTTTTCTAGCTGTGCTGGCCCTGTGTCTGCTTTTCCTCTTTCTAGCCACATGCTTTGGTATTTCTTTGGCTCTTGTGCATTCTGTATCATAAGCTTTCTTCTGTATTTCCCCCTCCACCCCTTTAATCAGCCTGGAGGTCTGAGGTCATGCCAGCAGTTCCCAGCAGCTTTGCAAAACCAGCTAGGAGTGCCTGGGGCAAGCCCTGGTGACCAGCCTGCCCACAGTGGCCTGCTGCTTTGGGATGAGATCCTGTAGGGTCAGCAGAACCGGCTCCGCTTCCAAGAGGAGAGGCTGCATGGATCAGACCGAGGGTCTTCCTCCTCCAGCAGTACGTACCATGGACAATCCACTCCTGCTCCTATTCCCGGATGAGAGATACCCTGCCCACCCAAGCACTGGTCCCAGTGTGGTACCTGAGACTTACAGGCACGGTGCCTGGAGCCACCACCCAGTTCGGAGCTGCCAGGAGCTGCTGACACCTGAAAGCGATGGGAAAGGCTGGCTGAGGCTTGAGAAATTGTCGGTTCCTGCCTGCCACCGGGTGCACCGTTGCACTGGGCAGGTGAGACGGGCATCGGCCAACCTGGAGCCCGCTCCCCACGGGTTGAAAAGTTACCTGGCAAATGCAGGCAGGGGCACACGCAGAAGGGGTTGGACTAGCTGCCACTATGCACTGGGATGCACTGGGATGTACTGGGATGCAAGGCAGTGGGAAGCCTGAAGGCTGTTCTGTCATTGCTGGAGCTGGGTGCAGTGTTTCCCTTGCAGTGAAAAGCACGGATTGAGACACCAAAATGCTCCCAGCACACCTTCTTCCTCCCCCAGCTAAAACGCATGAAAAAAGACCCTGCTATTTTCTTTTTAGATTCAGCGTGACCTTTTCAGTTAGAGTTTTTCTTCATTTCATTTTTAAGGAGTTTAAAGGAACACTTAAAATCTGAACAAAATCCATTCCTTTTTAATTTGCCTGGTGGTTTTTTCTCTGATTGACCTAGATTCAGTCCCCCTCATCACCCCTTGCCCCAGTTTTTTTTGGACCTGGCAATAAGCCAAAAATAAAGAAAAAAAAAAAGCAAAAAGAACGAGGAAAGATATTCACAAAGCCCCATTTGTTACATTTTCTCTGAGTAGATTGATCCGAGCTCTCCTGCTCAGCTTTTCTTTGTGTCCAGACAATGAAGGTGCACTTTTCCCCGCTGGCATAATTGGCTACAATTAAGCTGTGGACAAGTTATTTTGTTAACGATCCCCAGGAGACACAATTTGGGGATTAGGGGAGATATTGTTTCCTGAGCATGGGCTATCATCCTCTTCTGTGTCTAGTTATTGAATGTCTGTGTCACCAAAGCACGGCCTCAGGCAGACTTTTTCCTCCTCTCCCTGAGCAACGCTCCTTTTGCGTTTCAGCAGAGGATCTTGCAGGGCTTTGCAGGTCATGCTTAGGTGGGGACAACCCAGAATTTTGGCCAGCTACGCAGCATAGCCATTAGCATCATGGATGGGAGTGCTGCAGACGAGATTGCAGGGGGCGGGGAACGGCTTAAAAGTCCAAGTGAAAATTTGCACAAGGTTCCCCAACCAGGGGAGAGTTTCCCATCAGGGTGTGGGTGGCTGGAGCCAGCTCTGACCTCCATTAACGCCCCCGTGTGTGATCACACGCCTGCACTGCCCCCAGCCTGGGCGTAATTTGAGCAGAATTTTGTAGAAATTTGCAGAAAAATGCAAATGCGTTTGAGCCAGGAGAGGTTTTGAGCCTGTGGATCCTCCAAAGCACATCAGGGAAGGATCCTCGGTGCATTGTACATTTGTGAATTAAATCCACATTTTGAAATTGAAGGTTTGCTCACGGCTTGAGTGGAAACAGCCCCGCTGGGATGTGAGTTGTCATCCCGTGTCAAAGGGCTCGATGTTTTTCAAGGATTTGAGGGGACAGGGATCACAACAACCAAATGGGAACCTCCTTATTCTGCACAATATGGGTTTAATGCTTCGTTTTCTTCTTTTGCAACCTTGCTCCCCAATGGATACTCCAGAGCTCGACCTTTGGCTCTGCTGAAACTGAATTTGCATTGTTTTTCACCCACAGGCAGGTCTGACCTTGGAAGAGAGCTGGCAAACGCTGGTTGCTTTATGAGTCTGAATTTTGCAAATGTGAAGCAAACAGCGTGTGTGCAATCAATGCTGGGACGGCAGGGCTGTACCTGGGGTGCCTTTAGGGACCCCAGGAGGTGGAGCAAGTCCTACTGCAGAGCCAGGTTGACTCTGAGGAGAGCCAGAGCACCTCTCCCTCTGCAAGATGAAGGACAGAGTCACTTCAAAGCATCACAACAAATCACCAAGACCCCTCTTTGGGCACCATCCCCCTCAACTTGATTTGCCTTCACCCCATCTGGGGTAGCTCATCCTTGGCTGGAGGCAGGATTTCCTCCTCCTGGAGCCTGGGCTGCCTGTGTGATCTCAGGCAAATGCTGCCCTCTCCCTCCCACCTCCTTGGCTCTTGCTGATGGCAGCCAGCATCCCCCCCCCAGCCGCCGCCTCCCCAGCGCCCCGTGCCTTTGCTGTGTCTGCTCGGCAGATGCAGCCCATTAGGAGGCGGAAAGGGGTGAGCGGGGTGGTGGGGAGAGGGGAAATCAAGCAGGCCTCCCCGAGACATTAAATCTAATGGTCAGGTAATAATCAGAAGGTCATTGAACGAACAGGCTATAAAACCAGCCGCTGCCTCTGCCCTGGATAGGGTTGTTTGCGAACCTCAGCAGCTTTTCCTCGTGTAAACAGCCGGAGACAAACAATCTCCACTGCCCCGAGCCCACTCCCGGGAATTCTTCTTTTTTAGGGCATGTTTCCATTTCTATCCCTTGACCTTTCAATTGAGTGAGCTCTGGTGCTCGCAGAAGCGCCTTGACCCTGGGCAGGGCTCCCAGCGCTGCTGCCGTTAAAACCTCCAGTGCTGGGGGAGAAAAATCCCTCTGCAAGGGTGAGGGGGGCTGGGCTGGGAGTGCTGAGCTCTCTCCCTGGCTTTATATAAATTGGGGCTGCTTGAAAAATATCTGACAAGACCATTTGGTGGGGGCACATCGGGTTTTGGCTAAATAAACATTTCTGTCTCTATGGAGAATGTCACGCTGTGCTCATAAAATTTCTGGCATAAGCTGTGTTTTGGTTGTAAATCTGGGGAGGGGTGTTCAACTTGTTTTCTTTATTATAATAAAACAGGGTTGTCCATTTTTTCCCTCTGAATTGCTCTCCAGGAAAGAGAGGTTGGAGAGGCTGTGTCTTTGACTCGCTGAATAAAATCATTTGGTCCGTGCCTCAGTTTCCCCATCTGTGGTGAAACCTCCCCACAATGAGAATCAAAGAGGATTCGTTACCACACGGGTAATTGCATAAAGAAAAATATGCCTTTTCCAGTGGGTTTGGTGTTGGGAATCGTTCACAGATCATCTTGGATGGTTTTTGAATTGAGTCCTTGGCAGGTCTCAGCTCTGCAAACTCCAGGAAAGCAATTGCTCAGCAAGAGTGTGCTGAGTCCGATGCCTCTGCCGCAGCAGTGAGGGAAATGTTTTGGGATGCCTGGGGTGAGGTGATGTGTGAAACAAGCTTCTCCAGCTCCTTCTCTGATACTTGCTAAGACGCAGTCATGTTTCGGGCAGGAATGTTGACATCCAGATCTCTGCAGAGCCAATGCAATAGAAATGCAGGGGCAGCTCCTGCACTGCGAGGGCTACAGGCTGGGTGTGAGATGCAAAGGTCTGATGGCTGCATTGTCTTGGGCTAAATTCAGGTAACATTTGCCTTCTCCATCTTTCTACCTCTGTAGTGCCTCATTCTGCTCTCACTTGTACCGAGGCAGATGAAGAGTAACTTTGGTGAGGCTGACAGGCTTGTGCTGATGGGAATATGCCATGAGCTCTCAGACGCAGAGACGTGTTTTTCTACAGTGGGGAACATTTTCTAACCTTTTACAGAAGGGGACGTACAAAATAATTGGAAGGCACATGGTCTGTCTCATCTGGAAGGAAATCACAACCCCATGTCTCACCTGAAAGTCCACCTTTCTCTTTCTCCTTTAACTGCTCCATCAGTATTTCTTGCCAGGATGGTTCCTGGGAACTCTGCAAGCAGATGAGCTAAAATGATGTGACAAAGTTTCGAGCCTGTGGTGCTGCAGCACTACCTGACCAGCTCATTAGCTAATGCAGGTGTAGATATTTGCTCTGAATCACGTGTAGGCACATGAAGCTATTTTGATTAAATTAATCAGAGGTTTTTTTGCCATATTAGTGACTCTAATCCAGCAGCAGAGCTGAGCCGGAATCAAGTTAAAGTTGTGTGGACGGATAATACCTGTGTGGGAGGGAAAGCTGCCGGCACGAAGTTAAAACTAAGCAATGTTTCTGAACGCATTTGAAACAGCCAAGAGAGTTTTATACAGTTCTTGGCATTGTGTAGTCACAATGTTTTTGATCTGATATTAAGCGCCCTAAAGCTGCCTTTAATGAATTGGTAAACCATGCCTTGTCTTTGGTCATGTTGCTCTAAGACAAATTATGAGATGAGATTTGTGTCTGGAAAAAGAATTGAGTTCAGTGTCTTTTGTAAGAGAAAGACATCTTCGCGAGGACGTGGGGGCTCAGAAATATTGCTAGTTTCCCAGTGCTTAGGAGGGAACTTAGTCATTTTCTTGAAAAATCCCTTGACATTGGTAACAATGGGTGGGGTACGAAGCCTGCGAAGAGCAGAAGGGAAAAGGCATCAGCAGTTCTGGTCCCAAGCTTGCAGCAGAGACCTCCTTCTGTGCTGAAAACCCCATCAATTATTGACAAGCTTCTTTTGGAAGGGGGAGGTTTCTTTGTAACAAATTTCTGCTGGAAGAAGGAAAAAAGGAACCTTGCAGCATCTTTGTTAACTTGGGCATAAGACATGCTCGGCTGATATTGCAAGTGGCAAATAAATCACACTTATAAAACCCAGTGTCACAGCAAAGAGGAAGCCGTATCTGCCGCTACGCACAAATGTTTCAGAGATGCAAAAGGAGAAATACACATCAGGTTCAATTTGCATAACATTACAGTTTATTAAAAATACTGCTGGCCAGGATGGGTGTCCTGGATGAGATAATTGACGTATATTTATGATCTTCTTGAGAGCGAGTGATGGGTAGCGATGAAGTGTGGGCTTGCACGAAGAGGGTTTACTCTGAAAGTGCTTCTGATTGCTGAGGCAGACAGGGATCTGGCTCTGGAGGGGATTTCAGCCTCAATAAATGGCTAGACCAAGGCACAGAGAGGGTGCATGTCCAGTTCCTGATGGTGGCGAGGAGAAGAGTGCTGGACATGGTCTTTCCCCATGACAGGCTGGGTTGTTGCAGCAGCCTGACCTGTGCCAGGGTGGGCGGATGGCTCTGGTGCAGACAGAGCTATAAAAATCAGCTGCACAAGCACTATTTCTTTTATCTTCTTGTAACCTTTGCAGAGGCGACTCATAATGGGATGGATGGAGGTTAACAGGGAGGTCAGTAACCATTTACAACCCAGTTCTTCAGCCGTGTCTTCAGCATTACTGTAGCAGGGACAACTGCTGTCCTCTTTCCCAGCACCTTTGTAGCTCCCAGCCTCCTCGGATGAGGGGCAGGTGCTGAGGAGGGTGCTCAAGCCAGTCCCGGACCAAGGAGAGGGCAGTCTCTTCTCCAGACACTGTGCGTAGATAGCTAAGCTGTACAGCATCTCTGCAGCCCGCGCTCTCTGTAAGGATGCTTCCCACTGGGTCAGGGACACCGGGGCTGCTCGGGTACCACAGGGCCGGCAGCCTTTTTGAGCAGAAATGCCTTTGCCCAGGTGCTGTCTCCCAGCGACTTTCACATCTTGGCTTTTTTACTCCTGGCTGCATCCCTCACCCTGGAGTGGGGGACCCCCTTTGCCTGACAAAGGCACGTTTTAAGTCAAAGGTTGAAAGGTGAGAGTCAAAGGTGAGATCCTGCGTGGGCTCTCACCCTGGTGAGATCTACATGCCGGTGGATGGGTAGATATTACATCTGCAGTGACTTCAGCGAGCTGCAGGACAAGTTAAGAGCCAGGATCTGACTCTCACAGTTCCCAGGAAGAGGAGAACATCCCAGCTTAGCCCAGACAAGCTGTCCAGAATAACTGTGCCATTCCTTTGCCAGAACCAGTGGCTCCCTCTCAGCTTCCTAGGGGTGACACAAGGTCTAGATTGCATCCAGATGGAAGCACTGCTAAGGCTGACAAGCCACAAACATAACTGGCTTAGGTAAAAACAGCAGCTAATGTCACTGAAAGAGAGTGCTGCAGAGCTAAGGGCTGAACCCCCACTCCCCGCTGGTCACAGAGGGGCCATTACACCGGGATCGTGCTACTGGTGGCAAAACCAGCCACGACGTGGAGTTAATGACTCCTCTGGGGAGAGGCAAGCCTGAAACAAAAGCAGGACTCGAGCTGAAAGGCAGCTCTGTGCAAGGAGAGGGGGAAACTATGAGTCTTCTGGCAAAGGACAGCACAAGGGGATGTGTGCTGAATGGAGCATGCCCCGGCATACTGATCAGAGGAGAGATTTCAAAGGTATTGTAAGAGAAAATATTTCCAAAGCCTTTGCCCACCCCTGCGCAGGGGTGGGTGGCTCCGTACAGTGGCAGAATGCGGATCAGGACAGCACCGGCTGCTCCACGCAGGTGCCCCAGCACCTCCAGTCCAGGCCCTGTGTCCCCAGCCCAGCTGGGGTCCCTATGACGCACAGGACACCATGCAGCATTGTACTGGGCATGGGGAGATGCCCTGGGCTGCTGGAAAGGGCTGTTTCCCTCCAGATGTGCCAGGAAACAAGCAGGGTATTGCAAGAAAGGTGCTGTGCCTGCACACAGAAGCAAGCAAAGGTTGGGACCCAGTGACTGATGAAATAAGCCCAGGTGATGGAGCTGGTCTGTGGGTGCCTAGGACAGTCTTGGGTGGGCATGGGATGGAGCTAATGGGCCTCCATGGCTTGTTGTCCTCAGCTGGTGTCTCTGTGGTCCTCAGAAGCTCTGCCAGGCTGCAGGCTAAGGCACACCACCAGCGTGGGCAGGGCAGATCTGGGTCCCTGTGATGTAAAATCAATGCAAAAGTGGATTTTGAACATCTGCTTGTAACAAGGTGAGAGCCTGCATAGAGAAGAGTAAGTCCTCAGTGTTCAGGAGCTGCTTGCAAATTTGCCCCATCCCACCTAAAAGCCATTTCTGCATGGCTGGATGGAGCTGTGTAGCCATCCGATGGGATGCAGCCACCCTTGCAGCCTGGGCAGAGCTACTTATGCTGCAAACACACATACTGAATTCATCACGGGTGGGTTAAACTGGTGCCTCTGTGCTGCTCAGCATCAGGAGGCGTGAGAAGAGCAGAGCAGGGAAACCCGTGCCCAGAGAGCGGATGGCTGGAGATGCTTCTGGTTTCCAAGCGCAAGCTTCGGTGCACGTTGCACCTTTGCAAAGTGCCTCCAGCTCCCACATTTCCCTGCCCCGAGGCAGGAGCAATGGCAGACACGGCAGCGCACAGCCTGGGGCACCCCAGGGAGCCCTGTAGCTCCCAGAGGGGATTGGGGCACTAGCGGGGCTGTTTTACATGAAGCCCCTGTAAGGCACCAGTGCAGCCCAACAGCAGAGGCGTTTGCTGACCGTGAGCGGGTTTGGGAGAAGGCACAACCACAGCTGGGGATCTCCCAACAGCCCTGAACCCAGCAGGCACCCCGGCAAAGATGCTGATGGGGGAAATGCAGCTGAATGGGTAAGGCGCTTCTAGTCGCTCGTGCCAGCCTCCAACACACCCCTGAGCTCTCTCCCCTGTGCCTCCTCCTCCTCCTGCACTGTGCCTGTCCAGTTCAATTTTCATTTGGCCCCCACTGCCTGGGACTCCTGGCGCAAGACTCTGCCCAGAGGCGGCTGTCCCAGCCCAGCAGCCCGACCCCGGGCTCTCACTGTGGCACCGCATGGGCTCCCTGTAAGGCGAGATCTCTAGTCACCATTGCACACTAACACGTATTAAGAATGATCGTTGCTGCTGCTACAATTACAATAACAGCGCTGCATAATAAGAAATTCATGCTTGATGTAAAGTAGGTGCATAAGTCTTCATTTGCTTGTGTGGTATTTTATAAAACAGAGGCATAATCTTGTATTATAATTCTTGTTTGCATCTGTACCCCAGACACTAACCCCTTCCTAAGCTGCAAAGCAGATCTGATCGGAGGAAGCTGCCTATTCCAGCATTCCTGATGAAGTTCAGCGTTTGAAAGCAGCAGCCATATATCTGTCAGGTTGCTGACTTTTTTTGTAGGTTAGAAAAGCGGGGGGAGATTGGAGGGAGGAAGGGAAGAGGCAGTACTTTTAATAATGAAGCTTGTGCATTTCAAAAGTCAGCATCTGAAGAGGCAGAAAAAAATTCTTGTGTTTATAATATATTTTTACATAGTCAACATTTCCAGACAGTGATAAATGCATTTTGCAACATGCATTCAGCTAATGACGGCAAAAGTCTTGAGAGAAGTAAGTGGAAAATACCCATACTTCAATATTTTTTTTTTTCTGATAAAGAAAAATACATGTGTTTGTGGATGATTTATTTTGATGAAATTGCAAGCGGTTGTGCGCTACCGGGGGGCACAGTCCCTGCGGAAGCGGGGCTGCACCTCTGCGACCTGGAGGAGGGAAGGCAGCGTGACGGATGGAAGCACATAAAGAGTCCAGGAGACAGATCCGAGCCGGGTCTCCCCGCCCGGAGGACTGTCTGCAATGGGTACAAGCCAGAGGTGATCCTGGACAGCGGGCTGTGGTCTGTCCTGCCCCTCCTGCTGACCCCAGTTAAGTCTTTTCTCAACTGCTTTCCTGCCCCAGCAAGCACTCGGGAAGCCCACAATCCCTGTTTTTGCAGGAAAAATTGGTCTAAGCCCTTCATTTCCCACAAGCTTGCAGTCCTCAGACGAAGGGAAGAGGTGCCACCAGGTATTCCATGACTCAAAGGTGCTCCAGAAAGACGTGAAGACCCCGACCACGCATGGTAGCTGCACCAGGCATGGAGAAAGGCAGAAGTCAGGGATGCACAGAGGCGTTAAATCACGCAGGCCAGGCAGCAGGGCTTCTCCCGCAAGCCGTTCAGCATCCGCGGTGCTGAGCCCAGAGGTCCCGGGCGCGGGGAGGGGAGCCTACGCCTGCCTCCCGCTCCCTGGCCGGCAGCTGGGGACCAGCGCCAGCGCTTCAGGCGTCGGCAGGAGCCACGTCGCGCCGTGCCCGCGGGGCTGCCCCGAGCTGGCTCACCAGCACCGTGTGCCCCTGCTGCTCTCCAGAACCGCCTTCCTGCTCCTGGGAAGGGGAATTAAATTCCATCGGGTGACCATAGCTAATGGACTGTGTTGCCTCCCTTTAGCCTTCAGTTTTCAGATAATTAGCTGATTTTGAATTATTTATGTTGAGAATTTTCGAATAAATAATGTAATAAATGCATCTCAATTATTTACCCTGTTACAAAGCTGACTTGATGGCTGGGCAAATATTTCCATGAATCATTGATTTTATGAATTTTGTAATATTAAAAATAAAATAAATGATCCAATTTTTAAGGCTTTAAATTATTCTTTCATTTCTTTCCCCTTATATTCTGTTTTTGGGAATCCTCCCTGGATTTCCGCCTTCTAAGAAATTCTGTAATGCATTTGGAAAAGTGCAATTATTTTTAGCACGAAAGTCACTCTGTAGAGCTTGATACCACATTTAAGCTGAATAAATGTGAGTTCAGGTCACCAGCATACTGAAAAATGGTTACTTTATCTCACCAGGGTACTTCAGGAGATCATATTCCTGTAGGTGGGTAACTGCAAAGTGTGAATATTGTTTGCTTAGAGCACGTCAAGCGTGTGCTTTCCCCTGCAGACTTTCAGTTGGGAATATGAGGTTTAAGGTAAAATCTGAATGTGTTGCTGATAGCATTGAATTACCGTGAATAAAATAGGCATAGAGAAACCTGGCTCCCCGAATCGGAGGTATAACCAACCGCACAAACAAGCCTCTAGCAAACGTGGGTATTGAAACTTAAAAACATTTGTAGGCTCAGCGAGCATCGCTGCAACCAGAGGAAAATGGAGAGGAGGGAAAAAGACTCTTATCCACCCCTTGCACAGCCCTAAAGCAAGGGCAGAGACACTGTGGGAGAGGGGAAGGGGTTTCCCCATAACCCGCGCTGCTTTCCCCTGGCCGGCGCCGTGGCCCTCCCTGGGGAAGGAAGCCCTCTGCCAGGCAGCTGGGAGGGTTTGTGCGGTTTGGGCCGATGGGGTGCTGGAGGGGAGAGGTGGAGCTGCTGAGGGAACGTGCTGAATTTTCTGTGCCCTCTTAGGCTGCCGGGATCGTAGCACAGGCAGTCTAGAGGCATAGATGTTAGTTAGGAGAAGGGAGGCGAGGCAGATAATAAATATAGTAAATTGTAAGGGGCTGGCTGGTGTCTGCTTGTTCGTCTGAACTGAAACAAGTTACCAGGGGCAAACCCTGCCTGCTGCCCTTCCCCGGCTTCCCATTGCCCCGGGGGTCTGCCTTTCTACGCTGTGGGATGCTCAGACTTTCTGATGCTGTATGTGCCGTTGCTGGTCTGACTCCAGCGACAGCAATCTCCCCCGGCCAGGAAGGTCTCCGGCTTTGTCCTGCTCGGGGAGAGCTGGGGGACGCTCGGAGGAGAGCAATGTGAATGGAGTGAAATGAACTGGCAGCTAAGTGAGATGGATCCTAAAAGGAGCTTTTGATACAGCTGGTGTATTCAAACCTTTCCTCCAGCGCACTGGCACAAAGGGGCTTTTCTCTGTGCTTTACTCTGCCTCTCCCTCGCTCTCCCTGGTGCATGGGACCGACTGCAGGGCTGGCCAAGGGCGCCAGGCTGGGCTCTCCTGGCCTGGACCTGCTCCTTGCTCAAGCAAACCCTTATGCCCATGTCCATGCGCTTCAGCCGATCGGAGGAGAGGGGCTGAATGTACATGGGGTGAGTAACCCAACCTGTGTGCACTAACCCTGCTTGCGGGAGGCAGCAGGGGCTCAGCCAGGTTCTCCTGGTCACCTCCCAGGAGCTGCTTGCACTGATGAACTGACAGAGAGTAATTACCCACGGCTGCCCACCATCCTTCCCTCCTTTCAAAATAAACATACAATTAGTGCTAGGAAGATTAGTGTAGCGATTTACACTTCAGCACTGATTTTTCTTCCCTCTTTCCTCCCCTCCAATTATGGAATTAGAGGCAGAGAAAAGCAAGGGTGGCCCTTTGGCTGATGTGCGATGATTACTGGTGGAGGTGCCGGCGCAGGGGAGGTGGGATAATTAATGCTAATAATGTGTAACAACCTGCCTCGCTGCCTCGCATTCAGAGCACAGTTCATCTCCCAAGTGGAGTTCGTCTTCCACTTGGAGCTGGAGGTGGGGCACGGCTCTCTGAGCACCTCTGCATTTCCCATCGCTGGGAAAAATCACTTGTTTTGAGCAGATTTCCTTCTGTCTGGTATGGAGCCACTCTTTCACCTCAAAATCAGGCATGAGCAAGGCCTAGAGCATAAGATGGGTGAGAGGTGCTGGGATGTCAGCATCTCTGACAACTCAAGTCGCTTACAGAAGTGCCTCAGGCCGCCTGAAAATGATGAATCGCTTCAAATCCCTTCTCGGTCTGAATCTCCGCTTTGTATGTCTGCTCTTATGAGCTACACCCCTGCTCTTCACCCCCCCTCTCTGCAGAGCTGGCTTCTTGGCTCAAGTTACGTCTTAAGGTGAAGGTGTTCAAGTCATTCTTTAAATCCTATTTTTATGAACATTTAGGATCTTCCTTTTGGTCCCTCTCTGAATACCTGAGCCCTGTAAGAGGAGGGGATTATTTTAAACGGCTCATGTGAGGAAAAGCTCTCTGGAGAGGTGAGTGACAGGAATAAGAGGTGTCATGTCTCCTGTCAGCTCTGTTGAGGTTGGTCAGAGGTGATCCACCGCAGTTCCTTGAATTTCCTGAGGCCCCTCCGATGCCTCCAAGGCTCCTCCCAATGGCAGCCCTGTCCATGGGATGCTGCTATTGCAAATTCTGCAGCTCCTCTGTCCCATCTAAGAAATCCCCCCTTTTCTCTGTCCTTTAGCACAGCGCACAGGACCGTACAGCAGCCGGTGTCATTACGGTTTCCAGTTGGATGCTCCTTTCAATGCCCTCTGCCGGTCAGTGACCCGTAGGCTGCTCTCCTTTCCCAAGGACACCCCGTGTACTCAGCTCCACGTTGGTTCTGTTCATCAGCAGTAGCAGCCGCAGGTTCTACAACTGGCAGCCCTAAGCAAGAGCTCTCTGCCGCTTTGCAGGGTAGGAAGGATCGGCAGACCCACAGGCGAAGGTCCTTTATCAGGACACACAATCCACTGGACCGGGTGAAGATTTTGGGGCGGAGAGGAGGTTTTTCATGCAGGGATTTCCATTCATGTGCTGCATGGACAGACAACGGCTGACCTTTTCAGCAGAGCCTTTTCCTCCCTGAACACAACATGGGGAACGCACGCGTGCTTCTTTGGGGGGTTAGCAGGTTTTGCACCAACATCTCCCACCTTGGGAAAGTAAAACCTGCATCACATTGTCCCGCACTGCGTCCTAACGTTCGTGTCAGTACGTAATGGGTGTCAGGTCTTATAGGACGAGAACAGGCATTCACACTCCCCAGTACAGGGGATGACAGCGGAGGGCAATGGTGCATCAGGTTGTGACTTGTGCGTGAACAGAAAGCGGTTGGATAGCACTGTCTTCTAGGAGGAGAAAAAAAAACCTCCAGGGAGTCTGAGGAATTGCCCCACCATATTGAATGAATTGAATGGCTTGCTGCCACACAAGGTATTGGAAAGGAGAACCCAGACCTTTAGCTCATGTCTTGGCAAAGCAGATTTCTTTTTAATAGCTTTGTTAGCAGAGAGAATCCTTTGCTTTCTTCCTGGATGTTAAAATCCTGTTTCTGTCATTAAGTAGATAAAACCCCTTTTCTGGAAAGTCCCGTTCAGTCCCTGCCTCAGACTTGTTCCTTTACAGCAGTTTTCTTCAACTTAGAGAGATCCAAGGGGTTGCTGGGAGCATTTTGTGTGACCAAGAACCACAGAGCAAGGAGAGAAGAGTCAGAAGGAGATGGGTGGAGGTGACATTGAGCTGCTCAAGTTAATCCCATTAAGGAGGCAGTTTGGGAACTATAGTGGCTTTGTGCTTAATGCCGGGTTATACTGGTATGTTTGGGGACGGTGAATGGATCAGAGGAAGTTGTATGATTTGCCTGGCTTGGCTGGGATGTTCTATGGGCTATGGAGGTGTCTAAAACCTGAGCGTGATGGTTTACGGTGTCCCCAAGCACCCAGTCTTGCTGGTGGGCTGAGGATGATGTCGAGAAAGGGGTGTGCTGCAGGGGCAGGTCTGGGCTGGGAGCTTCATTGGCAGCATGTTGGAGCAGAAGCTGGGATACTCTGCACATGGGCACAGCTGTGCTCTGAAGCCAGGCGAGAGGCTCACGTTCATGGGGCATCTGAATGCACACCAGCACAGGCTGCTGCAGAGCCAGGCAAAGAAGCCACAGCAAGAGTGATCTGTCTCCCCCATTTAATTCAGCACCCAGATGGTGTTTTGGGGGTGTAGCTCTGGTATCACCCCCTCTGTTGGATGCCCCACAAGTGTGCATTGCCCCACCAGGCTGAGGGATGCAGGTCTGGACTCGTAGCCAATGCACAGAGCGTGGTCCTGGTGCAGACTTGGGCTGAACTCCTAGCACAGCCTTGCTGCGCTAATTTGAGTCGCTGGTCAATTTACAAGTGAAAAAATAAATTTTAAGGAAAAGCATAATCTTCACTGCTTTGTGGATAAATCATGCAGAGAAGTCTGGATTTGTCAAATGTATTAATTCCCAATGAATAATTCAAAAGTGGCTGGGGAGGATCCATGTACCTTGCAGAAGCAGCTCTGCTTCATTCTCTGATGTGATATTGCTGGGAAGAGGTACCTGGCCACCAAACTCCCTCCAAGACTGGGCATTGCAGAGGACACCAAACCTCCTGGCCAGGCAGGACGCAGGGCAGTTAATCCCTGTGGTACAATACCGAGGCTGGTGGCAGGGCCTCCTTGCTCTGATGACTGCATTTTTGCAATTTATCAGATAACAAAATAAAAGGAGCAACACATACAAACAAAATCAAAGGCACCACAGAGCGGAGTCTACTCTGCTCATATATTTTGACAAGTCTAGTTGAAGTTTAATTATTTATAGTACTTCACAGAGTACCACGAGATGATTTGTCATGTGTTTTGTAAAAGTAATGGAGCCTTAATAACAGCACTTGGATGTTAAATTCACAGAGAAGGGGGAGGAGGGAAGGTTGTTTTTTTGTATGTCAGTAACAAGGTGAGATTTAGGAAAATATTGTGTATCCAAATAGAACAAGCACAGAGAGAAAAGCTTCCCCTAACGCAGATGCGTGGCTGGCTCTGGGGCGGGGAGGTGTAGCTAAACCTCCACGTAACGGTGTCCGCTGGCGAGTGGGACCCACTGGTGGGCGAGGTGTTACCATGAACAACAGCCCTCTTGCATGGATGGGGGCACTGATCCTGCCTGTAAGCAGCCCAGCATCTTTAGGCTCTGGTTTAGGAAACACACAGCTCTTTCCTCTAGTGCTCCTGCTGCCCCCGCTGTGCTGACCACCACCCCAGCACCCAGCACCCCATGCTTGGTGTGCCCCGGGAGCCACCCCACCCCCTGAGGTCTGCTAAATTTTCAGAAGCCTGGTCTGTTCCTCGAGGTGTGGGAGTGTGGAAGGGAAGGTCTTCTCCTGCAGACCTGCTCCTGCTTTGATTTGCTGTCTGACTTAATCGGAGTTAATTTGTCACTCTTCGTGGCTGTTCAGCATCAGTGCAGAGCTGCTGCTCTGACATCTACCACCTCGATGGGCACAAAGGGCGCAAGAGCTAAAGCAGAGCAGCCTCTGTCACTCTCCAGGCTTGTCGTGTGCAAACGGAGTCTTGGTGATGGTTTAGGGTCGTGTCCTCCTTAGACACCACCTCCTTCTTCCTGCTGGAAATGGTGCTGGCCTGCCAGGACCACTGCTCTGATCCAGTAGACAATTTCCTCTGCAGGATGATTTTATTGCATGGGGAGGCTTCATTTCTTTAGCATTTTCAGCCAAAAAGGGAGAAGAAGGATAGGAAGGGGCTAACTTGCAGCCGCTCCTCTGCTCAGAGTGGGAGTTACAGGGTGATGGGGGGCTCGGGGGGCTTCGGCAGGAGCCGGGGGGTGGGAAAGGCTTTAGGATGTCAGCAATGACCTCCTCTAATTTAATCGTAATCCCCTGGACCTCTGAGAAGATCTGTCTCTGCTGGCAGCTGAAGAAACACTTTATGAAAGCAGAGGCGGCCAAAAGCATCTAATCCACAACGACAAGGACATGACGATCTTTGACACTTTCTCAGCCAACACAAGCCTGGGCGCAAAGCTGCAAGGAAACTCCCCTGATATTTCAAGACATCATTTGAGTCTTCAAGGGAGTTTACTGAGCTCCTTCTCAGGGTGCTAAGGCATGTTAACGTTACATGTGCATACTTTAGAAGTTTCACAGTGTTTTAAGCAGATTTGGGGCCTACCGTGTCACACAACAATCTTTAAATACTGGGCAGGCGGGCCTGTATCGCAATGCATTTGGCAGTAAAATTTATAGACGTATGAGGTATGGTAGTGGATTTATGCAATGTATTATGCTATATGAAACAAATCTACGGACCAAGATGGCTTTTCCATATGGAACAAAATGTAAATGCCTACTTTTTTAGGGTAGCAAAATTGAATCTGTTACTTTAGTGCCCAGATCTCTCCGTTTCTGAGGGAAGCTGTAAGATGTGAATAGAGACCTTTACCCCTTTGTCAAATCTGGCCGAAATTACCCAGTAACGTCAAAGATTAAAGGACATGGGGTGCGACAGCACACACCTTGGCTTTTTGATGCTGAATGTGTCATGCTCTGGGTCCTCTGGAAAATGCTGGGCATCTCTTCAATACGTAGATAAATTAACATTACATTTGACCTCGTAATACTTCACTAAAATTAATCAAGTCCCTCCCCATCCTCTGAGGGGTTGGATGTGTACTTTTCTGCTCTGTTTTATTGAAAAAAGACTGCAAGACTCAGGCCAGCAATCATCACCCAGCAGAGCAGGAGAGCTCAGAACAGGAGCAAAGAAGGTCCAGAGCTGAATTTCAGCCTGTGATGGACGTGGGTATTTTTTCTTTACATATAGAAAGTTTAAAAAAAAATAAAAAAAAGAAGACCCACACATGACTGGGCTCACAACAAGACTTCTGTCACCCTACGTGAGGCTTTGCACCACCCCGGGCTCCCCCTTTCTGTACCCCAGGCACGTGACCACAGCTGACAGCAGGCAGGGGATGAAGGGTAGGGTTTCAGCCGCAAGCAGCCGGCATTATTAGCAAACATGAAAAGCGAGTTTGCAATGAAAATTAAAAAAAAAATTTAAAAATCCATAGAACAAGTGTGTTTGGACAACCAGTAAGAGTTGTCACACGCTTCAGACACTTCGCTGACTTTAAATTCAAGCTGGTGAAGTTTAAATCAAAGCTGTTTGGAAAGTGCCCGTTCAGTTTGGGTGAGACTTTCATGGCGTTGGAATTTGTTGTTCTGCGTTGACGTGGTTGTTTGAAATGGGGAAGATGCAAAGTACAAATGTTGTCTCTGGACCTAGACTAATGGTGCAGCATTTCTATGCTTTTGCTTGTGCAACAGCTGTAATAGTCTCCCTCCAAGGGTGATACAGGTGTAAAGAGGGCCGTTCCCCACGGGTTAATCCATAGGCAGGGCTCCTGGCACTAATTCCTACTGGTGAGAAGCATTTGGCTGTGGCTTTTCTCCAGACTGCACCATTTTCCATAATGAAACCATTAGGAAGAGGCTGGGTGATGGGAGCAGTTTGATAGTATGTTTGTACTTATGAAGCTGTCTGCTTTGGTTTATCCCTGCATTTCATGCAACATTACCTTTAAAGAGCCTGTGTAGACTTGTTAAATTTCCTGAGAGTGAATAACAAGCAGAAAATCCCCTGATCCAAAGGCATACGGAATTATAAAAGGTACAGGTCCTGGTCACTGCCGACTGGGGAAAGGAGATGCAGATGCAAGTCTGGGCCTCTTCAACACAAGCAATTGCATTAAGTCACTGGGATGGAAAAGTGTTATTGGGTTTCAATTAATGACTTTGCTATTAGAATTCCATTAATGACTAAACAGTGTTTCCACTTTTGACAGTGTTATTAGGTTAAGCTTCATTTCAAAGGCAATAACGCAATGGATATGGCTAGCACTATATACTGTTATTAAGGAGGGGGAGCTTTAAGGGATGAAATCATCACAGAGCCTGGATTTATAGTTAGAAATGATTCATTAGCCTTGATGTGGCATTTTCTTTCTGCAGAAATATTCCTGTTTTCTCCTTATGGCGCAGTTTGGCATCGCTGATGGTGCCCTGGTGCCCCTCTGGTGAGAGCTGACCCTCCTGGCCCCCATCCCTCCGTCTCTATCTCATCCCCAGCATGGGCAGCTTCTGCTTATCACTCGGAGACTGCGGGATCCGAGCTCTCCATGTGGCAGGTCACCTCTCGGCCTTGTTTGATCCAGTTATAAACCTTGATAGCTGTCCAGTTTAAATATATTACTTGGAGCTGCATTTCTCCATGTCTTTGCAACCATCAGTTAATTCTACCTTTTGATGCATAAGGAGAAAAAAGTTATACTGCTTTAAACTAAGGCAGAGAGAAGACGCCTGGTTTCTGGGTCTCCTACAGCTAAGTGTTGTGAATGGAGGTGATGAAAGGACGCAGATCCCTCACTGACCACAGGACAATACTCCCTGACAGGCTTATATAGCCAAAATCAGCGCGCACAGTTCAGCATAACCTGCTTTTGCTGTGTGGCTGGATTTGCATGGAAGAGTTTAACTGTCCTTGCAAGAACAGCTCTGCCTTTCACCCCTCAAGCTAATAAACAAATAAACCTCATTGCAGTCCTGCCCAAAGGCAAATTCCCATTGCTGACAGCCCCTCAAGAAACAAAGTCAGGATAGTTGCATCTTGCCAGCTTTTTTCCTCCCTTTGGCTTAAGCAGGGTAAGCCATAGCCAGCAAGAAAACCAGGACACCAGGAAGTTTGCTTCTATTTAATGGGCCCTTATTGGGATCTCTGGGATCTGCAAGTGTTTCTCCACTCCGAAAAGCGCTGGCAGAGCCACAGGCAACCCTAACAGCAACCTCACGGGGGTTGGGTGCTCGGCTCTGTGGGCGCTTGGGGAGCTGTGCTGAGCTGCACGGCACGGCCTGGGGGCAGAGGGCACAGCTGGGAAGTACGGGGAGCCTCTGCTCTCTGCTGCTTGAGAGAAGAGACAGCAAAATTCAGCATTCTTTATCTGGAGACAGCTTTGGAACAAATAAATGCAACAGCCCTCCTGCCAGCAAAATACTCTTCCAGGTGCCGGTTGTGCTGATGGCATTTAGTGGCTGTTTTGATTCATCAGCTGGCTCCTGCCCGGAAAAGCACGTTGGTATCTCACAGGCCTTTTTCTGTAGTCAAAGAGGCACAAGCAGGTATGGCTGTGTGGGAAGGGGATGTGTGCTCTGCAAGAGGTTAACAGAAAAATAAATACTTTGTAATTTAAAAAATGCTGAAATAGCAACGGAGGCTGCAGTGTTGTAGGGAGGTGATTATTGCTGGAGGTTGATGCATGCTCACCAGGGGCCTAATTAGGGAGGTAAAGGCAGCCTTAGTTTCTGGTATTTCCAAACTTTTGCATATTTGACTCTGCATTTCTAATAATGATCACTTAATAGGAGTTGCTGCAAGTGTGCAATAACTCGTGCCCCGACAGCTCTCTGCAACGCACTCTGTAGTGTCCAAAGAGAGAATGAGGCATGAAATGGAGTTGAAGTCGGTGCCAAGTGTCACACCAGCAAACTCTGCTTTAATGCTCTTCCCTTTGGGATCTGATGGGTTTTGTCTGTGTAGGCTTTCAGCACCAAGTGCTGGTCCTGGGGCGCTAGGAGGCCTGGGTATTAAAAAGAAAGTTTGAAGTGCTTTTAGGTGGGTTTTTTTTAAGTGTCTTTAAAAGTCTGGTTTTGTGGATACTTGCATATCTGTGCATTTTGGATCTTTATGATTTCCTTTATAGGCGAGGTGAAGGTGTGAGCTCAAGGCAAAACAATAAAGTGAAAGCAGGAAAAGACGAGTTCATTTCAGCATCGTTATGCTGAGAGGGGTGAGCCATCGCTAAAAGGCAGTTATCCATCCCTCAGCTACACTCATGGCAAGCGTTACATTGCTTTTGGAGTTAAAACCAAACAGTGGGAGCCGCATCCCAGCCTGGCCTTTGCCGAGGCTTTCAGGGAAGCGATCTGTGTTCACAGAGCGATGCGACGTGCCATGTGCGGGCAGGCTCCTTCGGATGCCTTCCCTGTCTGCTGGGTGTGAGAGCAGCAAAACTGGCTGGCAGAGAAACTCCTGCAGCAGAGCAGGGGCGAAGCCCAGGATGCTTCTTGAGGAAAAAAAACAAATCCTGGAAAAAGGCTTAGTGTTTTGAACCACGACACTCTCCTGACTTCTAATCCTTGTGTTCTCGGGAGGCAGGAGGGAGCTACATGTTTCTCCTCTTACCAATGTTGCTGCTGTTTTCCATTGATTTCCCTCCCCTCCCAGGTCTTAACATCGTCAGAAAATTCAAGAAAAAATGCCCCAAAGTTGCCCTGAAGTAAACATTTAAATTAAAAAAAATTGGAATTCCCAGCCCATAGCCCCTAAATCTCATTAAGAAATCCTCAAAATATTAAAGATCGCATACCTGCATTTCCCTAAAGTGAAATGTCAAATATCAGAGAGGTTGTTAATGAATTGGCAAATATAACCCAGTGAACTGCACTGAAATATATTAAAGGAGAAAGTAGGAAGATTAAATTGCAATTAAATAACTTCAGAACATCCAGCCCCGATGAGAAAATGAAGCTGACTGTTAAGAGGAAACAACTTTAACAAAACTGCTGCCTAGATCTTCACATTTAAGCCGCTTCAAAGCTTTTTCTCATCTCAGAGCAGCTCCAGAAGAACAGGCAAACAACTGAAACCCATAAAGCAAAACAATAAGAGCGTCGATAATTAATCTTGATGTGATTAAGAAGTTGGAGGAGATGGGAAATCTAATTGTGCGACAATTATTTATCAGTTTTATAATGAAGTGCTGCGGAAGAAGTTTCTCTGGAGATCCATCCAGCCTTGGGTTATTTTTCCAAACCTCATCCACGCGGCGCAGCCATCTGCTGTGCAGAAAAGCCGGCAGCCTGGCGAGCCCGGCGCCTCCTGCCGCGATAGCCGCCTCCTCGTCTTGCAGAAAGCAGGGCTGGTGTCAGGGATGTGCCGGCGCTGCAGCCGAGGGGTGCGGGGCGGGCCCCATCGAGCTGATTCAGGGGGTGACGCGCGAGGCTTCGTGGCACGAGCGGTGTCCTGCGCGCCCAAACCTGCCCGTGCACTAATGAGACCTTCCCCGTTAGTCCAAGGACTTGCCTTTGCACAGTGTCAAATATGCTGGTTGAAAAAAGCCTAGGAGCTTTCTCAGGTTTGCACTGAGGTTTTTAGAGGAAGCACAACTTTCCCGAAAACTTTGAGAGGAAAAGATCAGGCTTGCTCAAGGCATTTCCTCTTGATAACATGGTAATAATATTTCAACCATCAATCACTTTGTCTTGATTCCTTTAAAATCCCTTTTATTATGGACATATGCAAATACACTCATCCATGACTCACATAACTTCCATGGTAAGTCTGTCGTGAAGCTTCAATAAATCACTCCAACTTTGCTGAACTACCTAGAATTATCTACCTATAAAAAGTTAAAAAGCATTGTTGGTTTTTTTTCTTCCCAAAGAGCTCAACGCCAAGAAACGTGGTGCCCCCCAGGGCAGAAATTCCCCTTGCCCCTGTGGCTCGGTAGCCTGTGGACACAGAGGAGATGCAAGTCGCGCCGTGAGCCTTGGGCGTGCGGCAGGCATCCCTCCGCTCCTGTCCCCGGGGCTCAGAGACAAAACCGGGAAGGAAGCGAGGGCTGTTTGGGGTCCGCAGGTGGCTGAGGGAAGGGTCAGCAGGCTCAGGCTCCTGAACTCCACACCATCATCTTAATGCCTCGTTTGGCATGTTCCAAATAGCCTGAAGTGACCCTGGGTGTGTTTTGCCATCTCCTGCAAGCTTGACTTACAGCAGAAAAATAAACATGGGAACAATTTTGCCTTTGCATCTGCAGCCTCAGTTCGTGTGTGCTGGGGCAGAGCAAAGAACCTCAGTGGTTTTGCAGAGCCATGTTTGTCCCCGTGGTGAGAAAGCGCTTGGTGCGGTGACCCCCCGAGCCCTCCAGGTCTCTGCTCGCTGGATCTATTTTCTGGCAGGACAAAAGAGAGAGAATTATTCTCTGAGTAACTGGTGCAGATCCATGTTTAGAAAAATCCTGTTTAGAAAAACCCTGTTGCCCCAGCGAGCTCTGCAGCCACCATGTACCTGTTTACTCACAGCCGCCAATCCTTAATTAACCCTTTTATACTGCTGTGTGTGGAACTTCTGGGTCAAGAGCTTGGCAGATTCATTTCTAAGCTTTTCTAAAGCCTTAATAACCTTTCAGCTGGCTGAATGAGCAACCCGGAGCTCGAGCAAGCAGCCTTGCAGCTGGGGATGGGCGCTGGCAGCCGCGCTTGCGCAGCACAACCCAGCACTTGACCTTTTGCTGCTTTTCTATTCTGCAGCCTCGACCGCTGTACCGGCTGCTGGGGAAGCGACCAGCCGGAGCTGGAGCAGGTACCCCAGGGAGAACGGAAACCTTGGCCGCTGCGGGTGGTTTTGTAAGCACTGCAGGGCCATGTGGTCTGAGCATCACCTCCTCTCCCCTTTCCTGATCAATAATGCGTTGTCCTGGATGGGATTTCGCTCTGAGAAGGGGGATGTTGGCGCGGGACTCCATGACCCTCCTTTCTGGCATTGCTGTGCTAAGTGTGCATGGACAGGGAGCTGGGACAGGGGACAGAGTAGCGGGGAAGCTGAACAAGGGACTGTTGTTCACGGTCCGTTCGCAGTACAACAAGTACAACAGGAGGTTGTTGCTCATGGGAGAAGTGCTTATCCGGTGGAACTCCTTGCCGCAGGATGTTGCAGAGGCTGAAAATTTCTTTGAGTTCAAAAACAGTCACGTAAGGTGCTGGGGGAAAAGCCCCAAGGGCTTCAACACAGAAACACTGCTTCCACCTTAAAAAGTCTCTCACACATGCTGAGGGTTGAAATTTTTTGTGGAAGAGGAGCATCACTGCATAATTTTCCTGTTTATACACCACTGGGTGACTCTGAGAGCCAGGATCAGGCCACCTGGATCACGGGTCTGACCCAAGGAGAGGGGGCTGAGGGGAGCCCTTCTCGCTCTCTGCAGCTGCCTGAGAGGGGCTGGAGTGAGGGGGGGGCTGGTCTCTGCTCCCAAGTCACCGGTGACAGGACGAGAGGATTCTGCCTCTAGTTGTGCCAGGGGAGGTTTAGGTTGGAGATTAGGGAAAAATTCTTCCCTGCCAGAGCGGTCAGGCCCTGGCACAGGCTGCCCAGAGAGGTGGGGAGTCACCGTCCCTGGGGGGGGTTTAAAAGACGTGTAGATGCAGCACTTGGGGACATGGTTTAGGAGGGCAGGGGGTGTTGGGCTGATGGTTGAACTTGATGATCCTAAAGGTCTTTTCTAACCTTAATGATTCTATTTGAAAGAAACCCCAAGAATTTCACCAATGCCCTGGTACTGACATCCAGACCCGGCTGGGCTGCTCCCATCAGCAGCTCTCTCTTTCTGCTGGCTGTTTCCAGATGCTGTTTTGAGTGCCATTCCCCCAAGAGTGATTCCCTCATGTCCCCCTCCTTGCCTGGATATTTGCATTTTAATAGAGTTGCCTTGGCCAGGTTGCTGGTCTCCTTGATGTGCAAAACGTGTGTCTGTGCAAAGAGTCTTGGCTGACTTTCATAGGGGTGGAGGGAGGCTGGGCAGGAATACCAGGTGTAATCGGAAGGCTGGGGGCTACCGTATCTCATAAACCTTGGATGTGTATCATGGGGGAGAAGATAAAAGGAGATTCTGATTCTTTAGGCCGAGAGTATGCAAGTCAAACAAAGACAAAGCCGTGATGCGCCCAAGGGCAGATTCCCAGTGGAATATGGGAATAGAGACCTGTGACTAAAGGTTTTCTTGGCAGCCAGTCTGAACAAGGGCAGGTGTTTGAAGTATTTCCTGGATGCCTGCAGGCCGTGATTATTCGTGGAGGGAGAGTTTTCTGCTGGTGCCTCCTAAACAGGGGGATGGCATGGGGTTAATAAACCCTGGGCACCGACCATCCCAGGGGGGTCCTGCTGGGGACCTGCTCTGGGGACCTGCTCTGGGAACTCCGGGAGTGCTGCACGGTTGTTACTGGGAGCATTACTGGGAGCCTCAGCCTCTGGGCAGCTCTTGTTAATGGTGAAGCCTGGCACGTCAGCATTTCCCGTTAGCGGTTAGATCTGCATTTAATTGCTGTGCAGAGAGGCACTTCTAAACAGGGAACGAGGCCTCTTTCCTCATGTAATAAAGGTGCTTTCTGTGGGCCACCCCTTGAGGATGCATTGGCCAGGGTGTCTAAAAACTGTCCGCAGGGGTCTCTCCTAGTGTCCGTACCTGCTGCAGGCAGACCCGGGCGGTGAAGCAGAGAGGGTGCCCACAGCGGGTTTGGCGTTGCAGCAGGGATGGGATCTGCAGGGAGAGCTGGTTGTGCATGCCTGGGTTTGCTGCCTGCTGAGGGCGATGGCACAAGACAGCCAGGAATGGCCTCTGTCGGACCGAATCGCCGGCGCAAAGGGTGATCGCCTCTTCCAACGCTCCTGCAGAGGCACGTCTCCCACCCCGAGGAGTCTAGCCGTGGGTGGTTTCTTATTGATTAGTGGAGAGAAAAAGGAAAACGTAGCTTTAGAGGAGCACTTCTAGCTAGCAAGTCCTCGCGGAGGAGAGCAGCTCCTAATCAGTAGTGGGCAGGAAACAGACTTGCTTTTGAGGACAAGGCCTGCAGGCTTGACAGCACAGGAGACCTGAGTTATTTACCCTTTGAGGAGGTACGGCCATGGGAAGAAGGAGAAATTTTTACCAAGACTCTATTAAATTAATATAAAGGAATTTTTTTTTTCTGTATTCATGAAGATTCAGAATGGTTGAAAAAGACTGAAGTGTCAGGCAGAGCAGGCAGCTTGTAGCTCTCAAAAGGATCAGGGTTTTAAACTGTGGTAATTTTTTTCTTCCCATTCTAAACTTTATTTTAAAAAGTCATTTGGGAAATTGCAGGGTTTGTTCTTTCCTCCATTTCCAGGAACGGACTAGGCTGCAGGCAACTTCATGGCACTGAGAAGCATTTTTCCCAGACTAAAGGATAGGGATAAGCAGCCCATTCAGATCATTATGCCAAACATGTTCTTCCTTCCCAAAACAGAGGTTAAATACACAGCGAGAGGTGGCAACTCCCACCGAGTTCGGCAGGAGCCGGGCTACCACGTGCCCTTCCAAATCTGCCCAGCGGTCATATCTATCAGTTATACTTTAATTTAATGTGTTACTGTCCTGGGTCTGTTCTGCCTCTGGATGAGCCCAAAAACCTTTTGAAGTGTTTTGTTCATGATGAACTAGATATTCCAAATCAATAATTTGCTCAGCAGGGCATGAAACCACCTGTTTGAATCCCCATTGCAGCTCAAGAAGCGCTGAGGTTTGAACCAAGCTCTCCGACAGCTGGAGGAAGTGTTCTGGCTTACTGGCCTTTGAAAGGGTGCTGTCTAGGCTGGCGTGCTTCCTGAAAAGTTTTAGAATCAGTAATTCCGGGTTCTCAAATGGAAAAACCACGTAAACCAAAGCCCCTTGATAGGAATATCCCCAGATATCACTCTACTGTGGTGCAGAGAACGTCTTTCTCCACCTCAAGATCTTGCCCTCTCTCTCACCTTTCCAGACCACTCCATTGATCCTTGCCACAATAAATTGGTGATTTCTGTGGCTTGCTGTGTTCCCTGGGGGATGCCCTGGTCCTTTGCTGGGACCTGGTTGGGAGCGAGGTCAGAAAGGCTCCAGGAGCATTGGGTTTGGGGATACGCCTGCAAAGATGGATATGAATATATACATTATGGAGAAGGATTATTTATCTGTTGCAATGAGGCTGCCTCAGAGATAGATCAAGTTTTTGAAGTCAGAGGAACCCACAGGACCTGAGGAACTTGCCATGTATTGACAGTCTGCAGACATGATAAACAAGTTGACGTTGGAGGAATCAATTAATTTTAATTTGGAAGCAAGAGTAGGGAAATGACTGAATTATCTCCTCTCACAGGGATGGTCCCAGCAGCACCACAGCATTGGATTTGTTGTTAACTTTTACAGTTGTTGTTTTATTGTCTGTATGCCAGGGAAATACACTGAGGACTCCAAAGGCTGCACCTCACAAGGGAAGCATATGGGAGTAACAAATATAATAGCTCTTTTCAACTATTGATATCAAAATATTTCATGAGGTTGGTTTTCCTTGCTTTACAGACAAGCTACTTGTCAGTGTTACTTCAAATTTGGTTGCCCAGAGCAGAGATGCTGCCTCAGTTTCCTTCCTGCTGTTGCAGGCAGCAGCAGAGGGCGATGAGGACTCTCTCCATGGATGCTCCTCCACACCTGCAATAGCTCTATGGCCTCTTTGGTCTGTTATCGACCCTTATCAATGCATGCAGAATTAAAACCACAGGCAGGGTAGGTGTATTTATCTCATAAGAGGTGGTGTCCCTTGCAGCTTCGTTTGCAATTGCCTGCCTCTCCTTGCAGCCCTTTGCAGAGGGCTGGGGAGAGGGTGCAGGCGAGCAGTGTCATGGCATTGTTGTCTTGGGAGCCGGGAGAAGGACGAGGCAGTCAAAGGAGATGAAATCCCGTCCTCTCTGTGAGGAGCAAATCCAAACATCCGCTCTTTCCATTCCTTTTCTGTCCCCTCTAGGCAAATTACAGAAGCCTGTGCCACACCAAAAGGCTTTTAATCAAAGCTAATTACTCACTTCAAACATTTTTCAGGGGTCTCAAGGTCAGTCCTGGTGACAATGTCCCCATGATGGTGCACATCCTTGGCTGTGTTTCCCCTGAGCAGAGGAGGAAAGCGGGCTGTGGGCTTTGATGGCAGCCCTCTCCTATCCCATGGAGCAGGTCTCCATGGAGAAACCGCGGGAGAGAGCTGAGGGGTTGCTCAGTGAGACAGTGACATCCATTAGTTCGGCTTGGAGGGTTTAGCGATGCTGGCTGACTTAATTGGATTTCGGTGTGACACAAATCTGTCCAGTCTGGAGCAGAGGAGAAAATTAAAGAAACTCAGGGGCTTTCTGCCTTACATTTCCTTAAGAGCACTTGGCAGAGCACAGCTCCTGCCGTGAGCATGAAGCAGAGGGATTTTGTGCTGCTGGTGATGATGATCAAGCTGGGGCCAAGTGGGGTGGATGAAGCATCCCACAGTAATGTTTCTGGCTTGTAGACTGAGCCAGTAGCTCCAGGATCCTGTCAGAAATATACTGTATGTAAGGCTAATGCTGGATGGAGTTACCAATCCCCTGCATAGGTGTCAGCAAGGGTCTGGGTGGGTGAACGCTTTGGGAAAAAGCAGGTGGAGGTCAGGTCCAAAATCTGCTGCCCTTTGAATGTATTTTGGCCTCTGCGTCCTTCTAACACCTGCTATTTTAATGGCACAAAATGTACTATTAAAGCAACATACTGGATCAGAAGCCCATCCAGCCCCGTGCTGTGTCTCCGGCAGATGCCAAAGCAAGGACGGGTCCACCCATGCCAAGTTGCCTGGCTCCATCCCTGGCTGTGCTGCAGAACTACTGCGTAGCCCAGGCAGGTTTCCACACCACACTTTTGCTCTCCTGCTCCCACCTCCCTTACGGGGGCGATTACAGGTCCAGGTATCAGGGCTTCTTGACTTAAATGGAAAACGTCCCATGGGCTGCAGATCCGACGTCCAGCCCCGGCTCTGTGGGATTTCAGCTAGAAATCAGTGGGAGTCGATGGGATTCCTCACTCTGAGGTGTGCTGGAGAAGACACCCACTGATGTCACTGGGTTTAGGTTATGCCCTTGACTTTGCAGATCCTGGAAGCACCAAACAGGTGCTCTCGAAGTGCAGGAGAGCTGCTTTAGCCAGGGCTGACCGTTAGTGGCCTTTCAGCTCCCTCTGCAGATATAATTAAAGCAATGTTTCCATGCCCAGATCAATTCACTGTGTCCTGGACCTCTTTTCCCCCACGGTGGAGACAGATTAAGTTTATAAATGCCTCTGACAAATGAGTTCAGTGGAGGCTGAGGGGTGGGAGGCTCCCCTGCCCTCCATGCACCCGGCTGGACCAGAAGTGCAGGCTGTTGACAGCTTTGCTCGGTGCACGGCTGCCTCCTGCCATGGTTTTGGCACCCTGAGGTGCCAGTCGGCAGAAGATGGGTTGTTTCTCCTGCCTAAGTTGCCGGGCCTGGGGATGCAGGGAGCAGGCAGATGGTGCAGGCAGGGCCTGCCGTCTGCCTGATGCCTTGCGTCAGCTGTGCTTTTGGAAGCTTCCTGCAGCCCTGCCCTTGAAGGGCTGCTTGGATGCTCATGCTGAGATCTGTTCTCTGCCATTAGTGCCAGAATTTGGCAGCAGCCCCAAAATGCCCACTCCTTGCGGGGTCTGCAGTGGAGCCCTCCCTGGGGCGTGCCCTGGGGCGGCAGTCCTGCACTCACTCCAGCAAGCAGGAGCAGAGGCTGCAATCGCTGCCTCCAGCATGGGGCCCTGGCCCCGGCTCTAGACAGGGGTAGCTGTTGCAAACTGGGATGAGCGTGCCACGATGCTTTGGGTCAGGCTCTTCGCAAGGAGGCCGACTCATGATGGTAGGTGTTCACAGCGGGTTCGAGGCTTGCCTGTCTTGCAGAGAACTGGGCTGAGAACGCCACAGTTCATTACATGAGGATGCCTGAGCCTCCGACAAGCCTGCGGCTGGTTCAGCTGCTTGTGCACTAGCAGCGTTTTGCATTTTCTTTCCAAGGACAGCAAATGGCTATACGAGGTATGAAGCAGTGCGATATAGAGCCCATTGCCTCCCACAGGAGATATCCTAGTTGTTGATAGCCCTCTGCCTCATGGCTTTCTTGACCTAACATAACCTAAGGTGATCCATACTGCCTCAGACAAATGCATATATCCCGCAGTGGATCCCTAGGGAGGAGTTAACAGGACAGAGGTACTCAGGGGCCCCTCTTTTAGCAATACCTGGTAGCATGTTCTGCTCTGAGACAGAGGGAAAGAAACACTGGAAATACGTTGCAGTGAGTGAAATCAGCCGCTCCAAATGGTGTCCAGCGGTGGCCATCACATCCCCCAAAAATACAAACAAATGGTGAAAGCATACAAAAAAGACAAATCATCCAAAGACGGGGAAATTCTGTTCCCGTGATTGTGGGTACATGGGCGAACACCTTTAGCCATGAAGTTATCAAGCAGTAATTTCAGAGCTCCTCCAAGGCACTACCTACCCTATGGCAAGGACTCAGGCCACAGAACTCATCAGTACCTGATGTGACTCAGGCAGAGGGAGTTCAGCTTGATAAAACTAATTGCGTAGTCCAGGTTCACTTCAGGAGCAAACCCAGACTTTCTAAGAAGCAGTTCTGTGTTTTATAATGAAATCTTTCATGTCCGGTTGGCTTCTGGCTGTCTAGGTGGTTGCGACCTTGTGGAATTTGAAAGGGGCTGAAGATGTGGGCTCATTGCAGTTTACTTTGATGCATCTTTTACTGCAAATTCAGCAGAAATACTTCCAGATTTACTCCCTTTTAATCTCCTCCTCACTCCCTCTCGCAACTTTCTGGCCTGAGTGTTCACACCTATTTTGATAACATGATTTCTACTGTTTCAATCATGCAGAAAGGTGGGGGTGGGGGTGGGGGGAAGTGCTTTTATTGATATGATTTCTTATGCAACCTGCACTGAGATTAAGCTTTGGCTGGAAAAAACCTGTCCTTCAGCCCAAATGTACCGTTCATGCCTTCTCTGGGATTCACAGGGAGAACTTGCAGCAGGAGAGGGAAATTGCACAGTAGCATCAAGGCTGTTATGAGTTTGATGACCCTGTGCTGAGAGATGACATTAAGTATGGGTAATGTGTGTAAGGCGGATAAAAAGTCAAATACAAAGAACCAAATTCTTCAGTTTCCAACCCAAATCCTTTAGGTCATGATGAGACAACCTCTAAACACTCCTGTTGCTCCCATTAAGGGGTGTGTGTGCTCCTCTGATCACACAACGTCATTCATGACACACAGCCACTCAGGAAACTGGGTTAAGTTTTGACTTAAACTTTACATGCTTTTTGTGATGATCCAGACCAAGGCATGGCCCGTGAGCACGTCACTGAACTGGGTCTTTTGCGCCTGGGTCTGGGCTCTCACAGGTGCAATATCCCATGAATCAAATGAGGCAAAGCTTGGGGAAGAAGGACAAGGAGATAAAAGCCACAAGCCCTGAGCTCTTTAAACCTCCTTTTGGATTCTCTATCCTGAGCAGGTCCTGCTTTGAAGATTATTGATCTTTTCAGTTGCTGAGACCTGCCTTGTTTCAGGACTGAGGCAGAGGCATCCCTGCTCTTCTTTTCTGTTTGTGGTTTTTTTTCCCCCCTATAACTTACACCAGAGCAAAGCCACTCTTAAAGCACAGTGATGCTCCTCTAGCAACACTTCTGACTCTCATCTTGTATTTTGCTGCACAGGTTTTCTTTGCAGGCTTTGGCAGGCAGAGTGCGGTGTGCCCCGGCTGCCAGTGCCACTGGCCTTTTGGCCAGCTGTTCTTTGGGGACAGATTGAATCTCTTATGAATGGGACAAGAGCCTGAGAAAGGGAGGAAGCAACCAGAGCTTGCTCAGATCTGTCTGCAGCATTAGCCAGCAGAGGTAAAGGGTCGAGAAAGGGAGAAAGAAGGAATCTTTCTGGCTGGGACATGGCTCCAAATGGTTTCACAGATAAATCACTTTTAAAATGATGTCAAACATCATTCAGGATAAGGTGGAAGGTTCAGGTTTGTACCAGAAGTGTGTTTCTCCTCTTAGTCCTGTGCTAGTTCGTGAACCCTCTCTGAAGACTAACTAAAGGAGCATCTTTAGGGCACAGATTTAGCTGCAGCCTAGCAGATGGCATGGAGACGGCCTTAGCTGAAGTGGTTGGATGCAACAGCCGAGCTGGAGGGTTACAGGGAGGGTTTCCTTCCCCACAGCTGTCACTTTTTCAACTGCTGTATAACCACTTTGGTCATGAGCGTGCACTGCGGGAAGGGAGGCCCATCCTTGGTGATGGCGGACAAGATCTATGGCAGCGAGAGCCCCAGCAATGTGGCTCCTCCTGCCCTGCCAGCACGCAGTTGTGGCTTCATGAACGTTTGCTCTATTTCTCCATTTACCACTTCCAGTTTTGGAAATGACATTATTGTTCGGTGAATAACTCCAAATTTTAGGGAAACTGCTTCTCTCCCAAAATCATTCTTTTGCAGGATTTATTATTGGAGAGAGGCAAAAAAAGAGGAGACAGCTTCAGTGCCATAAGAAGTTTCCTCATCTTTTCCCTGGTGCGGACCTTGTAAAGTCTCTCCAGAGCTGTTCTCCAGGCACTTTAAAGTTTTATTTCATTTTTTTATGAGTTGCTTTTTGTGCTGCTTATTTGAGCTGTAGTGGTTGTACTACCTTTGGGGTATAGAAGGTGTGTTGGGTAGATGTCTCTTGCCCTTGAACTGGGGTCAAGGGCAGTCTGCATTGGCCCCATGTTGCCAGAGAGCTTGTTTTTCAGCCCGTCTTCCCCTGAGAAAGCTTGTTTCCCTCCCAGATAAACTCTACCTTTACTGGCGGTGCCAAGGATTTAATCTGTCAGCCACATTCATCATCCCAGATGTTAGCTGGTCTTTTAGGGGGTTGCAACCTGGATTGCCCGGGAGGTAAGGATGGGCACCTTGAGCCTGCTTTGATGTGCTGCAAGGAGTGTGAAGGGCGGCGTTGCCATCTCTCAGCATCTCAGCAGTGTGCCAAGGAGTTTTCTGTTACCATGGGTTATTGTTATTCCACAGTTTGCTAATCCTAATACAACCCAGGTAGCACAGCTCCAGCTTTAATCCTTGCTGCCATCATCCCCGTCAGAGGAATGCCAAGGTTTTGTATAAAATTAATTTCTATCAAGGTGATGATGCCACTGTATTGTCTAGCTTCAGCACAACGGTCTGAAGAAACTGCACATGCACTGAAACCCATCACTCTGCTGTAGCCCCCAGTTTAGCACTGCAGTGAGTTTTTCTTGTTCATGCGGTGTTTTGGAAAGGGCCAGCCTGCCAGTCAGCAAAGGCTCTGCCAGGTGGGGAATTAGCTGTTGTCTTACCTGGAGCATCTTTCTAGAAGGCTTGCACAGGAGGCAGAAATGCTTCATTTCAGGTACTTTCTCCTGATTTTCAGCCAGCTGAAATACAGCTACGGCTGTTTTATTACCATCACCTACAAGTGTGATCATAACAGCAAGGAAAATACATCTGTCTGTTGTTCACTGGGAAAATTACTGCTCCTAAATGAGCCATCAGCCCAGGCTGCAGCTGTGCTCAGAGGCAGGCTGCTTGCACGAAAGCACAAACCTCTGTAGTGGGTTAACATGGTCAGAAGCTCATGCTCTGCCATGGACAGTCCTGATGACCTCAGATAAGTCCTTTGGCCACTGCGCAGTTCAGCCTTTGGTTGGCACCTGCGGGTGATGGCACGGCTCCGGCCACAGCGTTTGAGAATCAACTGAGCTGAGACTCCCACCTCCCTTCAGCCAGGTACCAGGCACCTAATTACATCCATATATTTGAGCTGTAAATTCCTGGAGCTCTTCTCTAAATAGTTTACATTTTTGCTGAGTGTATCAAGTGTATGGACCCTGTTTTAATACAGGTGGGCTTGATGGCCAGTTATCCTGTGGATGTAACGCCCTGTGCCCAGCTAAGCATTTTCACTAGTGCTGGTGAATTCCTATGAATTGGTTTTCTATTGAATTGGGTTACTTTATTATGGTGAAAAAATTGAAGGAAAAAAAGGGTTTTTCACAGAATCCCGGAATGGCGGGGGTCAGAAGGGACCCCTGGAGCTCACCCCGTCCCACCCCTGCGTGAGCAGGCACCCCCAGAGCAGGGGCACAGGGCCGCGTCCAGGCGGGGGGTGAATGTCTCCAGGGAAGGGACCCCACAGCCTCTCTGGGCAGCCTGTGCCCCTGCTCTGGCACCCGCACAGGGAAGGGGTTTGTCCTCATGATCAGGGGGAACTTCCCGTGTTCCAGCTTGTGCCCGTGGCCCCTTGGCCTGGCGTTGGGCACCACTGAAAAGAGCCCGGCCCCATCCCTCTGACGCCCACCCTTCAGATATTTATAAGCACTGATGAGATCCCCCCTCAGCCTTCTCTTCTCCAGGCTGAACAAGCCCAGGTCTCTCAGCCGTTCCTCACAAGGGAGATGCTCCAGCCCCTGATCACCTCCGTAGCTCTCCGCTGGCCTCTCTCCAGCAGTTCCCTGCCCTTCTTGAACTGGGGGGCCCAGGACTGGCCGCAGCACCCCAGATGTGGCCTCACTGGGGCAGAGCAGAGGGGGAGGAGAACCTCCCCGTTTTGCCATAGAACCACCAGTCTGTTGAGTCCAGCACTACTCTTCACTCTGCAGCACTGTCACCCCCTGCCCTGGTGCACTGGGATGAGATAGGAGGGATTTCAAAGCAGTGGCGATGCTGCTGCTCTTATCTTTGGCAGGGTTTGAAAGCATGTGGGAACCCCGTCAGCGACTGCCATTCCCTTACTTTTATCATTCAGCTGCAAGTGCTTTGCAGGCAGCACGGTGGGGGTCACCCGCACCCCTTGCTGTCGCAGGCAGACGCAGGCAGGTTCTCAGCAGTCCGCCCGAGGCCATTTCACCAGCAGCTCCTGTATGAAATGGGAAAGGGCAGACCAAGAGCATGCCATGTGGTTTTTCTCCAGAAGACCTCACGTACATGAGGTTTAAACTGAAATATCACACTATTTCCCAGGTGAGCATCACAGTGTTTTCCCTTCTTCCTTCCTGAGGCCGGCCAGGCCTTTTCCTGCAGAGGCAAGGGACAGGTGCTCATGGATATAACTGGACACAAGGAAGACGATAGCGGTGACTGTGTTATTCTCTCCCACCAAGAAGCAGTTGGTCTAAGAGATGCCTCTGCTTCAGAGAGTCTGCTGCTGAAATCTCTGCTTTGTATCTCAATAAAGGATCTCTCTGTCTCTTCTCCCTCCATGAAGCACAACCTATATTTAGAGTGTTTAGAGTTGCGTATTTAAGCAGCAGGCTTAATTAAATTCTCCTGGTGAAGGAATCAGCCCCTATTGCCTCTTCATCTTCCTAACCACGGACTGCTCTGCTGTAAATACAGCCTGCCCGGAGCTGGTGGGGGACCAAATTCAAATCCGGACCTTCTGCTCTGTCCTTGGAGCAAAGGCATTTCGACCCAAACGGAGGATCCCAGATCAGTGCGACTGCTGGACTTAACCCAGAGATGCTGCAGAGGGGGAGAGTGAGGATGAAGCTCTCCTCTTGCCTTGAAGCCTGGACAAAAAGGAGCCTTTTTCTGGGCATTTTTTTACCAGCATTGGAGTTTAGGAGCAAGGAGGCAAATCTCTGCTCTTTTCTGCAGGATGGTTCCCAGAAGATATCATTATACATTTGTTTATTGAATTAAAAAAGAATGTAATCCTCTCCTAGGCCTTCTGCCATTTCTGTATGAGGGCATGCACAAATAATGGAAACACATCTTCTTCAGTTATTTATCTGAAGAGAAATGCTTAATGCATTACGATATATTCCACTTGAACTGGAGTCCAGTATCCTGCATTCAGTACATTAAGCTGTAACTTGATTACGCCAGAAGCTGGAGTCCTAATGAGGATCAGGGCCTGCTGGGGCTGCAGTGGTCAGCAGGAGAAAATGGTCTTTGTTTGCAAGATCTCACTCTGAGCAGGGCTCTGTCCCTCTTTTCTGGGTGCAAAGAGTAGGGCCTGTAGCGATAGGACAAGGGGTGATGGTTTTAAACTAAAAGAGGCTGGATTCAGACTAGATATAAGGAAGAATTTTTTTACCATGAGGGTGGTGAAATCCTGGCCCAGGTTGCCCAGAGAGGCTGTAGATGCCGCATCCCTGGAGACATCCAAAGTCAGGCTGGTCGGGGCTCTGAGCGACCTGGTCTAATTGAAGATGTCCCTGCTCACTGCAGGAGGGGTGGGTTAGATGACCTTAAAAGATCCCTTCCAACCCAAACCATTCTATGATTCTATGATTTTATGTAGCAGAAAGGGCATTTCTCTGCCATGCAACTTTACATAAAATCTAATTATTGATGGAAGGAAAGGGCGAGGGGTAAGCTGTAGCATCGCCCTCATGAGACAGGGCAAAGAGGCATCCAAAATGCTTCACACTGCCCAAAATCAGCCTGGGCAAAGGAGCCCAGGTCTCTCTGTACACTATGTCCAAAGGTGGTTTACCCATGGTCACACAGGAGATCTGCAGGAGAGCGAGGGACTTGGGGTCTCAAGAGCTCTTGACACAAAAATCCTCTTTCTCAGCTGTGCTGGGGAGCAATCTCCAGACCTACGTTAGGGGCAAGGAGCCCATCTGGTTCCCCGCTCTGTATGCCAACACTGCCCGATGTAGTGTAGGGAAAAATTTAACATATAGAGAGGGAGGAGACCAGAGAAGATCCTGATAGATGTAAAAGCTGATCTTTGCTCTGACAGCATGACCCAGCCTGTTCCTCTCCTCCCTGGAAATTTGGATTTGAATGCACAGAAAGCACGTGCACATCAGCTATTTTTGTAGCAGAGAGCCAGCAGCCAGTGCTCTTTGCCACCTGCCAGAGATCAGACCTGAGAGCAGGCGTTGCGCCATGTCAATGCCGAAAGGACCCCGGTGCCCCTTTCTGGATAGGAAACCACCTGAGTGTGAGCTGTGTGGGTACCTGCAGTTCTCCACCGAGCCAAGTGGGAAGGGGAGCTTGTTAATCCACCGCTGTTGAAATGCTGTCGTGCAGCTCAGCTGGCGAGAGGAGGGGTTATCCTCTCCCGTGCTGTTTGCTCTCCTCCGCAGCTCCCCAGGCAGGTCTTGCCAGGCTGATTGAAACACGCAGCTCACACCTAGGGACTGGCTGAAACATCCATGTCATGCTCTATCCCGGACACTTTGCAAAAAAATGGCCCAAGGATGCCATCATTTACAAGGATGCCACAGTTTCAGTTCTCCAGGCCGCTATTTCAAGCAGGATGCTCTGTACCCCAGAGCTAATATTGCACAGGGCTAAATGCAGCATCCGCACTCTGCCAAAGCCCCAGGGAGTTGGTCTTTTTCGGTGCCTGCTGTCACTGCTCGTGTTAGTGCTGTAGTTGTAGAAATAATATGCTTTATTGATGACTTTTTATTTCCTGTTGGAATGGCATAAATATGTATACACACATTGTGAGTGTATTTATATGAGTAAAAATTATTGCTAAGTCCCAGCCCAAGGAGGACACTAAAATGAAGCTGGATTTGATTTTAAATAAAGACTTAGAGGGATGACATTCAGCTTCTCTAGGATCTGCCTCTATTTGCATTTTTAATGTGTTTCTAATATCCAAATGCATCAGCATGGGACTAACACAGGGACCAAACATAAACTCTTTAATGGTGCAAACTGCTGTGCTCTCAGGCTGGGAAACTGTCCCCTAAACGTGGTGCAGAAGGCTCTCATTTGGCTGCTGTAAGTGCTGTGGCAGAGGGGACATCAGGCTGTCCTTAGAGTAGGTCGTGTCCCTCCTCTTTGGCTGTTGGGCCCCCACCCAAGGTTGCCTCTCTTCTGGCCAGTGGGGTGGGTATATTGGATGCTCCTAGAAACGGAGGTGCCAGAGTGGGTGTCCCTGGCATTTACAAGGATTCTCCCCCAAGGATCCAGCTGCTCTGGCACCCTGCACATGCCCCTGCACTACATTTTGATGCCAGCAGGGTTTGACTGGCAAAATGACCCCTCTTGTTCTGCAGAAAGGAGGCCACCGTGCCTTGACAGTGTGATCATGTAAGCCTGTCTGCTTACAGCAAAGAGGGCAGCAAGGATCATCTTGAAAAACTTCCCACTGCCTTCTGAGCCAGCTCAAGTCATATCCTCCCTTAATGCATCAGTGCAACACATTTACACAGCATGACTGAAGTGTGAGCGTGGCTAAAATACTAGTTGGTAGAGGAAGGCAGGCTATACTGGGGTGGTCCTTGTAGTCCTGCAAGACACTAGGTCTGGAAGGTGAGGAGGATACAGAACCCCCAGGATACGCCTGGGGGTGCTGGCTGACAGCCGGCTGGGCATGAGCCAGCAGTGCCCAGGTGGCCAAGGAGGCCACCAGCCCCCAGGCTTGTGTCAGCACTGGTGTGGCCAGCAGGGGCCGGGCAGGGATGGGGCCCCTGTGCTCGGCCCTGGGGAGGCCCCACCTTGAATGCTGGGCTCAGGTTTGGGCCCCTCGGGACAAGAAGGGCCTGGAGGGGCTGGAGCGTGTCCAGAGAAGGGCAGCGGGGCTGGGGCAGGGTCTGGAGCACAAGTGTGCTGGGGGGCAGCTGAGGGGGCTGGGGGGGTTTAGCCTGGAGAAGGGGGGGCTGAGGGGAGCCCTTCTCGCTCTCTGCAGCTGCCTGAGAGGGGCTGGAGTGAGGGGGGGGCTGGTCTCTGCTCCCAAGTCACCAGTGACAGGTGAGAGGGAACGGCCTCAGGCTGCGCCAGGGGAGGTTTAGGTTGGAGATGAGGGAAAAATTCTTCACTACAAGAGCGGTCAGGCCCTGGCACAGGCTGCCCAGAGAGGTGGGGGGGTCACCGTCCCTGGGGGTGTTCAAAAAACATGTAGACACGTCACTTCTGGGCATGGTTTAGGAGGCCTGGGGGTGTCGGGTTGATAGTTGGAGTTGATGATCCTAAAGGTCTTTTCCAACCTTAATGATTCTGTGATTCTATGAAATGGATGGCTGGAAGCATGGTCAGGGTATCATCTAGACTAGGCTGCTCTGCTGTCCTGTGGGACGATGTCAGCCTGGCTGCCCTGGTATCTGTTAAAGTTTGTTCTGTAAACTTCTCTGTCTTCTCAGTTAGCCTGGTTCAGAGCTAACGATCCTTATTTTAGAAACAGCCCCTAATGCTCACCCTGCCTGGTTGCCGTTGGGGTTGTTCAGGCTGCGTCTTTCCCTACCCCCATGGGAAAGTTGGAGTAAACTGATCAACTGCTCATTTCTAGGTTTGGCAAGAGGGACCCCAATGCAAGCTATAGCAATAGCCCTGGCTAACAAATATTTAGAGAAAACGGAGATAGAGCCCACATGTGTCCCTTCTCTGCTGTGCTGCTGCCTGATGTTTACCCCATCTTGTCTCTCTGTTTGGTTTCTTTCTACTTAATGTGATCCTCTTTTTATTTTTTTTTTAAATTTCACCTTTGCTTGTTTCAGACTATCTGGCTAACATCCTTCTCCTTCTGAATTCTAACCCTGTACTTCCTAAAGTTAGCTCCCCTCTTTGGATCACACACAATAATTTTAAAGTTTATTATCTTTGGTATTGCTGTGGTTTTTAAGAGCAGTGTTTGGACTTAGACCGGTTTCCCATGGGACCCCAGATGAGAAATCCTCCCTGTTTTGACAACTGAATGTGAATAAATACTCTTTCAGTACAATTTTCCACCAATTTTGCATCTACCTCATGGAGGTTCCCCTAAACTGTATTTATTTAGGATGTCATATGAGACCATGTCAAAAGCTTTGCAAAGTCAAGATATATCACATAAGAAGCACACCACCCCCGCCATGTTCACAAGGCCAGTTACTCTGTCAGAGAAAGAAATTAGATTGGTTTGACAAGATTTGTTCGTAATGAATTCACATTCACTGTTTTTTATCACTTTATTATCCTCCAGGTGCTTAGAAACTGCTTAATGGTTTGTTTGAGAGTCTTTTGGTATATAGATATCAGGCTGGCTGTGCTTCCAGGCTCTGGGCTGTCAAACACAGGCGCTATATTTGCCTTCTCCAGTCCTCCGACACATCCCTGCTGGCCCAGACACTGTCAGTTCCTGTGGCGGCAAGGCTGAATTTCACCACACTGCCAAGCAACCCATGCAACTCATCACAGTAGTGTAACCCTTCTCCCCTCCTTCTGGCCTGTGCTTCTCTCCCTTGTTTGTGTTAGTTATGAAATGTTTTATCTTTCTCATTAGGAATGAAGAAAAAAAAAGGATATTCCAACCTTATCTCTCTGCTTTAGCAATAAATATTTGCTTTCCTCTGTCTTCTCATCCTTCTAAGAAGGGCTGAACTTCAGCCATGGCTTAACCTTTGCTCATTGTCCTGGCTTATGACTGAAAAAAACAAAAGGCCATTTCTGCATTGAGGGATTTGTCTGGTAGGTGGAGACGCCAGCTGGTTGTGTGGCAGGAGGGACAGCAGCAACACAATGTTAAGGATTTGCTCCAGCAGGTTCCTCCACCTCCTTCTTTTCAGTAGCAACAGCCATGACGTTACTCAGTCCCTTAAGACCTTATGTTCTGGGAAAAATTTGGGGATTTCAGGTCCTACATCACCAACGTAGCTCTCAAGATTTAAATCTGAGTTCAAACTTGCAGCTGTGGAATAAACCCCAGGACACGTTCACTCTCTGCAGGGGAGTGGGATGTGCAAAGCCCCAGCTAGCACAACCTGATGCATCCGTGGGCACAGCCCAGCCCTGGGCCAAGCTGACAGCAGCGCTCGGGTCCTTGCTGGGCCAGGCCCAAGCTGATGCACAGCCCCTCTGAGGGGCTGATGAGCTCGAAATCTGCACCACGCTAATGCTTCAAACCCTTGCTGCTGTTGCATCTCCTGCTCTTGGCTGCATCCCTTTAGCTCCTGGGTGTTTTGGTCTGTGAAGCCTTGAGGAGTGTGTGTGCGTGAATTACGCTGTTACCTTGTCTGCCTCGCAGGGGCATTGAGGAGGCTGGGTGCTTTGGGATACCTGGATGAAAGAGCCCTTAGAAATGCAAAGGAGGAACGTTCCCCGTTAACAAATGCAGTGTGGAAAAGACAAAGCAGCAGGAAAAGGCTGGAGTGAAAAAGACAGCACAGATGAGAGCCACAGCAGAAACACCCATCGCAGAGCAGATAACGCAGGTGGATACGGCAAGGATGAAGCTGAAGTGGGCACTGCCTGTTACAATTCATTAATGCAGCAAAGCCCCAACACATCAGCTCTGTACCAGAAAGAAAATAACTGAATACATGTCATACAAACAAAACGAAAGGTGTCTGGGGGAGCTCAGCCCACCCTGGGCTCCCGCTGCCTCAGCCCAGGCGCCTGCGGTTTTCGCGGAGCGGTGACGGGTGACAAGTCCTGTTTGCTCCCTGGCGGGGCCCAGGTCTGCAGCAGCTCCCGACTCCTATAGCCGGGCGGTGACTGATCTTACCTGCAGGTACTGAGGGGTGACAGAGTGGTGGCTGGGGCGGTGGGATGCAAAGCCGGGGGGATGGAGATTGGTTCACCGCTAAATCAGCCGCTCCCTCGGCTCTGGGTAGGACCGTCCTGCCCTTGGTTTCTCCAGATGAGACAGAAATGTTAGCCAGCTCACAGGAGTGCCTCTGGCTGTGGCTGTGAGGTCTGATAGCCACTGCTAGAGGTCCTCTGATCTGCCCAGTAAAGCACTGTGGTTTCTCTCCTGCAGACGTGCTACCACGGATGTGTGCTAGAGAGACAAGAGGGCTGAATCCTTCAGGAGAGTCAGGACTCTGATCTCTATTCAGAAAGCCCTCTTGGCGTGCTCTGGGTGTCAGGTGCTGCTGAATTTTGCTGGATCAATAGAACAGGGTCCAGCACATTACAGGGTTAAACCCTTTGCATGCTCAGCAAAGTCATAGAGGTTGTCCCTGACAAAGCAAGGACATGAGTCCCAATCTGCCAAGTTCCATTTCTGTGCCTTAAGATGCTCTTTGCTGCTATGTAAAGATTTCTTATAATCTATAGCTAAGCAGCTCTTTCACGACAGCATTAAATTCTGCTTTTCTTTGCGACACATCCAACATTAAATGGCCTTTATCACACTTGGATATCTCTTGTTAATAAAGTGCCAGGAATTCATTAAGCACAAGGACTGAATGGGGTCAGGATGACAAGGAGAAGCTCCACCACCAGAGGAAGTCGAGAGGCTGAACCTTGGCAGCACAGCCCGCAGCAGCTGACAGCGAGCATCGCCTGCAGAGAGATGGGGCGTCACGCGGGGCCGCTGGGAAGGATGCAGGATCCTTTAGGCTCTCCAAGCATGTTAGCTGCTGAAAGCAATCTGAAGGCTGGATTTTAGTGCTCCACAGCCAGGGGATTTGTAGGGAAACACTCACACAGCTTTGGCCTTCTGTAAATGTTTTCTAGGTGTGAGTGGTTTGAAAGAGTAGTCTGGGCATGAGCCGTGGGAATAGCGTTGCGCTGCACATCTGTAGCGTGTTATGTTCCCAGAGGTGGATAGTTACACATCCTCTTGTAAAATTAGAGTGTCTTTTAAAGAGCAAAACAAAAAAGACTAATCCTGGAGCAACAGTGGTGACAGCCACTTGCCAGCTCCATGCACAGACTGTCTTGCTGGAGCCATTTCCATCCCCCTCTAAGTCCCCCCCAACCCAGGCTTCTCCCTGCAGAGCCTCTGTGGCTCCCCGGAGCCTGCTGGACCCCACTCAATTCACCCACTTCATAAAGCAGCTGTCAGATCATGGGCACCACTCCTCAGAGTGTAAATTCAGGCCAAGATACCTATTCTCACCACTGTTTTCAGGCTTTTGGCAGCTGCACGATGCTTCTGTTGTCCAGTTGTCCAAAAGACCTTCACAATAAATATCATAGAAGCTATTTTAGCTGCAGGCATCATTAAGAAGTTCATTGCTGGCACACAATGACTGCTGTCTGATTCACAGTTACTGCAGTGTTGTATTAAGTTTGAAATGGAGAAAAATTTTGCAGTAGTTTGTGATTTCAAAGAGGAATAGGTTTTGCTTTAAAGGATGAGACTCAAGCTGCTCAAGAGCAGTTAAGGAAATGCCAGCCCTACAAGTTTTTAAGAACTGGTTAAGCTGCCCTTCAGATCTATTATTTATACCTTGTTTGAGCTGCTTTTTCAAGAATATGAACAAAAAGTCTAAAGCAAGTTTTCTAACTATCTCAGACTCGAACCCCCCAGAGAGCATTATAAAAAAGGACAATTTCATGACAGAACCAGCCAGCCACAAGCAGCACCATTTTTAACATTAACATTTTCAAAAGCAATGCAAAGCTGCGTATCTCAGGTTTGGGGCTTTCAGCACTTTCTAGGAACTGAACTCCTTTCAGATTAGGCTGCAATAATCTGAATTTTGCAGTGCACTTGGGGGACTCCTGGGAGTTACCCCATCCCATCCCTGCTGATAGTGGCTTTATGGCATCATGCCAAGGCAGAGGATAAACCAAGTCAACAAACCTGAGTTAACAAATTAACATGGATTTGTCAAAGGAGCTTGAAAGACAAATCAGAAAAGGCTGGGAGGAATAAAAGAGAAAAATCTCCAAAACAAATCAACAGTCTCAAAGCTGAGTAAGTCACTTCTCCTACCACATGACCAAATTATCTCCTAATAGCTCCACAAACCTCAGGAATGGAACGAATTCACAGCCAAGCACTCCAGTGCGGGAGCACGCTGTGCTGCTTAATGAATTCCTATTGTTCTTTACCTGCTTTGTTCCTGGGCCACTGTGCTAGCATGTTCCTGGTGGTTGAAGGCATGCTGCTGTATTAAACTTGCTGGAAGGTGCGGATGCACCCACGGTGGCTGCAAATAGTTTGTAAATCACTCCAGAGAGGGTTAGAGGTAAGGAACAGTTGTCTTTCTTTCCATCTGCCTTTCCGAGCTGCTTCTACACTGGCAAATGGGAACAGGGACAGGGACAGGGCATCTCTTGAGCATGGCCTGTCAATGATAGCCTTTACAATTGTCAGTGTGCTCTCTGGTGTGATGCCAACATGCCTACATGCCTGTGCCAACAAGTGCTGTCCCAGGTGATGCTTGGGCACAGCCTGAGAATAGCTCAAGACAGGAGCCTTATCTTCCAAAACAGGGACATCTATTTGCTGGCAACACAGATGTTTGCTGGGGACACGACTGGGCCCATGTTAGCCGTTTAGCAGCATAGGCAGCCCTGTTCAAGGGCTGAGGCCCATGCCTGAGCATTGCCCAATTTGCTGGCGTAAATGTACCCATAGGCTATTTACTACTACCTATGCTGCAAACACCGTCAAGCAAACTCCGTCTCTTCCACTGCCTCTGCAAAGAGCCCTTTGATGGTGCTACCTGTCCAGCACAGCTTCTGTGAAATCTGTTTCTGGGGTCCAAATCCAGGATTAGCAGGACTAATGGAAGCGTGTCACTAGACCACAATAGCCATTACGTTGGGCAGTTGGCCCCATATGAATGGGACAGGCTTTCTCTGGTTGCTTAATGCAGAGCAGTGGCAGCTGTAGCAGTGCCAAGCGCTGCAGTACCCTGAGCTCCTGGCTGGTTTGAAGCCCCTGATGGCCTTGATGTAGTGGGAACATCTTGCTCAGCCTTCATCCACGGTCTCTGCTCTCCCCATGGAGCTGGCTTTCATGATGTGATTGCTGTCCGTGAGACGCCAAGCTAGAAAGTCCTTCAGATCTGTCTCCTGCAGATCACTTGGCAGCAAACGGACAGTAGCTTCTGCTCTCTCTGAAAGTGGATCTGAGCTCCTGCCTGCAGCAGGACTTGCATATTCTGTATTTTATTCCATGCCCAGCATCTGAAAGCCATCAGCATCCCTGTGAGCCTCCCTTGCCCACACACTGCCAGCACTGCTTCTGAACCAAGTGCCACAGTGGCAGTGCAGGCGTAAGAGCCGTCCCCAGAGGATATCGGTTCTTCCTTCGTTGTTGAGTGAAGGTGAAATATAATCTCTGTTGCTGTGTTGTGAGGAGCATAGGAAGCATTCTGCCTGTCTGGATACTCTAATTAATCAGATTTGGTTCAGTTCCCTCATCTTGGCTCTGAGCTGCACATTAGTTCACGATCAAGCGTTGCACCAGAGAAGGCTGATGTTTTCCCTTCTCTCCTGCCAGGTCGGGGAAAGCAGTGCAAGAGGGTTTGGAAAGCCACTGCTGAGTGATCTTGGTCTTAATTGCACTCCGTGGGCTGGGTTCATAGAAGCAGGATGACACATCGGGTTGTTCCTGCTTGTTTCTTCTGTTGAGTTCATTTAGAAGCAGGGGCTCCCATCTTTGTACTGAAGAAACATAATTTTCTGCACTTGCTGCTGTGGCTGGTGAGTGTTTCAGGCACAGGGGAGGGAGGGAACACTAGAAAAACAAACCCAGACACAGGGTGGCTTTTATTCACACAGTGAACAAATAGCAAAGGCAGGAACTGGGACTCCTATGCTGTGTATGTGTGCAAGACCACAGCTGCCCAGCCGCAGAGATCACAGTGTCTGGTGTCACTGCAAAGCTCAGCCTCTTGGTATTGTGCACCCCAAAAGGGATGAAGGGCTTTTGCTTCTCAGAGGCTCAACAGCAGCAAGTAAAAATGCGCCAGCCTGCAATGCAGTCAGACAAAAGTGAGTCCCTGGGCACAGACATCCAGGTCTTGTTCGTCCTTGTGAATAAATCCGCTGCTATGACCTTCTGACCGGCATATGTTTCTTGCCTGCACAACCAGGGCAGGAAATCTCAGGGTATATCCAGTTTTCTGAGTGTTTGGGTCATTGCTTATTTCTAGTAGCCTTTTTCCACACACCGCCCCCCATTAAAAACGCATCGACAGGTGCTGCCCTGTTTAACACCAAAGAGCTGGCATTAATGTTGGCTTGCCGGGAGCTTCTTTGTGCTTTGAGCCCATCCATACCACAGTTTGACATCTGTCCTCCGAAATGCAATGCTCCACCACCGACGGTCAACTTCTGCGCAATCTGCAACAGCGGTGAAAGGAAGGAGGAAAATCTGAATCCAAAGCTGCAATTCCTTTATCACTGTGAGGAAACTGGGTCTTATTTCCTCCTCCCACAAGCCTTTAGCCTAAACTTTCACCCCAAACCTGCATCAAAGAACATCTCTGCCCTGACACGGGTCTCATACCTCGGGAGCAGGTCTGGCTCAGTCAGCATCCGTGTGCGTTTTAACTTGAAGAGTGGCAGGTCACAGCCTGGGATGTGCAGCGCTTTGTGGTCGCTGGACTGGCTGCACTGCCCTGCCCTGCCCCCTGATGCCTTTCAGCAGCCACCCCAGGCAGGGTCCCACGCTGCCCCTTCTGAGCTGTGCCAACAAGCATCTCTGTGGCTTGTGGTTATGGATAGATGTTGACTCTGACATTTTCTCAGCCAGTCGCTACAGAATATGTTATGTCAGCTGGCTGCTTTTCACACTATGAAAATGTATATTATTCCTACAAATTGCTTTCCCAGGAGGCTTCACATGAATATGCATTTTCCCTGCTCTCCCTTACTTTAATCAAGGATATCTCTACCCATCCCTTCCCAGACCTCTTGTTAATGCTTCTTCTGATAACTCCATTGCTAATACGCATTTGTGGTCTCAGCAGTGCAGGCCAACATGTATGCAGGAGTTAGGGGCAATTTGCATCCTGCCTAATTTATCACTGCACTGATGAGGAAGCCAGTCCCCAAAGGGATGCGCTCCTTCTTCTGATGAGTGGAGCAGGGGACAACTGGTATGTGCCAAATGCAATCTTAAATGTTCTCCTGGGGAACAGTTTCATGCAAAGTGCAAATTTCAGAAGAAACAATAAAAATATATGAAAATATTAAAGAAACTTGAAACCCAGCTTGGGACTTTGGGTTTAACACTGTCTTTGCTGCATATGGTTTTGGGGCTGCGAGCAAATCGTGTGGTGTCTCTGCCTCCTTCCTCCTACCCTCTGCTGCAGGCAAAGGTGTGCAGGCATTGGGGTCACCTGAGAGCAGACTGGGAAGTCAGGATTTCCATCTATTAACAGAAACAAATATTAAGGAGGAATACTATGTGATGTCTAGATGAAAATATGTATGCTGTTGACAGAAGAGAAAACTTGACATTTTTTACTTGTGTTTTAATTTAAGCACCTTGAGAGCCCCTGGGTAGGCTGAACGCTGAAACAGGGAGCCAGAGCACCCACATGCCTTCATTGGGCTTTTAACATCTCCCCTCTGCTGCCGTACGGGGTGGGTTACTACAGCTCTGCTGGGAGTGGGGAATTTGCCAGGCTGTGTGAAATGCAAGTGAGTTCAATCCTTTGCCTACAGGAGCCCACCCCCGCAATGACAAGCGAGCCCTCCGCTTTCTGCACTCGGCAAGTGAGCAGTCCTGCCCGCGCTGAGCTGCAAATGGTGGTGCAGGGCAGGAGATGGGTGCGTGCTTGTTTCAAAGGGGTCTGGAAGTGTTTAGCACCTCTGGAGAGTCAGGTGGTGATCTGTAGTGGGAGATAAAGAGAAATGAATAAGATCCATTTGTGTTTCTGGGGGACCAATTCCTCCCGAGAGGCTGAGCCAGAGCCGGAATACAAATTATCTCCTCTCTGTTTGCAAAAGGCTTTTGGACTATAATGAAGAGGCACCATGTGCCTGTCCATGGAGGTTGAACATCTGCACAACTGATGCAACTCCCCATGCTGCCAAAGACCTAGTTATAAAGCATGTTCCTAGCTGCATTATCATTATTTATACATTTGCTGAAGAAACAGAGATGATCTTGCCTGCAAATGGTTTAAAGAATGTGTTTTATTTTAGAGGAGGCAGGGACATAAATAGCCCCCATTATGTTGAGATGCTGTAAGTAGGACTGAGATAAGGCTTGCATGGAGCTGATTTTTCTGGGGAGTTTGTGCAGAGATCAATTACTTTCCTGTTTTCTTAAAAAAACACAATAAATTGTGGCCTGGGGTGTGATTTGGCTCTGTTCCCAAAACTGTTTATATCCAAGGACACAAGAGGCTCCTAAGTATGTAACAGCTTGAAATCTAAGCGTGCAGGTCTGCTCTAGTTAGCTGAGGAGGGCTACGTCTAGAAGCGTGTTCAAAGACAAGGAGAACATGTGGGGTTTAGGGGACTGTGACAATTTGCAGTGTGGCAGCCACAGAGGGGGCTTACCTGTGCTTGGTGCTGTACAAACAGAGCAAACCAGCATCTCTGCCTCCGGGTTTGCCCTATCCTGCTAAATCCAGTGCGCTGATGGTACTGATGTCTTTTCCTCTGCCTTTGCTGGTTGATGTGTCCTGAAAAGTGCAAAATGGTTGGGAATTTGATGTATGAACAGTACTCCTGGGCCAGCTGGTGCATGTGCCCCTCCATGCTGGGGTTTCTGACTGTGTGGGATATCTTTCTGCCTCTCAGCCAGTCCAGGGAATTCAGTGAACTGAAATGGGTAAAGACTATTGAGAAATTTGGGCTCAAGTTTGTAGGAAGATGAGACACTTCGCTGAGATGGATCAAAGACTCAGCTATCCCAGTACCCTGAGTCCAGCACGGCCGCAGGCGAGGGGTAGGGAACAAGCTGTGAACACGACAAATTCAGCCAGGAACCATCCTATAAAGGCATGAACTGAGCGGGGCTTCCAGATGCTGCAGGGTTACTGAGATTTTCCTCTTCTTGGCCCTCAGTTGTGATGGCTGAAGGGGATCGTCACTGCATGGGAGCAGAGAGAATTTTCTTCTTCTGTCAGACAGAACTGCCCAGTCACCAAATCATCCCTGCTTCCAACCAAAGTGTCTAGATAGGAGGAAATATCACCCACCCCACATAACCTCTCCCCACTCTCCACCCCTACACATAGAGAAACTTAAGAAAAAGCACTGAACTTGTCAACTAAATCTCTTTTTTAATAGTTTTCATGATCCCAAGATCATTGTGATGTTTAACGCTGGGATGAAATGCTACAGAGCACAGTGCCTGATACAGCAAATGAATACGTCGAGAAGGCAGAGCTTGGGGAAAGTTAACAATTTCATTAAATTACCTTTAAAAGCTATGCTATTTGTCAGGTGTCAGGAGCACGCTAACATTAGTGGTGACGCGAGCGCTAATGATGGCCTGATCCTGTAGTGGGAGCGGCGTTATTTTTAGCCTGATTAGTCCTACTTTAGATTTTAACCTAGTTACCAGATGTAGATAAAAACAAAACGAACGTGATCTGGTCCCTGCAGCGTGATGTCCTCGGGCTCAGGCGCAGGCTGCTTTCAAGAGCAAATGAAATGTAATGAACAGTGTACAAGAGAGGACGTAAGAAGATTGGATTTGTTTTAATGGTTTTCTATAAATACCCTGGCTGGCTGCTAAATGCAAGCAATTTTTCTTGTGCTGGCACCCAAAAGCCTCACATGGCCCCTTCTATCCAAGGCGAGCGGCGATGTCTAGGGATCAGGCAGTGCTGACACATGCCGTGGGAGGACGACGTGTGTTTCTGCGCTATTTGGGGCTGCTCCTGCTGGGCTTTGGGTGCGGGTGACTAATTGTGTGATGACAGTCTGGAGCATGCATAACTTCAGGGACTTTGGTGCTTCCCCAAGAATTTCTGGGTTTTTGCATTTAGCCTTGTACTTGTATCTCTTGACTGAAGGCTGTGTTGATGCCTCTCACTACTGCAGGTCAGAGGATGCCCGGCATGGTGATCACCCCCCAGCAGCTCCCCTGCACACCATCTGGGAGCACTTCCCTTGTTCATCCCAAGGGCATCACTGCTGGCCGCCGCAACAGGGTCTAAAGACCGTAGCAGATGTGATCTGGCGGCCCTAACACCAAGTAAAAAGCAAAATGCTCTGTGGAACTAGAGAAAGAAAAGGCTGTATCCTTCACCCTGCCACTCCTTATGCTATCAGACAGAGGCTGTCATGGCTGATAAACATTTTCTCCCAGCACAGGGCTCTGACGGGGCTGTTGAGTGATTTTTGCTGCATCCATTGAAGAAGGCAGTGCTGAGCACTGCCCACCTTGCGCCCACACCCGAGACCCCTGCCCTGCTGGGACCAGGGCTCTGCCGCTCGCCCAAAGGGCGATGCAGACAGTTCGTGTGAAAGGGCAGAGCAGGGACATGTCCCCGTGCCCCCGTGTCCCCGTCCCTCTGGAGGGAGGGCGGGAAGGAGCACAGTGGAGAGGAGAAGATCCTACCCATGAGACCAAATTAAAACCAACAGCTGAACAACGAGCACTTACTTGCCTGCAGAGCAGGTGAATCTCTGCTTGGCTCTGGTCCTGCCCAGGATATACTGCATATCTTGCCTTGCCTCTCCCTGTCTCAGTTGCCTTACCTGTGAAAGGGATTTAACAGCACTTACAGGAATACAGAATAAGGAAAAAAATTATTGTCCTATAGTAGGAGCTGGCCAACATGTACAAGCCGACTTTTACGGGAGAGTCTGCAATAACCCTCTTTCACCAAAAAACTGCAACTGTTTTCACTTTTCTTATGGAAAAAAAAAACTGGCCACAAGAAGACCATCAGCTGCTGAAACGTGATCACATTTCCTTCAGGTTTTGGTCCCTTCGCTCTGCCTTGTTGCCCTTTCCATTAGCAGAAAGAAGGGAGGTAGGAGAGGAGTGAGTGCAGAGATGTGCGGGTGGGAATGTTTTATTTTCACGGATGCTCTCAGATATGGTAATTAAAAGAACATGCATTCCCAAAGCCTTTCTTTGGAAAGAAATATTGTTTTTCATTACAAAAACCCATCTTTGATTGAAAACTTCCCTCTAGTTCACATCATCACTCCTCCCTGTCCATTGTGTTCGCATTTGGGTAACAGCATCAATTCTGCTCCTTTTTTCACATAACCACTTCTTTCCCCTCAGAAACAGCCAGATGACATCAAAGCGGCTGCCTCAGCTGGCCAGCGGCTGGTCTGTGATGGGACTGGCACCAGCTGCTTCCGAAAGGGACAGAAAATGCAGTGCCGCATCCGTTACACTGGGCAGGTGGGAAATGTTGTCCCCCATCCTCCTCATTAAGCTTCATCCCCATTGCTACAGGCTTGTTCTCGCAGGAGAAAGGTGGTGACGTGACTGGAATCAGCTATTGCACCGTGGGATAAGCTCCTGGTGAAGGGAGGAGATAGTTTTCATGTGAAGATGCAGGCCAGGCAAACCCTGCCTTGACCTAGTGACTCGCATGCAAAACTGCTTTTTGCACTGAACTCATTAGGAATTAATTAGCTCTGATGAGGAAAACACCTTTGTTTCTTGTCATTGAAGAAAAGCCTGGGAGCTGGGTTGCAGAAAGCCCTGAAGCACAAGGTTCAGTGTCCAAAATGTTGCATCTGGACTGGGTTTTTCGTCTCCTTGGTGTTTTTCTTCTTATTCATTGAGTATTAAGTGACCTATTAAATTCACTTTGATAGTAATAATAAGATCACGACTCTAATGCAGTCCGCCTCACCGGCATCAGGCTTGGCACTGAAGGGATCTGCATTGATGTTCTCTCTTCTTTCTTTCTTTTTATTAAATGCAAGAGGTCAAAATAGGAAATTAAAAAAAAAAAAGAAAAAAGAAAAAATAAATAAAAGCAAGATACTTTAAAATTTAAACTCCATGAAAGTAGTTGTGCTCAGGACTGGGATCTCCCTGCGTGCTAATGGATACCGTGGAAATGCTCCTGACGTCCAAACTCCAGCAGCAGCGGGAACATTCACTGCAGATTTAGGCTGTGATTTTTCATTCCCCTTGAATGTTAATGGCTCTTGGGCACATCATTCTTTTGGGATGTTTTAATCCTGGCCTGAATTAGGATGTGCTGGGTTTTGGCTGGCTGGGTTTCAGAGTTTTCTTGCAGGGGGAAGGCCCTGGTTCTGTACCCTGGGTGGAGCAGCCCAGGTGGGGTTGGGTAACGGTGTGGAAATGGCCAGAGCTGATAGGAGTCATGGAATCACAGGATGGTTTGGGTCGGAAGGGACCTTTAGAGCCCATCCGGCCCAACCCCCTGCAGTGAGCAGGGACAGCTTCAACTAGACCAGGTCTCTCAGAGCCCCGTCCAGCCTGGCCTTGGATGTCTCCAGGGATGGGGCATCTACAGCCTCTCTGGGCAACCTGGGCCAGGATTTCACCACCCTCATTGTAAAAAATCTATTCCTTATATCTAGTCTGCATCCACCCTCTTTTTGTTTAAAACTGTTACCCCTTGTCCTGTCACTACAGGCCCTACTAAAAAGTCCATCCCCAAAAGTCCTCCAGGCACCACCCTGCCCTGGGCATCCAAGGGAGTGCATCATCTCGCTGCTCTCGCCACAGGTTGGGGCTCAGGATCTCCTGCAAAAAAACCCCAATAACCCACTTGACAAGGCTGTTAAGAAACTAGATGTTTTTTCAGAGGTTCTAGGCACCAACAGATGCTGTGGCTGGAGTTCCCCAGCCTGAGTGATCCAACCCGTGGTGCCTGGGAGATCTCACAAAGACATACGAACATGCTCCAATTACAGTTACATAAATTTTCCTGAATTATTTACCGAGTTCTTCCTGGTGCAGAGAGCAGAGCCCTCCCAGTGCACGAGAGGAAGCTTCCTGCTGAGCTTGCTGAGCCTGTGCCTGCCTGGCCCTTTTCACCATGCGGTGTAAATGCTCCGAGGTGCGCACACCCCTCTCCTTTTTGGGAGGGAAGTCCAGAGAGACAGAGAAACGGGCATGTCTCAAAGGCATTGCATGTCCCCATCTCTTCCTGAGTGCTGGCTTGAGGTGTTTATGCTGCACTAGGTGAGGAGAAGCTGCATCTCCCTTCGCTCCTGCTGGTGCTGGCAGAAATTCAGGGGCAGCTGTGGAGCCTCTGGTGCTCTGGCTGCAGGGTTTAAGCCAGGGCCTAACATTCAGAAAAGACTCAGAGAGGAACCCTGATTTTAGTGATAGAGATGGTGGCCAAAGGGACATGCATTACCTCAGAGCAGATGCCACCGACCCCACCTCTGCTTGCCTTCCCTGGGGCCAGGCTGGCTCCTTTCCCCTGCCTTCAAACTTTGCAGCCCAAGAGCTTCTATGGGTGGGAGCTTTTCAGCAGCAGAAGCTTCCCTTGGGGCTCCACTGGTTACAGGCAGAGCAGATGTTCGCTGAATTCTCAGAAATGGGCTTTTCCAACTCTTTTAAAATTTTCTGTTATTTACTAGAGAGTTTAAGCACCACTGGTTTAGTTATTTGGGGAAAGGGGAAGAAAAAACCCAGTTTAGATGGAGAAACCCTGCAGATTCTTCCAGTTCATCATTTTCTCAGGGACTGACAGGTAATTTATGTCCAGGCTGAGTGCTGAGATGTTGCCAGGGCAACTCACCTTTCTCATGAAGGCTGCAACCTTAGAGATGGAGATGAAAAAAGGAAGGCAGGGAAGGATTCTGCAAAGTTTTGGAGCAGCTCAGCTGTGTTGTCTATGTCCTTTCATTGCTGGAACAATCAGGGGCTGATCTTTGGATTATTTGTCAAAGCCACAGGAAGGACAGAGTAAAGATCCTTATCTGGGCTGAGATACAGCGGACATCAGTCGTCCCAGATATCAAGTACTGCATTCAACCTGGATTTGTATGAATGAGGTTGCAAGCGGCGGATCAGAGGGTGGCTGTTAGTCTGCATCTTCTCTTGGCTGCTTTGTGCAGGACTCATCAGAAATACAGGCTCCAGGTTTCTTTGCAAGGAAACCCCAGTGTAAGAGATGAGAAGCTTTAAGTGAGTAAAACACTTCTGGAAAGTAATAAGAGTAATCTCAGTAAAAGCCATATTCATTAGTGTGAAGGAATTCCCGTGAGGCTGCACAAACCCCAAATAACTAAAGAGCTTAAAGTATTTGTGAGGGGCTACAGGTGGATTTAGATGGATGGGGCAGAAACGATGAAGTGGTACTGGCCAGCTCTGCAGATATTGTGCTGCTCTCAAGTCTCCAGTGATATTTTTTTAATCATAGGAACATTAGAAAATGTGTTGGGAAGTCTGACACAGGTAGGAATATGAAGCAGGTGCCTGTGGAAGGCAGAAGGAGATCACAACTTCCATTTCTGTGGCTCTCCACCACTTTTTCCTTCCTCCAGCTTGTAAGGACTTTGAAAATTATTTCCTGCATAGCTAGGATTTGCATTTTGGATCCCCGGCGTTTCCTAAGCATCAGGGACTTCCTTCTGTGCCTTGGTTTCCCACCTTGTATATCCTGATATTTGGCCAGTGCTCGGTGAGCCGTGGAACAGAAACGTCCCGTGCCCCAGCAGTGACCAGGTGTGCGGGGAGCCTTGTGCAGGCATGGAGCTAAAACCAGGCTCCTGCTGCCGTAAGAGGAAGGCCAAGTTCAATCCCCTGACCTGACAGGCCTCCCTGCAGCATGAACACACCACTTCTAAAAGAGTGCATGCTGCTTGCTTTTCTCTCCTTCCCATCCATCCTCACACCACTAAGGTGCCCAGTGTAAGGAATGAAAACCAGCTGGAAAATAACCCCAGTAAAAATTTTCCAAAGCTTTCTTAAAATAGTTTTGCTCATGTGTGTGTGATGTCTGCAATGTGCAAATAAAGCTGTGGCTGGCATTTGCTGGGCCACTTCTTCATGGCCATTTAGTAGTGATCTTCCTAACCTAGGGTGCACGAGCACTGCCAGCCCCAAGGGCGCTGCCTCTGCCTCCGCACGCCCAGTGCTGCCCCAGCGGAGCGCAGCGAGACCGAAGCCCTCATTTTTTCTTTCTCTCTGTGTTATCCACCCCCTCGATCCACCTCCTGCCTCTGCTGGGAACCCACAGCTATTTCCATGCACCCCTAGAAAGACGGAACCGGTGAGCACGTAAACTGGCAGAGGCAGCCGCAGCCGAGTGGAGAACTTGCTGCTTTCGTGAGTGCGGGAGAAAAGGCAACAGAGAATGGGGTGAAAATGCATGGAAAAGGTCAGTGAAGAAGAGACCCTTAGGCTCTATATCCCTTTTGTTTTTTCAGGGCTGGTTCTATTACTGGAGAGGCAAACTCACCTGTGGGTCACTGTTGAGATTAAAATATTGGGCAGATTCTCAAAGGACAGAAAACCTGTTTCTGTTTCTAAGCTGCAGAAAAGGAGGAGAAAAAACAGCCCAGGAGCTGGAAAATCTGTTGGTAAATACTAATTGTTCCTCTGCCTTTTACTTCTCTGCTTTTGAACTTCAGACTTGTTCTTTTGTTAATAAACTACGTGAGTATCGGCCCAGAGCAGCAACACGAGCAGTACAAGACACGGGGGCCTCGCGAGCTCCATCCCTGAGCTTGACAGTAGTTCACCTAGTGACCTCTGCAGAGACATTTCACCTCTCTGCCCTCCAGGCTTGCCAAGTCTGGTGATGGATTTCGGTTCCTGAGAAAGCTGCAGGGATGGAATTGTGTTTGCAAGGAGACTCTAGTATGCAAAACCAAGTTGTTTCTTTGCTGGACTATGTGGGGGGAAGTCATAACCCTGATCTGACCTTCTTTCCAGCTCTTCTACACAGTCATCTTGGAGTTCATGCCCCTGTGCAGCTTCCCACATCCTCTGTTGTTTAGAAGGAGCATTCTGAGTTCAGAATGCTTTGGGTACTGAGCTGCATTTCACCATGTAACCTTTAAGCAAGGCTCTGCCCTTCCACAGCATTCGGTTTCTTTGCTTGTAAAAGCAGGGGCATAGATTTGTGAAGGTGGGGATGGATTTCCAGCCCCTCCGGTGATGTCGGGAAGCTTCCCTCTGTGGAGCTAGCACTTTACTATTTCATCGATACCCTTGCAAAAAATAAGGATCTATTAATGACAGTAATAATTCACATAAAGACTCAGAGAGAGTAGCGAGTTAATGTTTTAACTTTCTTCTTTACAGCAGAAAACTCTCTGGAGGCCATTCAGAGTTAATTGCTGGGAATTAGGGTGACTCTGCACTTCAGACTGATCCGTTTCCTATTGAAAAACACAGGGTTGCTCCTATTTCTTTTTTTTTTAAATCAAATCTTCCATCACTGATTTCAATGATGTTTTCTGGAGAAACAGAAAACTCTGATGTTCTCATTTCAAATAAATTACGTCAATTTTTTTTTAAATTAATTAAACATAAGTTTCTATATGATTGTTCAATATAAAGGTTAATATTCCGTTATATATTTACAAATCTGAATATATAAATATATAACACTATCCATCTTACATGGATTGTTACTATTAAGAATGACATTTTATATATGAGCACAGCCTTGCACTGACAGGACTGAAGACATTTAATCTAGTCACAGCTACAACACAGGATCTGCTCTGCAGAAACCCATCTTAGCAGATATTTGTATAACCTATTCCTAAAAACCTCTAGAAATGGAGATTTTGCAATCAATCAGCTGCACAACCTCTTTCAGTGCTGTGCCATTATTACTATTAGAAAGGTTCTCATAAAGCCTATCTAAATATTCCATGATGGAGGCGAAGCCATTATTTCTTGTCCTGTCTCCAAGGTTGATGGGCAATGGATTACTCTTTTCATCATTTTCCTTTTATGTATTTAGAGACGGTTATCGTGTTCCTCTTGGTCAGTTTTCCCTGGATTAGGCAGCCCCAGTTTGTCCAGTCCTTCCGTAAGTTGGGTGTTCTTGCTGCTGTCCTCAGGATGTCTACATCCTCTCTGGGTCCATCCATGAACTCTCAACTTCAGCTGAGACCTTTCTGGGATGAACGAATCAAGAATGTTCCTCCCATATCTTCCTACAACTCTCCTGTACACACCAGCACATCTTCTGCTGATGCTGACTCCATCCAATCCACCGTCACTCCCTGCTTCTCTTCCGCAGAGCAGAAACTAGCCATTTCCTTCCGGAGATAGTATTTCAATTATTATAGTATATAAGTATCATAGTATTTCAATTATTAATGCACTGTCCTTAACTAATCATGTACGCCAGCATTTTTAGCTTCCTCCACACCTCACCTAAATGCTCTCCAGTTCATAATCAAAGTCAGCAATGAACACATCGAATAGCACCAGGTCCAAGGTGCTCAACCTCAAACAGCCCAGAGAATTGTCAGCTACTCTCTGAACAGGCTTTTTAAAACTGTTTTGGGCTCGTTAAGTAGCCAGTCATGTCTTCCCACCTTGCTTTTGAGCATGCAATGTAGGGCAGCATCCACAGCACCACAAGAGCCCATCCTTCACAAAGCCTGTGACCCTGTCATGAGAGGAGATTGGATTGTTCTTGACAAATCTGTTCTGGCTGTGATTCATCTCCTTGTTATCCTCTAGAGGCTTATGGAGGACCAGTGTGATTATCTGTGTGTATTGGGTCTGAACCAGGTAACAGATACATAGTCGTGGGGTCTCCCTTTCCCTACATGCAGGCACAATGCCTGTCCTTTTCCAGCCTGCTGGGATGTCACCTGCTGTCCATGTGTTCTTGACAAGAGCCACACCAGCTACCACCCTGCATCGTTTAGGTCAGCAAGTGCTCCAGGCTTTACCAAGAAAGCTCCATCTGCAAATACTTGATTTATTGAACTATTTCCCAACTCACTTTTTTCCCTTGCTGTAGCATGAGCACGTACTTCGCTGTTACCAACATTAACTGCGCAGTCCAGCCAAACACTGCTTACCTGAATCAGACTCTGCAAATACGGCACTGTGCATGTTTACTGTCCCATCTGTCCCCATCTGTGCCTCTACTGAAGAGTACACCAGCCACTTCTTTGATTTCCCCCTTATGAGGCCTGTCGGCCTGACCTCGGTGCTGGGGAAGGTTGTGGAGCAGCTCACCCTGAGTGCCATCACGCAGCACGTACAGGGCAGCCAGGGGATCAGGCCCAGCCAGCGTCGGTTTATGAACGGCAGGCCCTGCCTGACCAACCTGATCTCCTTCTATGACCTGGTGTCCCGCTTAGTGGATGCGGGAAAGGCTGTGGATGTTGTCTACCTGGACTTTAGTAAAGCCTTTGGCAGCCTTTCCCACAGCATTTTCCTAGAGAAGCTGGTTACTCATGGCTTGGACGGACGTACTCTTCACGGGGTAAAAGTCTGGCTGGGTGGCCGGGCCCAAAGACTTGTGGTGAATGGAGCTAAATCCGGCTGGCAGCTGGTCCCGAGCGGGGCTCCCCAGGGCTCCGTGTCGGGGCCGGCTCTGGTTAATATCTTTCTCAGTGATCTGGACGGGGGGATCGAGGGCGCCCTCAGTGAGTTGCAGGTGACACCAAGTTGGGCGGGAGTGTCGATCTGCTGGAGGGCAGGAGGGCTCTGCAGAGGGACCTGGACAGGCTGGATCCATGGGCCGAGGCCAGTTGTGTGAGGTTTAACAAGGCCCAGTGCCGGGCCCTGCCCTGGGGTCACACCAACCCCAGGCAGCGCCCCAGGCCTGGGGCAGAGGGGCTGGGAAGTGCCCGGCGGAGAAGGCCCTGGGGGTGCTGGCTGACAGCCGGCTGGGCATGAGCCAGCAGTGCCCAGGGGGCCAAGGAGGCCACCAGCCCCCGGGCTTGTGTCAGCACTGCTGTGGCCAGCAGGAGCCGGGCAGGGATGGGGCCCCTGTGCTCGGCCCTGGGGAGGCCCCACCTCGAATGCTGGGCTCAGGTTTGGGCCCCTTGGGACAAGAAGGGCCTGGAGGGGCTGGAGCGTGTCCAGAGAAGGGCAGCGGGGCTGGGGCAGGGTCTGGAGCACAAGTGTGCTGGGGGGCGGCTGAGGGGGCTGGGGAGGTTTAGCCTGGAGAAGAGGGGGCTGAGGGGAGCCCTTCTCGCTCTCTGCAGCTGCCTGAGAGGGGCTGGAGTGAGGGGGGGGCTGGTCTCTGCTCCCAAGTCACCAGTGACAGGTGAGAGGGAACAGCCTCAAGTTGTGCCAGGGGAGGTTTAGATTGGGTATTAGGAAAAATTTCTTCACCAAAACAAGTTGTCAAGCACTGTCACAGGCTGCCCAGAGAGGTGGGGGAGTCACCATCCCTGGGGATATTTAAAAGATGTGTAGATGTGGCATTTCAGGGCATGGTTTAGTGGTGGACTTGGCAGTGTTGCATTAACGGTTGGGCTTGATGATCTTAAAGGTCTTTTCCAACCTAAACAATTCTTTCATTCTAGGATTCTATGATTATCAATTAACGTACTTACAGACTCATTCCTTCTTCCTCTTTTATATTCCTTACAGCCTGTTTATAATTTCTTGACTTGATTTTCCTGTTGTGAATGTCACATCATTCAGGCAGGGAGTGTTTTCTCTGCTGATGCTGGCTCCTCACTTGCTGCCAGGGAGCTGCCTGGCATCCCTGCTGTCAGCACTCTGCCTCCTGGGGGTGAAGCGGGGTGTGCGTCTGTGTGTGCACAACATCTCTTAAACTTCCTTCTGATCTGGATTGAAGAAAAGCTCCCAAAAATGGCATTTCTCATAGGATGGAAATCCCCTTGCTAAACACTCCCTTCCATTAATATCAGTGGTAGGGAGTGAAAAGAGAGAAGAATACAGCCCTTCTGTTCCCATTCCAGAGATCATCTGGGTCGCCCTCAAGTGGCATTTGTGCCTTATTTTAATGGGCCCATGTTCCACCAAAGTCAAATGAGTTCTTGAACCATTGACCTTAATGGGATTTTGTGTTGTCGGAATAATAGGCAAAGATTATTGCTTATATTATATTGTGCACATAGATAATGTGAATAAAATGACTGCTGATCCAACTTGCAGGATTACAGCATTGTTCTGCAAGTGCTCTGGGTAATCAAAATGTGGAACAAACTTGCCATAAAAAGAAATACGGTGGCTACAGATGAAACAGCAATAGGTAATTTTATGACCATTAATAACCTTTGATGCTCTGCAAACTAAGACTATGATAAGGGTAATGAAACCTCATGCTTCAGGACATAAGAACACTTGCAAGGGAAGAGGGATGAATTTGCTTTTGCCCATTGAATGGCTAAGCACATTATGAGTGCTTCTGCCCTTTCTCTGAAGCTTCAGGCCTTATCTGCACTTTGGAATGGATGATGCTGGAACCCAATAGAAAATGTTTTGGTCAGACATGGAATTTTACTACCTGAAACTGTGATTCTCACTGTGTTAAATCCCATAAAAATAAATGGGATGTCTGCTCCATTAAGCTCATTGATTCTTTGGCCTCAAAGAGTAATAGAGTCGGTGTGCAACCTGAAGAGAAAATGGCAAAGGTCTCAGTCTCGGTGCATGCCATAAAAAACATATGAACATGAACCAGATTAGGACTCGCTGCCTTTGTTTCTAATATCAGGCATGAATTTACCCACCAAAACTCACAAGGAAAATTGAGGTCCTGAAGGATTAAGTATTGTATTTACTAAAGATACATGCAGACTGACAGAAGGAGCCCTAAACACCACCTGAAAGAAGCTGTGCAAGTGGGATAACGTAGGTACACCCTTGTTCCGGAATAAGAGCATCCAAATTCCCCACAGGAAATTTATATGAATTAAGCTAGTTCAGAATAGGTATCTTAATTTTAAATGTGTTTTGCTGCAAAGTTCACACCCACCTTAGTCCAGTTTAACTTGAGCCCTAAATGTGAAACACTGGCAGTTTCCTCACCCTGCAACTTGAAGGTACATGAAATGAGTTCTGCGCTATAGAAAACAACCTGATGTCCCACAAAATAAGTGCCTGTTCCAGCAGCTTAAGAGCAAGATGTTGGAGATTAAGCTTGTAATGTCCCATGTAATGTACAGCTGGGTGTGCAAAGCCTTTCTGATGTGTGAAACAAGGGGTTCAGACACTGCATCTGTGTCATAATCGTCACTGGAGGGAGATAAAGTTGAGATTAGAGAAAACCTTGAGAGCGGTAATGAAACAGCTCCATGTCTGCCCCAGAAGAACAGCCAGCCAGAATATTTTGACCCAATTCCTTTTTCCTCACAATGAAATGCTTTGTTCTAGCTAAAACGTGATAAGAATATTTTCCCATCGTGTTTCCAAAGGGAAGGTTTCTGAAGTCTTGGGTGAATTTTTCTGTCCTCTCCAGAGAATCATAGGGCTCTGATTTGAAAACTTGGCCATTTGAATTCCAGGCCAGAAGCTCTGACATTATTACTTTTACCAAAAATACTTCCTTTTATCCCAGTGCAGAATTAAATCAGGTTCATAAACCGCAGTAGTCCCAAAACTTTGTTTTCAGTGAACTCCAACTGGAAAATTAATTCAGTGATTCATGGATAGTCTAGCCAACTTGCCAGGACATTTAGATGAGCCAGCCCAGGTCCTCTCACAATGCCTGAAGCACTGTAGGAGCTGCTAAGTGTCCCTCTTTGAAAAGTAGAGGATCAGGAGAGAAAGTAAAAGATAGCTTGCTAGAAGTCTCTTCCCATCTGGAGAACCCGATGCACGGATGGTCCTCGGACGAAATGCCTTTGAGCAGCAGGTCTTGTGCAGGGCCTTTGCTATGAGGAGGAAAACGTAACAACACAAGGCTCTTTCTGAGGTATTGTTCTCATAAAGGTAGCAGAAGGCCCACGCTGAAAGTAAGATGACTTTACATATGCTTTAGGTCAGACTCTTCAGGGCATTTTCATATTGTCCTCGTACATGATAACTCGCTGCAGTAAATGAAGTCTAATGGCATTTCTAGGAGAACAATAGTTTTAATGGAGTAGCTTTGCCTTTGTTTCATAAGCAGGGTAATTCTGAGAAGGCAGTGAGCTAAACATTTTTGGGTATTGAAATATTTAATTTATGAGTGTAATATAGGACATGCCACCAAAACGATTTCTAATTAGGATGAAGTGTAAAAAGTAAATCTGATTAGAATTAAGACCTCCAGCAGTATGGGTGTTTGCCTTTGGCTTGGTGCAGAGCTGCTCTGCTGAGGCCCTGCAAGGCTTCCAGCCAACGTGGCTGATATCAAACCCTTCCCTTTCTGTACCTGATGGGTGGCTACCCCAGCAGGGCAAATGTGCCCTTTATAAGAGGAATGAAAACAGAGATCTCTAGAATAACAATGGGCTGTGGAAAATAATAATAATAATAAAACTTCTGGGAGAAGGGAGTCAGTTGAGCTCAATAAATGGTAATTTAATTAAATGCAGCTCCCTGAGGACCCTGAAGACAGGCAGGTATGGGCTAGAGCAGTTGGCAGGGTTGGCTGTGTTACTGCAAGATGGAGCAGCACAGGCACCATGCGGCTTTATGAGCTGTAATTCCCCCACTGTTTCTGCAGCAGCACAAGATCTGAATGAGAGTCACTGATCAAACTGCAGGATTGCACATCCAGTGACCTCAGGAGACTGCTCCAGGGCTTGGCAAGACACCCTAAGGAGAGCAGGAGACAGGGGACAATGGCAATATTGCCCGGCATGAGCGCTACCTCCAGGAAAAGAGGAGATGGAGGAGGTCCATCCAAAGGATTTGGATGCTCTTTGGTGCTTAAATGCCTCAGCCCTGGCATTTCAGCCTTTTTAGGTGCAGTGTGGCAGACTGACAGTAAAAGGAGTGGAGAACGGTGTAAAAACATGAGGAGATATCCTAAAAATGCAGAAAGAAGTTAGCTGCTCATTCCCTGCTGCCAGCACAAGGATACTAAAGCTGCAGTGCGCATTTCTCTAAATCCACCTGCAGAAGCCAGGGGGAAGGGAAAGGGCTGGCTGTTGACCATAACAGCTGAGATCCTCTTCTCCATACGCCTCTCCATTCAGCTGCATCTGTAAAGCCAGCAGCAGTCCTGCAAACCTTGGGCAGAAGCTTTGCACGAGGAGGTAGGAGGCAAGTCAAAGTTACAGGCAGCCCTGATTCCCCTGCTGGAAGAAATGTGTTGCTTGCCGGTTTTGCTCGTGGGCTAACCAGAAACCGGTAGTCCTGAAGATGGGCAAACTTTGGAGTAATTAGTAGAAACCAGGAGCCAGCACCTTGCTGGACGAGTAGGGATGGGCCCTTGGAAACATGATGCTCCACTTTTTAGGGAACATCCTTGTCATTCTTGACTTTTAGGGAGTCTCAGCCTGATTCCCAAGAGGACTTGCATTCATCAGCCAGATTTATAGAGCTAAAACCGCCTTTCATTGAATTGAAGGCAAGAGGCAGTTTTGTGCTCCCTAGACACACATGCACCCCTGTTCCTTTCCTCCCCCACTCTTTGCCTGCTTTCCAAGTAAACTGCCTTTATAGCAAGATTCATCCTGTTTAAATATTAAATAGCAAAGCCATATAAATTAATGGTGCTGTTTTAAAACCCTCCGTTAAAGCCAGGCCTATCAGCAATGACAAATTGTCTCATTATGGGACATTAATTTCTTGTAATTTATTTTACTGAGTGAGGGTGAATTTATGGTTCCCTTTTCCCTGGGGCATGTTGAGACCCAGCTACCAGGTCAGAGAGAGGTCACTAAGTCCCAGAAGAACTGAACTAAACGTCTTGCCAGTCAGGGAAGGAAGGGAGGAGAACATTAATTTGTGCAACCAAGAGCCAATGCAAGGCCAGCAATGAGCCTCCGGCCCCCAGCTCTCCCCCATGGTGGCTTCCATCTCCACCTGCCAGATGAAACTCTCAGAAGCCATTGTGTCCTCCCCAACACTAACTTAATCATTCACGCCTGTGCGATGCAACTGTAAGACGTCAGCTCTGGTGGGGCATCCATCTGCACAGCATCATCCTAAACTCTCTGGATGCGAAAACAAGGGTTTGGGTGTCTTTCTCAGCCCACAGTGACACGGTGCAAGACGGGGGGGGATCCGGGTTGCCCACATTCCTGGAGGTTGTTTGCCATCCCAGCGGGACTGGGCACTGCCATGCCACCGGGGGTTTCAGTGTGCCATGCAGCACATGGAGCGTGAGGCCTGGAAATCTGGATCTGTTTCTAAGAAAGAGCTCAGACCAAAATTACTGAAATTTTCATCAGGGCCAGTAGCATCTGACAATTTGAAATGTCTCTTTGACTCTTCAGATGAAGAGGACGGGTGGGGATTTTTCTTTCCCTTTGCTAGCTGTGCAGTTTTCACAGCTAACACAGCACATTTTCAACTATATATATATATATATGTGGAGTAAATAAATTATGCATGAAGGGAATATTTTTTTTCCTTAAATCCATTATGAACGCCGTTATTACATTTGAATCCTTGATGAGCTGTGTACTGCACAAAACTCATTTATTGGCTTCTTGATTCCCAAATCAGCGTGCAGAGGCTGCTCAGACCCAGGCTGGACTTGACCCACTGAGAAAGTAATAGAATCACAGCTAATGTTTCTGGGTCAACTCCTGTCCCACAGGGTTGACAGAGTGGTTTATAAACCAGTGCTGATATTTTCACACCTGGATGCATAGATCCAGGCCCAGAGGTCCCAAATGAGTGCAGTCAGTCATGAGCTGCTCAGCAAATTATACTCTTTTTGGCTAAGAAAGGGAAGTTTTATTTACAGTTTGGAAATAAGGTTGTGGCAGCCCCTGTGAGGGCTCTAACTGGGTTACTGTGATTGCAGGTTGGTCTGGCCCTTCTTCTTCCCCATATTAGAAAGTGTGTCTTCCCAACCCAAAGGAGAGCAAACCAGGGAAGAGAGTTTGGCATTTGGCAGGGGAGATGCATTTGTGATGTTAAATGTTTGCAGAAGGAAAACACAAGGAAGAATTGGATGTTGTATTGGGGAAAAAATATTTGCTTGGTGAAATCCTGCACAGGGCAAGGAGGCCCCTGAGCACAGGTACACGGAGGATTTCTGCTTTTAACCAGAGACTTGTGGATGGCAAGAACTGCTCCCCACCCCCCCCAACTCACCATCTGCAGAGATATTTTCAGCACTGCCCTGATATTTGTACCACTGACCTCCACCATTCACCCTGCTCCAGGTAAGGATCTTCCTGCTATGGAGAGGAATGTGTTAGGGGCTGGAAGGAGGTGTACTAAGCCTGAGCAGCTATTCCTGGAAGTGTCTGCATGGCATGTGAACCCGTGAAATCATTTTCCCTGCAGTAAACTGTGAGCATTGAGTCCTGATCTGCCTTTAAAAAAAATAAAGCAAGCCAAAATGCCAGCAGCACGCACACTTTCACTGGAGGGAAAACACTTTTCACATCATTGCATGGTTACCTGCTTCCACAGCTGTTACTTCCCTTGCAATTGCCTTCTGCTACATTAGACTTTGCTGAAGACACAGCCCATTGCTATTCCTCAAAGCACAGCTTGGGTTCCCTGGTCAAATAGCCAGCTGCCCAAATGAAAGCCAAAGCTTCACTGCAGGGCAATGACAAGGCTTGGGCTGTTCCCTGCAGCACGGACATGGCTGGAGACAGGGCTGGCCCACTTGACATGCCATGAACAGGCTGTTGTGCCGTGGGCTCCCGGCTACCGGGATGTTCCCGTAGCAAAGGCAGATGGCATCTTTCTGCCACTAATCGTTTTGGGACAGAGGAGATGAGCTGTTTTCTGCCACGGGGCACAGAGGAAAAGCTGTGTCAGTGGATGGGTGGCAGACTGGTGAAGTCCTCTCAAAAGGATAGCACTGAGCTAAATCTGCTGAGTCGAGGGATGGGGTCTCGTTTCTGTATTAGCACAGCCCAGCAAGCCACTGGGTGTTTGCTAAGGGATGGTAACTTGCCAGCTGTCTCCTGGATGTAGGATGTAGACTTTGCTTTATCCTTCTTTGGTGAAATGGCTAGTGAGTTATGTTGCCTTGCACTTGCGAATTCATTGTGTCTACACAACTCAGCCAGGCTGGAGTAAATTCTTCAGACCTGAGAGCTCAAAGGAAACTCCAGATGCTGCTCTGCAGAGGCTTTTATTATATCTCTTGTTCCAAAAAGCAAGCAAGTAAATGAATGTCAAAACATGGCTGTTGTTTGAAGCTCAGAGGATGGTGTAAGGGCAATGCAATGGTACTGACTCCTCCTTGGTCCCTCGGCATTTCTGGCCCTGTCTGTTTACCAGTGTCAGGAGATGGCAGCCACTCACCCTGCATTGCTGCCAGCTTTACACCCCTCCCCATTGCCACTGAGCCCTGGAGAAAGTCCTGTCCTGTGGATGGGCTGACACAGGTTTGCTCCATCATGCTGGAGTGATCCAAGGCTATCACATCCCTGAATAACGCCTGGGACTTTCTGCCTCCTGGCTGTGTCAAAACCGGCAAGTAGAAAAACAGGGACAGGGAGGGTTAAAAAAACATGTACAGCACCCAGCACAAGGAGATCCTGCCCTTTAGGGGTGCAGTAATACAGGGGGACTGGACCCCAGGTTTCCTAACCTCCTTATCTCCTGCCTTTTCCCCTTGGCCACGCTGCCTGCCTACCGCTGTGCTGTGGGATGCTGCACGGCGGCGTTGCAGGACAATTAGGACGGGAGGGACAGGAATGATGTACTTGGATGAAATTGCAAAAGCAATTTAAGATGCCAGGTTTCCAGGAGAGGAGAGGAGCCCCAGCTCTCTTGGCTTCCCTGCAGTAATCAGCACTTCTGACACTGGGTTACAAGAGGAGTGGACAAAATTTACCAGTGTCATGGCTTGAACAGGACAGCAGGGATCCTGGTCCTGCTTTCGCACAAATGACCTCTCTAACTGTCAGCATTGGGTCCAGCCCTCAGGAAAACAGCAGCCTTCCTTGGAGTATCCCCCACCTCCTCCTCTGCAGAAGAGCGGTGCGGCACCTTCCTCCTTTCTAAAGTGTCCTGAGACAGACGGATGTTCAAGCCATATGTAAGAGCTTGTTGTCCTTGGCTCCAGGTTGTTCCAGGAAGCAGGCCAGCACCCGGAGAAGTCAGCAGAAAGGCTCCCGGCAGCTTCAGCAGAGCAGTGATGCTCTGAGAGGTGTGCTCACCATGTGAAACACCCCGTGCCGGGTCTAGGGCTGATTTACATCCAATAATCCCCACTGACTTCCACAGAGCTCTGCCATGTTGCTCTATGTGAGGATGCAACCCAGAAGCCAACAGACCTCAGGAGTGTGCTTTCCTTTCCAATGCAAAGCAGTCTCTCAAGTAGCCCATGCCTCAGCACAAAAACTGTACCTTCAAAGCTACCTGGTTTTGCTGCTCGCTGCCATTTGACCCTAATCAGAGCTTGGGAGCTCTTGTTGTTTGGCTTAATTGCCAAGCCCCCCTCCAAAGGGTCCTTTGCCTGTGACTGCTGGAAGGAGAGAAGCTCATTTGTGTAGCTGGCAGAACATAATCTCAATAATGCTGCTAATGTGCTGTGTAATTGCAGGCAGCCGTGCAGGTAGCTGTGGCCAGGAGGAACACTTGTCCCCGAAGGGTCAGGGCTTTAGAAAGCTCTGTGTCATAGAAAGCTAGAAAAAGAGTGTGAAGCACAAATGTCCTGTTTTACATGTAGAGTGATGTATAAATAGCAGTGCTGGATTGGCTTCAGGGGTCTCACTGAAGGTTTTCAAGCTTTCCGTTGCTCCCAGGAGCTTGCTCCATCTTGAAATCCATCTCTGTTTCCCTGCAACCCAGAGGGGTGAGGTTTGCTGTTGCTCTGGTATCTCCCAGCTGCTCTGCACTGCCTCGGAGCCGGGAGCAGAGATCCGTGCCCAGCCACGTCTCAGCAGCGCAGAGCACAGCACACGCCCAGAGCTGGTGTCCTGAGGGCTTTGCTGCAGACCACAACCAATTCCAGGCATTGCTTATCCACCAAAAACCTCTCTGTTGCAATGCTGATCTTTTCATGGTGTGTGTCAGCTGCTTTTTCCAGAGGAGAAAAGAAAACAACAACTCTTTGCTTGTGACAGGGGACACCTGGAGAAAGTGCTGGCTTTGACTTCTTGGCATCTCTAGGCTGGACTTATGCGTACAGATCCCAGCGGATTAGGTGTCCTCAGAGCCACAGCAGCTGAAACAGGCAACCTGTGCTAAAGACCTGATTTTTCAAAGCCTTTCCTTTAACCCTTAAATTATCACCTTGGACTGCAAACGTCTCCTTTCCAAGTGGGAAAGCAACTGATTAGGAGATCATGGCAAAATAAATGAAGAATAAATTAAAATTTGGTTGTAAGCCACATAAAATGTAAGCTGTTTGGGTTTAGCCTGCTTGTAGCTCTTTTCATGATTAAAAAGAAATAATTTATAACATATGCAACAAAGCTGGAGGCCCAAGAAGTATTATTTCCTCTTTATTCACTTTGTCTGTACTTGTGGAGTCCTTCCAACATGTAGGTAACTCAGGTTTGATTCTCCCTGGGGAGAGAAACTGTGATCTGAGTGCATTTCTCCTTCTCCTGGGAAGGAGCTGGTTACGGACTGGGATGCTCTTAGGCATGACTTAATCACTGGGATGTTTAATGACGGCGGGACTGACTTCAGCCTGGTGCTGGGGAGCCCCAGGGAAATGGAGCCAAACAGCCTGAAGTGCCACCACGATGTGGAAAAATGCTGCTGCTGTCTGAATTATCCCTTCAGTGCCCCTGTGACATTGTTGAAATCACCAAAAGGGGCTGAGCTCAGGCCTCCTGCAGCAGCACCTGATTGCAGGGCTCTGTTTTCTACACTTAGGGCATCTTTTATTCATAACCCAAGTACGTGCCCCCACAGAACAAGAGATTTGATGAGTGTGTCCTCTAATGGCAAAAACCCAGGGGAAAAACCCCACCACCCCCTCAAAAAAAATACCAACCCAATGACAAAACAAACAAACAAACAAAAAACCAAAGAAAAACAAAATTCCAGAGATGCAGAGGAACTTTCCTCCCCCCAGCTCTAAAGTCACTGATGCTCAGCAAGTCGCCCTGGGAGGTCTGTGAGCACGCTACGGAGCTACGAATTCAAATCCAGGATGGTCACGGTGCTACCATGTGGTGCTGTCAGAGCCAGGGATGGGTTTGGGAGGTCTCAGCTTGCCCTGAGACAGGGATGGGCATCTCCAAGAGAACCTGGCCCTGCCCGTGCCCTTGCCAAGAGCAGAGACGTTAAGGACTGATTAAGCTGGGAAGACAGAGGTCTGCATATGCAACATGACTTCCTCCCTTCAGCAGCCGAGAATGAAAAATGAATGCATTTACTAGCTATGTTGCCCTGGGCAATTGATATTTCAGTCTCTAAGGCTCTTGGGCACAGGCAATTTTCACAGTCAGTTAAAAAACCGGTTCATCTCAGTGACTTTGCACGAGTGTCTTAACAGCGGGGCTTGTTCTGCCTCTGCTCTACCCTGCTCCTGACAGGGGAAAGGGTTAAAACCCAGCACCACCGCAGCGAGCGGCCCATCAATGGCAGTTTTAAAGCCATTGCTCTCAGCAGTGTTGAGTCCTGCTTTATGAGGTGGGGAATGCAGCCAAACAGCCTGAAATGCCATTAGGATGGGGGGCGAGGGCAGGGAGGGGGGAACAGGGGACACAAAAGCGAACAAATACTGTTGCGTTGATTTAATTTCTCCTGGACTTCCAAAGGTCTTGCCATTATTCACTGTCATGCTTCACCTCCTGTCTGTTAGCCCCAAATGAGAGCCTGGGAGCTCGCACAATTAATCACAGCAGTATGTCAAGGTGCTGACGGCCAGTGACAGGGCCAGCCACGGAGGGAGGGATGCTCTGGAGGGGGGAGCAGGGGTTGCGAAGGTCGGGTTCAAGGCTTGCCCTTCTGAGAAGCTTTTATGCCGTGCAAAAGTTGTGTTGCTGTTAACCAAATGACCTTCCCAGAGCAGATAAAAGCTCGTCATGAGAGCCTCGGCCACTGCAGAGCTGTCCCTGTCCAGGGGATGTTTATTCCCCTCAGGCACCTTTATGTTGCTGCAGACAGGGACTAGACTGCAGGTTGTTGCCCACTCCAAAGTGCTGCAGACAGAGCTAAAGCTATTTTCCCTGGCAGGGTAAAGTCCTCAGCTCTGATCTGCAGCGTGTGACAGGTTGTCACGCACCCAGGGTTTGGTGCGGGGCTTGGGAACATTGCAAGGTAAGGAAGGAAGTACCTTGATTTCCAAAACTAGAAGTTAAGTAGGTATCTCCATGAGACGCAGCAGTGCTCAGCAGGGCATGAGAGCCCTCTATGTTGTTTAAAAGCTATCATTGCACTGTCTCTGATGCATGCTTTATGGCGCAGAAATAGCGAGGAGATCCTCAGACTGCCGCATTTCAGTACCCCCTCTGCTACGTGGCAGCTGGATGTTATTTAGCAAGTCATGCTGTTCCTGTGCCTCAGATTCCCCAGCACAGTAGGGATGATGATAGTGACTTACCTTGGCCCTTAGTCCCAGAGTTAGGGACTGAAAAGGCAGTTTGAGCTCTTTGCTCCTTGACTCCAACACACACCTTTGCAGGGCACTCCATGACCAGACAGACAGCGAAATGTCACTCACTGTTTGCTCAGCACGCTGGGCTATGGAAATCTCAGAACAGCCTTTTAACCTTCCCTCCAGCCCAATCTGGCAAAGAGGGAATAGACAAACAAAAATGCCCTTTAATCTAACTTCTCCCGCAAGCCGGACGACTGTGTCTGTATGCATATAGCCCACATCAACATACTTTGGGTTGAGTTCCCATTCCCTAATCACTGACAAATGCTGTGCAAAGCACTGGAGAATCAATAGGTCCTGACCCAGGGACCTTATATCCTCAGGGGTCAACCCGTCTGTGACAGGTCTGAGACCCTGAGAGCGTGGAAACCCCGAGATATGCCAGATGTTACAGGCACTTGGGGTATTCCAAGACCTTGTATAAATTTAACCCATGTCATATGTATCCGTATGGGGCTCAGGGGAAATCCCAGGGCTAAAATTGCGGACGGGGATAATTAATGTTAATCCCGGTTAAGTTGGCAAGTCTAGAGACGGCTCTGTGACCAGCTGGGACCAATGTCGGTATGCTTTAATCTGAACTGGTGGGGTGAGGCTGAACCACCAAGGGACCTCCAGCTCTCAGGAGTTTTATATGCTTCAAGTTTTTGGTAGAGCGCTTGGGAATATTTCAAAGGAAGGCAGTAGCTTGATTTCTCAAGCTAGAAATTAAGTTGGTATCACAGGCAATTTATCATGCCCAGGAAACTGCAGGGAGAATGTAGATATGGCACGCACCATCCTTCTAGGTCTCATCTCCTCCTCACACGGTCTGGGAGGGCTGGGAAGTTCCCCAAATGGAAAGCTTAGTGTGCTGAGGTAATGGAGAGCTTTGGAGAGAAACACAGAGTTTCAGCGTTGGTCGGGAATTTAGGCTGAGGATTTTGAAGCTAATCATAAGGATGGTTCAGAGGAGCAGGCTTAGGTCTCCAGAGTCTCCCCTGATGCTCTTGGAAATCTCAGCTTTGCTCTGGAAATCTGGACCATGCAATGCATTTTTCACAAGATTAATTGCTCACCTCAGAAATACTAGAGCTGTTTCTCCTGTGATATTTTGCCTCTTTGCTTCTTAATTTTTCAGAGAGCAGTTTCCGGATTCTTACCATGAAGCAGCTGCATCCGCAGTTGAATTTTGAAGACAACGTCTCAACTTGGTTCATTTTATCCATCTGCCTCACTTATGCTTATCTGAATTCCTCCTCCTTAGCAGGGGAACACTAGACGTGATGTATGCCAAGTGCAGCTGTATCTTTTTCATTTTGGGTTAGTCCTAAGGCCAGCTCAGATCCCTTGCTTTCTGCAGGATGACTTGCCTGGGCAGGGCTGCTGCAGTGTGCAGAAGGGACGTGCAACACCTCTCCAATTGCCATAGCAACACAGAGCAAAACAGGTGGCAGGTTGGTTTGGAAGAGGACAAAAAATATAGAAATGAAGGTGAAAGGTTGCCTGAGCAACGCCCTTACTGCAAGAACAAGAGCCTTTTGCATCTGCTCGCCAGAGCAGACTGTTCTTCCTCTGATTTTCTTCACCTCTCAGCCAAAGAAAATGAAAAAGCAGTACAAATCTGCTGGATGATCCTTCTGAGCATCACTGTTGGCTCTGACCTCCTCCTTGACCTTGACTCAGGCAAGTGGCATCTTGGTGTCTTTGCCCGTTGCATTAAGTCCCATTTCCCTTCTTTCCTTTTCTGCCTCAGATATTTTGGCCTCATCTCCCACTCCCACGTATTTAAGACCATACAGGTATTTAAGGTTGGATCTTCAGCTAAAGTAAATCAAATAGTTTAGAAATCACCTTATGACAATTCAGATTTTACCCACACACCCTACTTTTAGGTCAGCCGTTTCTTCTGAAGTTGCCTGACTTTCAGGGGTATTTTCTGTGTGAACCAAACCTCCCTGTGCTCCAGCTCAGGTTTAATTTGAGCCTTACCCTTCCGTGGAGTTGCCTTTTGCTGTCTAGCAGCCTTCAAAAAACCCAACAGCTTAATTTAGCTGGAAACAGGTGGGATTTGGAGGTGGAATTCATGCACTTTGCAAAAACTCTACACTTAGTGATCTTCTTTGAAAATGAGTAGATATTCCCAATTTATAAGCCTCTGCCTGAAATCTCTAGTTTGGCAGCTGTCAGCTTCTCTTCTGCAGGATTCAAAGAAGACCTGTTGATTCAAACAGTGTCTCTGGCATCATTGATCCCACTTTATTCATGGGACAGCGGAACTGCAACAAGGTAGAAAACCACAAAAAACCCCAGCCAAGGGAGTGCTGCAGTGCCTGAGCAGAAACCACATGGGCATGACAGATCACTTCATGGCGCGGTAGAAAAAGTAGCACTAAATGAGAGACGCCATCAGCCAGGAAGAAAACATCACATTTTTCACAGAAATTGTTTGAATTCCTTAAAAGTACAGTAAAAAATACGATGAAGACAAAGGGAATATAAAACATTCCCGGATGATATAAAAATTATTCATTTGCTGTTGTTCTAGTTGCTCGCCAAAGTAGAGCAACTTTGTTAGGTGAGAGTTACTTGTGCTGTTCATGCTCTACTGTACAAGCTGGGTGCCATGTGTTTACTTGGTATTAATTTGTGCAGAAAGTATTTTAACTAGAAGTTCTTCTTTGCGAGCTGAAGAATTTTTTTTTTCCATGTTAAAAGGGAAAAGGATCCTGAATTCTGTTGACAGATGTAATAGAGGAGAAGGAATGTCAGACACAGAGCTGAATAATCCTCCATCCATCTCTAGAATTTGAAGGGAACCTAACTAGGATATTGGCATTAGGGGATTTGTGAAATTCACAGCCACAGAAGGCAAATTAATTTGTCAACTATGAAAATGTTCAGAACTATTTCCACTTAAATTCTCTGCTTTTTCTGCCAAAAACCTTCATTTCAGGAATGTGATGGATTTATTGACAGTCTTTTAGAGAGACTTTTCAAAAAAAACAAAAGACATCCTTCATAAAAAACCCCCAAACAACCCAGCCCTAAACACAGAGCCCAGCTCTCCAACGTCCTCGTGTGCTCACCTCGGAAAACGAGGACATTCCTCACACTGCTGAGTCTCCCAGCAGCACCGAAAGCAGCCTGAGCTCATCGTGCATAAACACAGACCGCAACGTCTTATCTCCTGATGGGTGTCCAACCCGTAATTACAGGTTGAGCTACAACATAGCTTTGCAAAAGCTGCCCTGTCTGGATTTAAGGATTTCAAGGGATGCAGATACCACTGTATCTCCTGGTAATCGCTTCTGATGCTTAATTACCTTCCCTGTTGAGACCTCGCTCTGCTGGCAGGATTTGTCTGGGGTGCCCTGCTGGCAGGCTGCTGTGCGGGTGCGGGCTGCCGAGCCGTTAAGGACAGGGTTCAACTCCAGATTAGGACACCCATGTTTAGGTGTCTGGACATGGGTGGCTACATATGTTTATATGTCCAAGCTCCCGTTGTGGTCAGTGCAGGCTTCTCAGTATAGCCCTTGGAGTCTGTTTTCCCTCTCCTTATCTAACTGCTTTTTGGCAAGGCCTCCACGTGTACATTTTGGCTTTTTAAAATAACATTTTGCAAACACACCACCTTCTGCTGTCTTACGAACTCTCTGTAGTTCACAGACCACAGGTGGACTAAACCAGTCCCAGACAGGTTTAGGCATCATTCCCATGTTAAAGCTTTTCTTTCAGTACCCCCAGCAAATGCTTCTCGCACAGAAGATGAGAGACCGTTAAATATACAGTCAAATTTTTGGCTGGCTGTGCTCATGATAGCCTTTGCTTTGATGGCCCCTTAAAAGTGTTTCTGTGGTCTAACACACCCCCACCTTCCCCTGTGTATGACCATGAAATCTCAGCCAAATTACAGTGCGATCCTTTGTCTTGGTTTCAATTCCTATAAAGATTAGCCATGCGTTATTTCTTTCTCTTTTTTTTGGGGGGGAGAGGGGGGCTGTAATGCATTATTATCAGATTAGTATGCTAATTTATACTACAAAGAAATTAAAGCATTTGCTGTGGCGTTAAGTTATTACTTTAGATATAAATCCCTTGTGGCAACATATAGTAACTCTCCATTTTAATGCCAGGCTCAGAGATGTGCAAGCGACAAATGATGTCCCCAGCACGGAATTTTTAGGGACAAATTCAGTCAGTTTTCATGGTGTCTGGGTGATGTTTTTAATCAATGTGGGAAACAGCAGGATGCACCTTTTTTAATTGTTTCCAGTCATCTGGCTTTAGCGACATCCTTTTGGTCAACAGATATGAAACCAGCCAAAGAGACCCATTAGACACAGAAGCTGGGCAAGCTGGTCCTGCCGAAGTGAGTTGAATGGCAAAGAAAGGGTGACCAGGGGATGAGAAGGGTGAAAGGATGAAACCCTGCGAAGAGGGGAGGCTGAGCCGAGGACAGGTCTGTTCCAGGCCTAGAGCAGCCAAGGAGCTTCCTTGCTCCTGGCATGTCTGTTCTGTAGGGAAGTTAGAAACCACCCTCCTTGCTGAGCTCCATGGGACTCCAGAACTCCTTTCAACTACTCTTTGCTAAAGATAAAAATCAGTCCTAATCACTCTCATAAGGCATTAAGCTAGGAAGCAGTCTTCAGGAGCGATATGCATTCCTTGGGTGAGCGCAAATACCCAGTTTAGCACCCTTGGTGTGGGGATGGGACTGAGGGGTGCTCTGATGAGAGGGGTAAAAGGCACAGTAAGCCATGGTGGTGCCCCCCAGGAGAGGCAGCAAAGCCATTTTCAGCAGAGGTGTTTCCTATCGGAAAAATCTGACACTGCCATCATTTGAAAACCTCAAAAATATTGACTGCAAAGAAATTTTCACCCAGGAAAGCACAAAAATGAATAGTTTCAACTTCTTCATTTCCTTCCCATAACATATAGACATTTTTTCAACATTACTCAAACATTTGCTCTCCTAAGATAAAGCCTATTCTTATTAAAAACTGAGACTTCAGATTTTAGGCTGGAACCTGGGATGGATTTGGCCAGGTACAAGATAATATTTCCACAATGTGACAGCAACATTTTTAGAACTTTCTCTGCCTCAGGGAATTTTTAAACTTGGGCTGTTGGGTTTTGGATTTGGACAGAAAAAGGGGCTCAGAATGTCAGACCTTCTAATGGAAGAGAAAGGCTGGTTTTCCGCCAGTGCCGATAAATGGGCTGGTTCAGATCTCAGCTTCGAACAGGCTGATGTTGCCATCTGTTTTTGTGAAGATCTAAGCCCAGAGCGGTCCCAGGGCTGGAGCGGTGCATGATGGATGAAAGCACAGCTCCCCTCCTTCCCTCATCACCATCCCTTGTACAGCTTTAGTTTTCTGAGCTTTTAAGTAGGGAACCGGAGGGATTTTTAGGTCACTTACACCATTAGACCCAGAAGATCACCCCCCTGGCCAGGCAGTGCCTTTGTGCTATGTATTGAACAAAACAACTGCAGTGTGAATGGGAAAACGGCATTGGTAGGATGGAAAGGGCCGCCCAGGTTGGGATGTCAGCGGCTGGGCAAGCCCCTGGTGCTCAGTCACAGTCACAGACATCCGCGTTTCTCCCAAAGATCTCAAAGTGCTTCCTAAACACCAGTGGCTCAATTATCCCTTCAGCTGCCTCTGGCTTAAATGTGAGGTGCAGGCACACGACAGACAAAAAATCATGTCCTGCTTAATTACACTTTTCGCTGTCCTTGTGAAGGAGGCAAGAGATAATTGCTACTCTCAACTGAAGGAGGGTTTTGAACACGGGGAGGAGGCCAAAGTGTGGAAAGCTGATGTTGAATGTTCTGTATTTAAATTCCTAATTCTACATCATTAAAGGTGGAGTGGAGAAAAAATCTTTATGGACCCCTCCACCCCAGTGGGAGAACTTTGTGCCTTGCCCCCCCCCCCCAGAGATCAGGCTCAAATACTTCACGATCCACAGTTATGTCCTCCAAAGTTGAACACTTAGCTTGGAAAGCTCTGATTTTCACAAGTAAGTCAATAGCAGAGAGATATAAAAGAAGACGGGCGACTGAATGGGACCCCTCGGGTCACTGGATGCCCCGCTCGCAGGTACGCAGGCAGCCTTGGGGCAGGTACTTTGTCCACAGTATCTCACGGGAGCCTTGTTTTCTAGCCACCCCAGTTTGGAGCTGAACACCAGGCAGTACAGAGCTTGAGAGACGAGCATGTGTGCCAGCACCCGCCGAGGGAGGACAGGATTAGCATGTTCCCCAGTGCTTCAGTAATCCCCGAGCTGTCAGAGATGCTGAGGTTCTCACCCGGGAAAGTGTCTTTCAGTTCGCGTCTTGCAGAACTTAAAACAGCAGCCCTGAAAGGCTGTTTTCCACCAGCATTCAGATGCAGAACAACACTCCCATTATTTCCATCCACAGCACCAGGCTGTCACCCCCGTCTTTAATTGCTAATTATGTTTTCATTATATTTACAGCATTAAATTTTTTTTAGTGATTATCGGTCAGAGCTGATTTGCATAGGCATTTGGATGAATTATTTTATCAGAAATCAACATGCACTGCCAGAGAGTTTGCTCACGCCTGTATTTTCCTCAAAGAAAGGAACAGAAACAGCTAATTGTTTTCAATCCATCAGCCTTGGAAACCAGTGCTTCGTGCAGGAAATGACAGCAGCTCTTCGCCAGCAGACTTGTAACCAGCTCCTCCGGCTGCAGTTTGCTGTGGTGTCTAAAGCAGCGCAGGGAGGTGCATGAGGGACTCCTTTAGTTAGGTTCGGGTGATTCCCTGTTGATGTTTATGTTGCACAGTCCTGAGATCTAATATGGGGTGACCATAAAAAAGGATTGACCCTGCTTTTGGATTCACAGACTGCTTCCCAGCATCAGCCACCGACCGGTGTGGTGCTGTGGTCCCGTTCCTTTGACCCTACAAGCCCCCAGGGGATTTAAAATATTTCTAGTGTCTTTGTTGATTCATCACAGGCTTCCTTTTGCCATCACAAACTGCTTCGGGATGCGAGGTCTCTAAGTCTTGCTCCTGATTGAGCCTCTTAGCCAGCGTCCTCAGCTAGCCCCAGCAGAGCCTGCTCCAGGTCCTGGTCCAGACTCTGCCCTGTTATTATCCAGCCTTCACCCTGGTACTGATTTCATTCTCTGTTTTTCAAGTTTTAGGGGGATTTAAGAGGAGCTTTTCTCTCCTTGTTTTGCCAGGGATGTTTCAAAAACACAGAAGTGAGATACTTTGTGATTTTATCTTGCTAGGACATCCATCCCAGCCCAGCATCATCCTTGGCTGCAGTGCAAATAGCCTTGAAAAGCCTGTCTGTAGCACCCTGGTCTGCCTTGGCAGCTCTCTCTGATGGGAGCCGTTTCAGACTGGGGGCTGGAAGACCTTCGATAGTGCTCTAGTGTCAGAAAAGTGAAGGGAAACTCCTGATCTCTGAAATAATTTGAATTTTTGGAAACATGCAATTTATGCTCTCTGGGAGCATTTTTTGTGCACTACAAGCTAAAACACAGATGTCCTAAAGGCATGGCTGGCCATGCTTTAAAATCTCTACCCCCCATTAAATGTCAGGTGTTGAAAGAAGAGGAGTAAACACCCACCTCCTCCAAAAATCAAAGCATCTTCCCTGAGACACTTGTTCTGCCATATAGAGAAGCTTTTCATACAAATACCACGGAAAAGCTTTGAATGTCAAATGATAACAAGAATTTCCTAGATGGGGGCAGCCACAAACTGTCAATAGCACTGGGGCACTTTCGCTTTTTCATGTAGATATATAAAAACTCCTATAACCTTTTTTATACAGAGGAAAAGTGTGTTTCCATCAGGACTAAAAAGGGGAAGTTTTCCAGAGAAGTGGAGCAATTATAGCTTGCCTTGTCTATCTTCATATGTTTTATCATCTGCTGTTAGCCTGCTGCTACACAACGGGGGAGATAACATGATTTCCCCAAGGGATTTTCATTATTTGTGCAAATACAAGTGTATAAGCAGCTGCATCAGAGGTGGAGGGGTGGGGACAGAAAGGGCTTTAACTGACAATAATTTCACCTTTTGGTTCACATTCAGCCATTGAAACTGTCATGCTGGGAGAAGAAAAGCAAATCGCTGTGAGCCAGGAGGAGTGGGCTGCAAACCTGTCGAGAGCTGGGGCGTTTTGCTGGTGGCAAAGTGTGAGGCTGGGAGACAGAGCTGGGCTCTTAGAGATGAAGGACAAATTGCCTCCCACTTCCAGGCTTGGGAATACCTTCCTGCAGTAGGTGCTTTCAGGTATGCAGTTATAAAAGAGCTAAATGATAGTTTTATCACTATTTTTAATGCTACCTACTGAGCAGCTGTGCAGCACTGCCTGCCTTCCAAGGCCAGGGAAGCCCAGCGTTCTTGTGATGTTAAAAGTCTCTTTACATTTCTGTGCCATGCTCATTTGGGGACAGACCAGCAAATGCCTGAAAGGGGAGCATATGCAATGTCCTGCCTGCGGTTGATGGAGTTGACTAAGCATAAAATCCACGCATTTAAAAGACAAATCCAGCCCACGGTCCTAACATAGGATTTCCATGATGCGAAAGACCGCTTGGGGATTGAGCAAATGGGAAATGGAGAGCACAGGTCTTACCATTCTCACTACTGCCAGCTCCTGTAACGCTACGTTGGGGCTGAATTTATATCACAGCCCCTGGGGTCCCAAGCGTGACAGCACCCCTCGTAGCACCCCTTTGCCAAGCTGTGCCTGGGCCGGCTTATAACCCAGTAATACAGTACTGGTATTGCTAGTCACGGGCCTCGTTATTATTGTGAGCACCAGGCAGCGGCACGGAGAGCGCACGCCGCAGCTCGTTGCGGCTCCCGACACTGGTTATTTTCGCTGAGGCTACGGGAGGCAGGATGGGTGAGTGCCAAAGCAAACGTCTGCACCTCCCCGCGTGCTGGCTGGGAGCTGGCTGCTCTCACCAGCGCAGCTGTAACCCTCTTCCAGCAAGTCTGTGGATGTCCTGCTTGTGAAGCCTTGTTTGAAAGCCTAGGCGGGCGCTGGGCGATCGCAGCCAGGAGGAGCCGGGGGCTGGATCGTGGCTGCCAAAGGTGCGGGGAGGGAGGGCTTGTCCCATGCGTGGTAATGGGGAAACGGAAGAGATGCAATTGCAGATAAAGGTGCTAAGAGAGGTGTCTCCAAGGTACATGCCCAAGACTGAATGAATCTCAGACTTCTTCAGCTGCAATCAGGGGAGAGAAATGCAGGAGCGATTCTGCCACCTCCTCCTGCTACCGCCTGCTCCTTCCACACCCTCCCCTTGTGCGAGCATGTGCATGGTCAGTGCAACCTCCTGGTGAGCCAGGGAGCTGGTCTGCATTAAACCCACAATCCACAAAAAGCAACGGGTTCCCTCCCAGCAAAATGTTTTCCCTGGTGTAACTCATCGCACAGCTTGAGCTAAATCAGGGTGGGCACAGCAATCTGGGCAACACTGGCGAGGTTTAAGCGTTTCAAGTATTTGTGAATCTATAGCAGGAGACACTGAACGCCCTGTAGGGCTGGAGCCAGCAGTTAAGGAGCTCTCCCTGACAGCCCCTTCTGAGCACAGCTGTGGAGGCACAAGCTGCCAACGGCAGGGTCTGCCTGGCCAGCCTGAACCCGGTGGGGTCAGAGGCACACTGAGACCAGCACAACATGAAAAGAGATGCAAAAGTGCGAGCAGTATAAAATGGTTAAAAAGTGGGAATGCATGTTTTTAAAAAAGATTTTTAATAATCAAAGAAAGAAGCCATAAACTCAGCCCCTGTGGCCCCTCCTGTCCCACGGCAAGGGTTTTTCTGCTCCCTTCCTACAAAACCCTCCCTTTGAGGAGAAGGGGTGCCTGGCTTTGCTGGTGGGGCCACAGCATTCGCGCAGAACCCATCTGGTGGGGCCAGAGCTGCAGGGCCAAAAGCGGGAGCGCTGGCCGTCCAGGCAGCATCCCCTGCCGGCTTCAGGAAAGAGCAGCTCTGCATTCGGGGAGGAGACAGGGCATGGTGTGCGTTGTCTGCCTGCATCTCCCGGCAAGCGCCACTCCTCTAGGAAGCTCAGAGGAGCTGGGAGGATTTGCAAAGCCCCCAGTTCCCAGTGAACACTCGCTGTGAGCCCCACTGCGATGCCGTGGGAATGCGCTGTGGCAGCTTGGGAAAGCCGTGATGCGCCTTAGAGTCCCTTGACAAACCCGCCGGACAAGTCAATTAGGTTTTATTCTCTTCTAAATCGGCTCCTACAATGTATTCACCAGCTGATTAGTGTCACTTTCTCTCGCTGCCTGGCAGCTCCAGGGTGCTCCCAGTGAGATGACTTCTAGCTGGAAATGCACTCTCCGGTGCTGGATCAGGCTTTTGTAGCACGGCGGGCTCATCCACGAAGACACTGGTTAACCTATAACACAGGACAATTCAACAGCTCCTCCGTGAGAGGATGCTTCACTGACAGGGAGTCAGTTCCAGCCCAGAATAATCTTTCCCATTAGAAATGGGATTAGTTGTGTGAAAAATTACCCCCCTTTCCTCTACTGGTCATGTTCTCTATTCTGTTCTGTCCTTACACTGCCTGTGTGCTTGGACATTAGCAAATGCATCTTCTCTGACAGAGGGATTTTCTTTTTGGTGTTTATTGCCACAACCGATTAGACTCGCTGTAATGTTAAACCCGGCACAGGCCTCTGTGCCCCATCCCTTAGGTAGCTGCTGTAACTCTGAGAGTGGGAACTGATCTGGATATTGGGGCAGCGAGCCCAGTTGCTCTCTGTTGCTCTCTCTCTCCCTAACACCCTCGCGGCCCTGGGGACGGTCAGGCTCATCAGACTACCCGAACATCTCGCTCAGCCTCTGGGCTTATCCTCACTGCGTCACCTTCCTGCCATACTAACCTCACATCGACATCAGCAGGCCCCTTTCCCACAGGGGGCTGCAGGCTTTGCATGCACAGCTGGCTTTAGTGATTGCAAAGAGCCCTGCACGGGCATCCTGCAGTGCTCTGCTCTTGTGTGTTCTCTGCCCAGCTCAGGATTTGGTCTGTCCCTTCCCCACTGCACTGCCAGCACTGCTGCTCTCTGCTCTCACATCAGCTCATCTGCTTCTTTCCTTCCCTGCCCTGGCTTGCAGATCCGGGCGGCTGGAGGTCTGCCCCGATGGCCTGCAAGAGTCCCTGCTCGGCTGATGAGCTGAGCTGTCTGCTGCTCCTGCCCGGGGACCGGAGCTGCGAGGGGGCCCCAGCTTGCCCCGACGCGGATTTACAGACTGGGCTCCCGAGCAGGGGAGACCATGGCCCTGAGCCCCAGGCAGACCCCTTACGCCCCGGGGGCTCTGCCAGCTACCGAGTCCCCTCCTCCCCATTAGTGAAAGAATTACCCTGCCAGAGAGCCAGCTTGTTATTTTTCTTGGCGTTGCTTTTTGGCCTCCTGGATTGGACTATAGATTTTCTTTGTTCTTGTGTTGTTTTTTTCACCTTCCACCTTCTTGGATAGCTAAAAATAACACATTTCCTCCTCGTTAGCAGCCAGCAGCTCTGCTTCATTGTTCTTAGAGGTATCCCTGCATATCTCTGCTGGTTTCATAAACTTCGGTGTCGCAGTTGAGCACTGGTTGTTCTCTCCCTAATTGTAAGGCAACAAGAAGCCACAGCTCAGCCAAAAGGTTTTATTAAAGAATAAAAACAGCCAGGAAGCAATCTACACGAGCCAATAAAATGGCACCCCATGTCCCCGAACTAGCAAGCACATGGAGTTACTCTTAAACTAGTATTTTATTTGGAAAAGAAATCAACCTTGACCCAGTGCAGTCCATAAAATTAATCAGGCACAATATGCCCCATGCAGAATTGCAGTCCCTACAACGCAGAAGCTGAAGGAAAGTCATCACGGTAGGCATTTAAACCCCTCATAGCACATCAGCGTGACACATCCCACGACACATCACAACCCACAAAACAGCGAGGGCACTAGCTGTGTGTGCATGGCTGGGCAGGTACCCGGCACCTTTGATTCTCTTTGCGTCCCATGGGTTGGCGCTACCCAGGGACGTTCTGAAAGCAGAAAAGGGTTTGAGTCCAGTGGCTCTTCCTGCGATGCTAAAGTATGAGTATGAAGTTTGTGGGGCAGCGTGTGGTGGACAATAAGCAGGTTAGGACCTTCCTTTGTCTTCTCACATCCAGGCAAACCCCAGCTCAGCTTTCCAGGGCTTTGGACCCAGCCCTGCCTTGCTGTGCTAAGCGGGGATAGGCAGCTAACCCCAGCGCAGGCAGCTCGCCCGCTCTGCCTGCGATCCGCTTGGAACAGCCCAGCAGCAGTCATTGGGGAGCTTGTTAATTACCTTCAGCCTCAGATATTTACATCCTACATTTCAATTTTGCTAACTTCGGCCTCCAGCCGTTGGATTCATCAGGCTTTTGTCTGCCAGATGAAAGCATCTCCTGCTATCAGTTACCTTTTCCCTCTATTGGTAATTACAGACCACAACAAACGGCTGTTGAACCTCGTCTTCAACAAACCACAGACTCTTTCTGTTAAGTCTGTTCTTCCCAGGGATGTTTTCTTTTTCCCAGCTCCCAGCCTCTCCGGGCAGCTCATCTCTGCCTTGGTGGGCAGCCTTCGCCATGGGCCTCACCAGCACCGAGTCCTGCGGTGGGACGGTGGCTTCAATGCTGGACTGGGTCTGCTGGGGACACCGAGCACAGGGTTTCTGGGCTGGCAATCTCAGCAGCGGCCCATGCACATGGGAGGGATGTGCCCCACCTCTGGCTGCTCATTTTTCTTCCATGCATCCCTCTGCTGTGCCCCAGGCATCACTTTGCCGAACCCGAGCAGGGAACAGAGCCAGCTATAGAAAACAGCCACCCAAATTTTAAAGTTTCTCATTCCATTGCAATACATGGCTTCGCCTGTACAAATAAAATGGAGATAAAATAAAATCATCATGGGGTGGGAAAGAGCCAAATGCAGCAGGGAGAAGGGCTAAGGCTGTGCCGTGCTGCCCAGGCCCTGCTCAGCCAGCCCTCTCAGCGATGCTCTAGGAGCATCATCTCACCCCTGTGAGGGAAGGCAGAGAAATGGGGATTTGCCGCATGTCATCTCTTCCAGCGCGAGGTTAGAGGACGTGAATGATGTTAGCAGGGAGGCAGCTCTTCCTTCACCATGGAGCTGGGCTGTGGGACTCCTTGCTGCAGGAGCACGCTGCGAGTTTACAATGGTAAAGGGGGCAAGTGCATGGCGGGAACCCACTGAGGGGTCATAACTACATAGAAACCACTTCTGAGCTGTAAATGCTCAAAGGTCGAGGTGGTATTAAAGGAGGGGAGTGGGATATATGTTTGCTTTCTTATACCCCTGCCCTGATGTTCCCTGTTGTCCTGTCTGAGACTGGGACATGCAGGCTGACCTTGTGCGGCTCTTCACTTCTCACAGTGCCTGAGAAGCGACTTACTCTTTCCTTCTATGCCTTTCCTTTCCAGCCTGGATTTGCTCATTTCCTACTTTCTCTGGGGCAGGTCTCAACGTGTGTCGGGCAGCATCCGGGCTGCAGGGAGCCAGCAGCATGGGTGGGTGTCTCCGGAATGCAGATCAGACTAAATGGGCCTTTGAAAGGTGTCACGACAAGGTGTGATTTTTCGGATAGATTCCTTGGCAATATTTCCTCTGTCTTGAAGTGCAGCAACCTCTCATTTAAATATTTTAAACAAACTGGCTGGCAAATCTGATTCTTCTCCCTGATGGATTACAGAGCACATGCAGACACCATTCGCATCTCTAAGTGCTGCCATTAATGATGGTGCCAGTATTTGTGTAAACGCTGCACACATAATGTAATTGGTTTAACAGAGGCAGTTTATAGGCCTTGCTTGAATGGAAGGAGATGAAAGTTGCCAATGTGAGGAATGACTTGGGATATCAGTCCAGGCATATCTGTGGACAAAAGCAAGGGATGGCAGCAACTGTCAGCTTTAAATCGCTCGGCTGTTTCCCTGGCTGTCGCAAGATGACTCTTCACAACACGTTTCTTAACACGCTGCCGAATCTTGTTTTACCACTAACACCCCCCAGGCTTTCATTTCTTGTTTTCCATAAGTGGATTCCCAAGCTCTTTATGAGCCTTATTATGTTGCACATGGGGAAACTGAGGCATGGGGGCACGATCTAATTCCATCCAAGTCATGCAGTGACAAAGACGGGAGCAAAGCCCCCCCCAGACACGCGACCTGCCGTGTGCCCTGCCTGCCGGGGGACTCGCCGTGGCCCCTAGCAGAAGCAGTGTGCCCAGACCTGGGTCGCTGCCGCCAGACAGCAGGTCAGCAGCACCGGTGGGGATGAGAAGGGCTGAGGGGCCTCGTGGGGGAGGACTGCCATGAGAAGGCTGTGGGAAGGGGGGCTGCCAGCGAGCATCGGGGCTTGTACGTGTCCTTTCCTCTCACTGGAAAAGGAGGGACAGTAATGAAAATAATTGAGCAGGAAGTTTAAGTTAATGAGCACTTAATTCCTTCAGCATAATTAACATCTTTATAGCCTCATTTGCATTATTTCGCATATCTGCAGATAATAATCTGACATCGGGAAAGGGAAGGAAGGCATGGGGGGCTGCGTGGGCTGTTTGCTTGAGAGTGGATGGTCCCATGTGGCGGTTTTGGATGAGCCGCAGGGAACGTGCCCTTTCCCTCTCCCCCAGGCACTGAGTCCCGCTTCCCTGCTCACGGCTGCTCCCTGCCCGCCAGCCCACGCTAGCTCCGGCATTCCTGCATCTGCCTTTCAATTAGGAAATTCTCCTGAATCCTGGTGGCTCTGTTTAAGCTCTTGGCTTGTCCTCTCGTGCTAATTAGGAGATGGGCTGCATGTCGGGGATCAGGTGCTGGGAACACACGCTGTGCACAGGTCTAAGCATCAGACACACACTGCTAACCTTTGCAAGAAGCTTTTCTGCATGGAGGTTAGGTCTCATACCGAAACCCGCATCCCCCTTCCCCCCTATGGACACCATTTGTTGATCACAGTTGCTCTGTGTCTCAACTCAAATATGGGGTGACAAAGCAGGTGAGATGTGCTCTGCTGCCTGCCACTCTCCTGTCTCGGCTTTGGTTTTTAGAGGCTTGCACAGAGAGGAGCTCTGCAGCTTCCCCTCTCACTGGCTGAGTGTCCCAGCCACCACATCACCGTCTGAAAGCGTGACAAGCCTTCTTCACGCTCTCCGGTGCATTGACATTGAGAGTCATGGTGTGCCACATTCTGTCTTCTGCAGAAGGCTGAAATCTGAGCCACGCTGTGATCATGCTCATGTATAAGATCCCAGCATGTCTGGCTCTCTGGTCTGTAAAGAGCTCCAGGAAAGGAAAAGTTAAACTGGAAGAACTCACAGTGCAAATACGGCATTCACAGGGAGTGTTGAAGCACCGACAAAACTCACTGAGATGTTCAGCTTGTCCTGGAGCTTCAATGGTCTGGAGGATGTCTCTCTTGGTCTCTCTTGGAGACCTGCTCTAGCTCAGCAACTCCTGAACCTCATGCTCCAGCCAAGCTCTGTCAGCCCCAGCATGGCCTGAAGACCTCCAGGTGCCCTCATCCAACTTCTGGCTTACAAAGCACGAAGCCGACACGGCTCCATGGCCCAGTGACCGCTGGTCACGTCATGGGCAAACCAGCGCTTTCCTTTCCCTGCCATGCTGGGCAGTGTGATGGATATAAAGATTCCTTATGATCTGGAAAGCAATGTGTCTGCCTCTGCATCGCCTTGTGCTCGTGTGGCACTCAGTCCTAGCGCCGGGCTGGGTTACCTGCCCGCATTGCAACCTTGGTTAGACCTTCTTTGCCATTCTCAGCCCATCGGCTGTCTTGTTTACTCAGACTGTAGGTTCTTGGAGGCAGGGACTTACGTGTGGACTATACTTAGCGCGAGGGGTTTCAGGCTTGGCTGGGTTCTCTAATAGTAATGAATATTCCATTAATGAAAAACAAACTACTTGATTAAAAGAAAGCTATTTAGAATACAAAGTCAAAGTACTGCCAACTTTAATAGTTATCTCTCCAACCTTCAATCTGCCCCTAAAAATTTTCAAAATTAATAAATTTAAAAGATGTACCATGTTTTCACCTCCACTAACTCCTATTACAAGTTGAAAAGACAAGGGGGTGCATGCCTCTAGAGGCACGAGGTCCTCTGCTGTGCTTTAAAGCATCCTGGAAGGATGGAGAGGTTAAAGTTTCTCCCAGGGCTGCAGGAAACATTTATAATAGTGAGCGTCAGGCAGACCAGTGCAAAGGCTCCTCACAGGTTTCCTTCCATTGCCTTCCAACAAATAAAACGCTTATTTCGCATCTCTGCAGAAATGAGAAAAATTTGGAGACATTTCTGGTATTTCCAGCTCTTACTGATGAGGTTAAATAGGTTTTGGACTCTCCCTGAACCTCCTGCTTGTTCCCCAGGAATCACTGGCGGGGGGGGCTGGGATGTGTTGCTATTACAGCCGCCTCCACAGCCATTTTTATTTGACCTTTTCTTTCTTGCCTTTTATGCTTCTTTTATCAGACATCTGCAGTTAGATTGCTCTTTTCCTGGATTTAGCAGCACTCCAGGCCTCCCACTCCTGGTTTTATGGAGTGTTCAGTGATCAGTAGGGCAGTTTTTGTATAACTTTGCAAACAACACAGAATAAAAGCAAACCCAGCACTGATGTTTCTTATTTAGCCACACTGTTAAACCGTCTCCATCTACCCCAGCTTCTTGAGTGTGACTATTTTAGAGGGGCTTACTCAGTGCTTATTGCTTATATGTAGCTGATTTAAACTCCCTGCTGATAGCAGAGGCTCTGTGTGCAGACCTGAGCCTGGATCAGGATTTGGTGGGGTTGGGGGTGGGGGGGGGCACAGGTCTCCTCATTTTTGTAAAAAAAAATCCCTTCCTGTGATACCTGTGGGTTCCTTTGAAGTTCTTGATCCAACTCAGACCCCAGCCCACATTGCAGCTCAATACTGAATGCTTTGCTGGTGTAAATCAGCAGGTGTGAGTCTTGTCTATTCCTCCTTCCCATGAGGCCTCACACACCTCAGCACACTCATCTTCACAGAACCCAGACACTGCCCCCCCGGTAGAGGTGATGTTACGACAAGGAGAGACTAACTGGTAGCCTCAGGAAGTTGCTGTGTATTTTCAGCTGCAAGTAAATAGCAAGGATTTACCCAAGGACCTGAGTCCCATCAGGGATCCACAGGAGCGGATCCCTACCACCACTGGGGACCTTTGGAAATGACACAAGGTATTTCATAAGTTGCAAAGTGCCATCCTGAATCCTCTGAGCTGGTGTTGAATGGGCACCACTCGTGACTGACTCCCCCCGCATGATCATAGCCCCCATCCCAACGGCTGACACATCTAATGCACATGCAGCCCGATGGCCTCTCTGCCATCGTGACGTGTCTTGGGGAGTAGGAGGGATGCAGATCTGAGGAGCGCTGCAGTGCCTCGGTGAGGCGGAACTCCTAGGGGGGCTTGCTCTCAAAAGAGTCTCGCTGCAGCTCATGCATCACTGCCTGCCCATGGCTTCTTCGACCTCAGGAGCCACCATGAGCCAACCCCTCCGGAACAGCAATGCAGAGCACAGGGAAACAGAGAGGTGTGGATCTGGGTCCAGGAGCCATGTTCAAGGGCACCTGAGAGGTGCAGATCAGAGTTGAAGCCCAAAGTCCCACATGGCAGGTTTCTACACCAGCCCATGGACACTTCTGGAGTTCCCGGAGGTCCTGAAGACAGATCCCAGCCCTTTCACATATCTGTGGAAATCCCCTGCCCCTAAAGTTCCTAGGAACCCATTTTCTGTCTAAGCCCATATTTATTTTTCAATATGAAACCCAGAGGATTAAATAAATTTTATAGAGTGTCCTGATAGCAAAACAGACGGGTATCTCCCTTTTTTCACTCAACGTAGCCTGTCTTTAGTCATTAAACACAACCAACAGCATGCACATTTCATGAGCAGATAGTTAAATTTTAATTTCCCCATTGAATTCATTAAGGTGTGATCATGCATCTGAAATGAATTTAGCAACCTGGCAAGGAACCAAATTAAACATGACATAGTGACAAGGTTTCCTTTTTCATTGTACTTGATCACCCTCCCCCACCCTTGCCCTATTAAAATAAGTGTTGTTTCTTTCTCTCTTCAACGTTTCTTAATCAAAGTCTTTGCTAAAATGAAGGAAGAGTGTCCTGCCTTAAGCACCAGTCAGAGACGTATACAACGCACTAAAAACAGGTCTGACAGAATTTATTGTTCATGTTGGCAGATGGAGTAATTGCAACAGAGGCAAAAAAAATCCAGGTGTTTTGCAGTGGCTGATGGTGGTCTCTGGTATAATACTTCATTTATTACATCAAATATATTGCACGCAGGCAGAGCTCGCAGCAAATGTGCTTTCTGCACTTCAAGCCTCCCTCCTCTCCGCATTCGTGATTCCTTGTAGGAGAGAAGATTCTTCTGAGTGCAGGAGGCTGCTGGTGCAGAAGAGGAGAGATCCAAGGCGCAGCAAGGTGGACCCTCTCCCTCGACGGGGGCATTGGGGGCTGCCCTCCTCCACAGTCTGCCCAGCACACCAGTGCTGAGCTCCACAAGTTATTTCAGTCACTAACTTGCACTTCCTCCGCCCACCCCAAACTTTATCTTCTCTGCTGTCTTGAGAACAAGAGCGGGCAAAAACAGCTAACTCTGGGGGAGACACACATGACGTTACTCAGAAGAAGAACTAATAAGATACAGGTCAAGGGGGCAGCAGGAAAGCCTGTGTGCAGTTCCCTCAACACATCACCCCATCCTGGGGCTCTTCTCCCCTCTCATCTCTTTCCTGGAGAGCTTGTCCCTTTCCTAATATCTTCCAAGGAGCGAAGATCTGCCCCACTTCTCCCACACCCCTCCGTCCCAGGGCTTCAGGTCCTTCTTGTTCAGGGAACAGGTCTCTGGGCAAGGGGTCCGAGTGCTTGGCAGTGTGGCAGGAGGAGGAGTTTGTCCCTTCCACTCAAATCTGGGAGGTTCCCAGTAACCTGCGGGCGCCTGCAAAGAGACTGCTCATTCAGGGGGAGAGGAACGGGTCTGGCGTCCTCCATGGGGGGACCTGGCTCCTGATGAGACTTTCACTCTGTGCCCAAACATGGTGTTATCATTGTGTTCCCAACATGGGCAAGAGTTGGGGAAACCACTTGTTACCATGCTGCCATCTGCACTCCTGAGCGTGGTGTGTGGTCTATGCAAGAAGCTGGTAATGAGCCAAGATGTGCTTTTGAGACGTCTGTGTACCTGATGTCTCATATAATATTTAGTGCGAGCAACTTAGCAACCCATGATAAAACAACCATCCAGCTGGGTGGGTGGCAGTCACACCAGCAAGCCAGCTCGAAACAAAGTGGGAATTGCTTTTAAAACACTTACTGCTCAGTCCAAGAAAAGTCATCACAAGCATTTGAGTTGCTGATGAGATGGGATGTGAGTACAGGCATTCTTTAAGAACCCAGGAGACCTGGCTCCACATAGGGCAAAAGAAAGACTATTACATTGATGTATGAAACGAACCTCCATGGAATTGTAGCTGGGGCCTGGTGCAGGAGGGAAGTGTTTGGAGATGAGGATAACACCTGGAAGATGGATTGTTGCTGTGAACGCTTATCGCCAGCTCTGAGATCAGAGTCATGTCAGGGGAGGTATACGCTTGTTAAACCTCAGCTCAGTTTGTGTTCTGTATTTGTTTTACTTCTCACCTTTTGATTCCAATCTTGTACCTACAAATCTGACCTTAAATCTTAGAAGTCTGCTCTCTCCTCAGTATTACTGTGAAACGTGGCTGGTATTTAGGGCACAGTGAAATACGGTGAAAGGGATGAACTCAGAATGCCCCATCTGCCTGGAAATGGCAGATCTGAACCGTGCCTGGGCGGCCTGGGCTCAGGGGAGGCCTGCTATCCTGCCAAATGCACGGTGGGGGGGTTTGCTGCCACGCAGCAGCTTTTGGGCAGGAATTCCCACTAATCCCCACTTACAGCCCCCCTCCAGCAGAGAGAATGGCAGGATGCTCTGCAGCCCCGGACGAAGCCCTTTCGTCTCACGGTCTGCTGGAAAACGAACAAACTAATTTCCAGGAGCTAAAGCAATCGGGAATGATATTTCACAGAACCAGTAGGTGCTCTGAATGCTGACACAATGTTCTCTGAAAATGACCACAATTTGTCTCGGTGGCTAATCAGCCCTGCTGTTACAAAAGTGTGCCGCCTCTCTCATTTACATGTGTCTGGCTCTAACTTTCAGCTATTAGGTCTTCGTTCAGTCGTTCCCTGCAAAATTAAAGAGCCCTTTAGTACTCTATATTTTCCCTGCAATGGTTCTCATGCAGTATAATCAAGTTACCTCTTGATCTGTCTCAGATGAGCTAAAAAGACTGAGCACACTGTCTCTGGGAGACAGTTCTGCCATTTCTGACAATATCTGGAAGGACTTCCACTGCCCACACATCCCCCTCTAATTTTTAATAACCTCTTTGAAATGTCAGCACCAAAACTGAGGACTTTCTTCCAGCCATGAACACAGGGAAAGTCAGTTCCAGACTCCCACTCATTAATTCCCCTTTTAATATTTCCCAGCATCACGTAAGCCCATTTTCAATGCTGCCGCCACGGGGGGCTCCTGCCCCGCTGCCCATCAGAGACACTCACTCCCACACCCCTGTTGGAAGCTCCGCTTCCACAAATAGTTTCTGTTTTGGAGGCCTGGCCTTCATTTGGTTTTTCTTCAATAAGTGACCTCGAATTTGTTGTTATTCAAATTATACATTGTTTGAATGGACCCTATTTATTAAGGAAATCAGGTTACTCTGCACGATCTTCACTGTTGTTAATTGCTCTGCCAATCTTTGTGAGATCTGTAAATATCAGCAGTGATTTTCTTCCAGATCATTGCTAAAAATATTGAATAACTTGGCCTGGAAGTGGTCTTGGCAGAATCCACAAGTAACATCCCCATTCAGCCATGCCTCCCCGCTGCTAACCGCTTTTTGAGAGCTGTCAGCTAACCCAACCTCAGTCCATTTAACATGCACCCTGCTAATTTGGCACAGAGTTCATTATAAATATATCAGAATGTTGTGCAACAGGATACCCGAAGCCTAGCAGAAATCAATTCTTCTTTTTACAAGACCGGTTTCTGGGCAAAACAAAGGAAAAGAAGAAAACAGCAAAACTTATTGACTGGTTTAATCACATCCTCGCCGTTTGTTCTCTGTTGAGCCCTTGACGGATCTCTCATTCCTTTGCAGGGACTAGCGTAAAGTTAAACTGAGCAGTAAACATCCGAGTTGTATATACTATTTTTGAACACTAACACACCATTGGCATTCCTTCAACTTCCTGCAGATCTCCAGGTAATCCAAGATTATGAAAAATTAGCTGAACTGGGCCAGAGCTCAACTTAGCCAATTATTTTAGGACTCCTGGGTGAAAATCATCATGGTCTGCTGCTTTAAAACTTTCCCCACTCAAAATAGTTACTGCAAGTAGCTGGAAATTACTGAAATTACTAAACGACCAGAAAAAAAAAAAGTAAAACTTGAAATGGTTACTAGTGGCCTGGAAAGTTGTGCTGCAGCCCCATATGACAGAGAGAACAAAGAGTTCTTTCAGCCAATTTGCAGAGTTGGTCTCTTTGTTTCGCTGCAGCGGAGAGGCTGGAGAAGATTTACAGCAGGAGACCCTGGAGATTAAAGGCAAGGATGCCCACCCTGGGAGGCAGGAGACGTGATGCAATTGTCCTAAAAGGAAGAGTTGTGGTCACAGTGAAACAAAAGATGACTGAATATGACCGCAAAAATGCAGAAAACGTTTTATGAGCCGTGACTTGCCAAAATATCATCATGTTAGTTTATAGCTCAAAGCCGATTGCATTCCTAAGAGAAGTGAACACGGGTAGAGAAAATACCACTGGGGGATGATCCCTCTGAAAGGTGGTGTGAAATGAGTAGACGGATGCTTTTCTGCCAGGAACAATCCCTAATTCTGGAAGTAGGAGGTACACTTTGCTCCCCAAAGACAGGGTATGACAAGATCTCTCCCACGCTCCTGTGAATGTTTAATCATGAATCCAGAGAGAAAATCAGCAAGAAAGACTGTGAGCATCCACCTTGTCAGATGGCTGCTGCTGTCTCCTGGGGTGACGGTGGTGGGCTCACGCCTCCCAGTGCTGGGCTCTTCTACCCCCTGCATGCTACTCCAGCACCTGGGCAAGGAGGTGGAACGAGGACTCCACTCCCGCCCGTTCTTCAACACCTCCTTCACTTTCCCAGCCTAATTTTACTCCTTCCAAACGATTTCCTGAATTCATTTCAAGTTCTCATGAATTTCAGGGCAAAAGACACGAAGCTTTTCTGCGAATCAACAGTTTACTTAATAATCGCCTTCTGCCAAGAGCAGCGTCCATTGAACCCGCAGCCTTTTGCATAGTTTGAGATTTATTTATCCCACGCTGTAACCGATGTTCCGTCGAAGGCAACGAAGACCCCTGAGGTTGTGCCTGTTTGGGGAGCTCCCCTGGCTGAGGCTACGTGCAGCACCGCTGCCGTCTCGGAGCTCGCACCAGCGAGGATCGACGTGTTATTCCAATGAACAGGCAGAGATTTGGGCTCAGGTGAGCGACCCTGTGTCTGACACCACACCAGCTTTTCACGGGCGCCGAGCCCAAATCCCTGGGAGCTGTGGCCATCACACTCTTTAATACGGTGACCAAAACCACAAGAAGCGGCTGTGAATGAGAGGGCATTCGCACAAAAGCCGACATTAACAACAGCAGAAGAAAAGGCTTGATCATTCTCCTGTGAAATGTTAAGCTTAAGTACTGTTCCCCTGATGCTGGCTTCTCACTCTCCCAATTTTTACCACATATTTTTTATTTCCTTCCACTTCATTTTCCCCTGCTCCTCTGGATGGCACGGTCTGCTTGTTTGCAATAGATTTATGACTGTATTTTGTGTGATTAATAAAGTCTGCTGTGATTTATGTTTCGGGAGGCTTTAGTGATTCATACTTCCTTTTCCATTGCACAGTCGCTTTCTGGGATCGGCCTTTTTGCACTATTGGAAGCGATTAGGTGTCTGTCACTCTATGAGAGTTCATCAGCCTTAATTCTTCACTTAGGCATATTTTGCTTTTGCTTGATTTATTACCTAAAGAAACAAAGTGATGTCAGCAATGTGTTTTGTGTGTGCGTGTGCACAAAGGTGGCTTTCTGCAGGCTCCTTTCAGCTTGCGGAGGACCAAGAACTGCATGTCCCCCCAGGGCCCGATCCTCAGCTGAGGTGCGTTAGTGTGACGCCCGGCGAGGGCGCGAGTGCGTTGGCAGGCAGCGAGGTCCCTCCTGCCTCTGCCCGTGCCCTGTGCGGGCAGGCGTAGGGCTCTCACAGGGCGACCAGCGCTGGTGGGCAGTCATGCTGCCAACCCGGCCTGGTCCTGGCAGGATTTTTAAGAACAACTTGCACCAAAAGGTCTGATTTTTCTGTTGTCTGGCGCCTTACGCAGCTGTGTATGTACACGTATATGTTGTGGCTATGTGCCAGTGTAAAGGGGCAGGGCTGCATCCCAGCAAAGCTGACCTTTTCTCATCCACTTTGCCTTGACAGAAATGGTGGCACAAAGGTCCGGACAACGGCAATTTCGC